>NC_134855.1:113305971-113615394 GCF_049852395.1 Peromyscus maniculatus bairdii | reverse complement strand
ACCAAACATAGGAAAACAAGTCCTGTGTGTTCTTTCTCATAGAGTGGAAAGTAAGAAGAAAAGTCTTCTTGAGTATATAATAGTGGTTAGTAGAGGTTGGGGAGGTATACGTAAGAGAGGAGGACATGAGGGGGCCTTGGGTTTAATCATTACATACTGTTTATAGGTATGGAAAAATCACATTGACATCCATTTGTATATCAATAGAAATCAATACAAGTTAATAAAAGTCTTAGTTAAAAAAAGGAGTTGGCCAAAACCAATGGTTGGCATTAAGCTATGGATATAAACATAACTATTTATGTGGCAATTGGATGGCACATCATGTCCATTTAGCAGAACAAAACCGGTACTTTCCTGACCAGGGCCCATGATCTCCCCAGGAATGGGCTTTTGGCCAGGTTTACAGTACCAAACATGGATTTTTCTCTTGTGTGGAGTGGGCCGCCAATCCAATCAGAGAGTAGTAACTGGTTACCACATTACTAACTTGCCACCACTGCAACATGGGCAAATTTGCCCAATCAGTCCTTAGTGTTCCATGCTGAGTATGCCTTTTGAGCATTCTCTCCAGCAGCCTGAACAGCAGCCTCCAGCAAAGTAAGAACGACCCAGCAGGGAGGAGTCTTCAGTCCTGGTTCTGGTGACCTATGTAAATGGTGTCTTCAGCAACCAGAGTCTTACAATCCAGGTCTGGTGGGCAAAAACCTGTATTGTTTGGGGGTCTTCAGGCTTCTTGACTAAACCTCAGGGTGGCAGCCCGTTATTGGTACTGAGATTTAATAACTTATGTTTTCTGGAAACAGTTTTATGTTTCCATGCAGTGTATTTCCATTTAAACTGCTGTTAATATATATATTATCCATTATCAGGTTTCCCTCAGGCTTTTTCATGCATCCCTGTTTTCAGCTGATCCTGTCTTCACCCCCAGCTCTTTGTCCCTCCATCCGTCTTAAGCCTTTCCCTTCCCCCACTATTCCTTCCTCTATTTTCACATCGGATATGTTCTGTCATCCCACAGGACCTTGTTTTCTCCCCTCCCATGGGCTTTATTCCGGTTTCCAGGTTTCTACAAATATTCCTACAAACATTCTAAAAATGCACATGTATGAAAATTAGAAGCCGGGATCCACATACGAATGAGAACATGAAGTGTTTCTCTTTATGACCTGGGGTTAACTTACATTATAATATTTCAGCTACAACCATTTTTATGCAAAATTTATAATTTCTTTTTTCCTTACAACAGAATAAAATTCCATTGTATATACATGCTATATTTTGATGATCCATCTACACTGATCTCTAATTGTTTTGGGGGTTTGTTTGTTTTGTTTTCTTCGAGTCCTTCTAGAAATATATTTCACTAGGAAGTGGACTTCCTTCACCTGTTTAGGGGAAAGCTGAAGTGGTTTCCCTCCCTCACTTAATTATCAGCACTCCTGGTCTAGCCTTCGGCATTGCACTTGTGCCCCAGGTAAGGCTCCAAGACTGTGGCACTGGGGTGCTAATTGGAGAAAGTAAGCTTTCTAGATTATTTAAGTAAAGGGTGTCAGTGCTGAAGTTGGCGATGGATGGAATGGGAGACGAAGGGAATACCAGGTAAAGTATGGTGAGGATGGCCCGTGGGCTGCAGGTGTGAGAGTGGTAGAAAGACTTTATCAGAAATGTGGAAGAGAGGGTTTCTCTTACTTTAGGAAGGGGAGGGACAGTCATAAGGGTCTATCATAATGTGACAGGAATTAAAACACCGTGGCTTAACAATTAAAATTGCAATGTACAAAATTATAATTAATTATATATAATTATAATAAATATATATAAATACACACACATACACACACACATATATACACATGCATACATACATACATACATACATACATACATACATACATACACACACACAATGCCAGGCAGTGGTGGTGCTCGCCTTGAATCTCACCACTTGGGATGCAGAGGCGGGCGGATCTCTGAGTTTGAGGTCAGCCTGGTCTACAACAGTCAGAGCTTCACAGAGAAACTCTGTCTCAAAACACAAAAACAAACAGGCAAACAAAACAAAAAAACAATCAGGAGAAACTAAATAACTAAGACACTAGGAAAAAATTGAAACAAGACAAAATGAACAAAAATAAAAAAGAATACAACTAAAATATGCATGCAATCCAACTCACAAATGAGCAAACACACACATGGGGGGGGTGGAGAGCAGAGATGGAGACAGACAAACGCAGAGCAGTAGTAACCTAAGATAGACCATATTGGTACAGTTATTTCTTTCTCAGTGGGATGCTATGATTCCTCACACTCCTAAGCCTATCCTTTGCATCAATTCAGGCACAGAGGACAAGGAGTGGAACTCACTAGCTTAGTCATCTTAAGCCTCTGTGCCCTTTCACTGAGGACTTCTGTAGGCATAGGCATCTTCCTACTAGACTTTGCTGAGCTGGGTGCCTGCATCCTGTCCACCAGATACAAAGGTGCCACCTGTGAATGAGGGAACCTCCCACAGCAGAACCCTGAAGGGATGTGGGCAATGTGCCCACCTGAGCACGGAATCCACAACACTATACCCCCTTGTGTGTGGCTTTGTCTGGCTGGTCGGGGTCTCCTAGTCGGTTTTGTAGCTCTGTGTTTGCCTTGTTTTGTTCGGCACTTGTTGGGTTTTTCAACTGTGGAGGCTTCAATCTGAGATTCCTAAAGCTGCATGAGGTTCACTTGTGAGACAATTGATGGTGATGCTTGGGTAGGGTGGCTGAGACGATCCTGGGTGAGCTCAGTGGTAGTTTCTGAAATTAAGGTGGGGATAGATAGTAGGGGGGTGCAGGTCCAGTGGCAGTTGTACCTTGATGATGGCTGAGGCATCAGTGAGCAGCTGTGGTGGCTGGGAAGGGGGCAAGTTCTAGGGATTGCTGTCAATAAGAACACCATTGAGGCAGAAATGTACCTGTGGTACCCTTCTTTGTTTCTGCTACCCTTGGGAATTGAACTCAGGGCCTCACACATGTTAGCAAAGCACTGTACCACTGAGCTAAAGTCCCAGCTCTGATGTTCTTTCAGTAGGCCATTAGAGGAGGCATCAGCTTGGGCCTCAGAGTGCCTGTGGCCATTGGGACATGGCTCAGGTGGCAGCTGTGTCAATGCTGAGTCGCTCTATGGGGGAGATTTTACTGGTGAGCCAGTGTTGGCCTGTGTGCCGCATCAGGAGTAGCTGGGCTGTATGGGGCAGCAGGTGTGGTCCTTCTGCTTGGCCTACTATTATCACCTGCTTGCTCAGATGCCGCTTATGCTCTACCCCCTTCCCTGATAGTCCAGGATGCTGATTTCTGTAGATTTTGTTTGTCTGATTTCTACTTTCAGTTGAAAATGGAAAAACTAAAACCACAGAAAACACTGGATAAGAATTTCTCTTCTGAAAATATACATTCAGAGTCTCTTTAGAGTAGAGAAATAACACTTCAACTCAACTTTCTAGAATTTTTAAAACTTGATGTATCTCAGAAAAATCAGTACACGCCCAGTTATGCAAAAGAATCAACCTCTCTTTATCATTAGAGGTTTTAGGAATATATGTATACATGCTAGATTAGAATATAACACACAAGAGTAAAACTTAGAAGACTCTCACATCTAAGGCACCATAACAGAAAAGTAGGCTCAGGACCAGCAAGCTCATGGCAGAGGCTAAGTTTGAAATGAGGGCATCTGACTTCCCATATGGAGTCCTCTTTTCTAAAACTCCTTCAAGTAGGTTTATAATCAAAAGTTCACACCAGTTAGTGCCTTCTGTGTTACAAATCACCCCAGAGCTTAGTAGCTAAAACCAACAATCCTTTATGAATACTGACAAGTTTAGAGTGAGTTGTCTGGGTGCTTTGGGCCAGTGTGGTTGCCCTAGCTAAGGGCAGTGACCCATAGGGGCCAGCTGCTGGTCAGTTAGCTAAATGGCTTAGCTAATCTTGGTTGACTTCATTCCACATCTGGTGTTTTGAACTTGGAGAAAGAGGTCAGCTCAGCTTAAAAGTATTCCTCAAGCATCCGCAGGTTAAGGCAAGGCTATCTCCATGGCCGAGCCACAGTTCCTTTGTGTGGCACCTAGAATAGAGTAATCTCATTGATTAGCCAAAGCCCATCTTAAGGCCAGGCCGGGTACAAGGGCAGGGAAAAGACAGGAAGAGTCATTTCCTCTTGACTGCACAATCTATCAATCAAAGCATACCAGGGAGACCATTTTTGCAATCAATCAACTACAGGTTAATTAATTTAACCTTTCTTGCCATCCTTTGTGCCTGGCCTGGTGCCACTGCAGTCCCTGTAGATGAAGAATAATTGATCTTGAACCTCTTAGTAAAAACTATGTGATGAGAACACGTGTTTCCTTAGGACATCTTTTGGTGCTTTGGGGTCAGAGTTTTCTACTGCTGTTGTCCAGAAAAGCATACTCCTTAAAGTAGATATTCTATCTTCTATTTAAAAGTCACATAGAAATTCAAAAGCAATGTAGGGTGCATAAATTAAAATTGGCTTTGGTGAGAATAATTGACTTCTCAGAGGTGCGGCCAACAGGGAACTGTCAGGATAGATGAGTTTTTACACTTCTCAGAGAGAAACTGGAGCTCTCAGTGCTAAATTTAACTTACAAGGATATCATACATACATTTGACAACTTGAAGGTCTTCAGTGTATAGGAATTTTTGCCATCTCTGTCTGATATTTTCCTAATTGCTATTTCAGATGAGGTATGTGAGTGAAGCTGCAGAGTATCCCCAAATAACACACGGGCCACTTCATTTTTAGACTTTGATTAGCTACTTTTCCCCAGGAGATTGACAGCGAAGAGAGTAAGCTATCCAGTGGCTGGATTTGGTGTGGATAGCCACAAAGGTGTTCTTGGGGGGAAGTGGTTGAAACATTTCAAATAAAAACTGAGTAACTTTGAGACAACCACTAATATGCTTGATAAAACAGAAAAGGAAGAAACAACAAAATATTGAGTGATCACCAAGCTGGAATCTGGGGGAGGGGGGTTTGGCAAGGATGCAAGCAAAGCACTGAGACCAATTTGTTCTGTGATTATATACCTGTTGGGGTACTCCAAAGCATCAGTTTTGAAGGACTCATAAGACAAACAAAAATGAAAGTCTGAGAGATCGCTTCCATTGGAGAGTCCAACTGTGGCTCCACAGGTTCAAAGTCAGGATACAGGGAAAGCAGAAGTAATTCCATCTAACATTGTCTCTGTTATAGGCTATAGAGAGAGTTTTCCCAGTCTGGGGCCTTATGCATGCTAAGTGAGCAATACATCACTGAACTGTGCCCCAACCCTTATTTTAGTTTTTACTTTCGAGACACTGTCTCACTAAGTTGCCCAAGCAGCATGATTGCCCTGTCTCAACCTCCTGAACATGTGCAATTATAGGTTTGCATTGCCAGGCCAGTGGGGGTAAACGCATACATTTTGGGATTGAGTAAGACATTATGACCAACATTTCAAAGAGGAAAACCAGTGGTCAATGAAGGGACATTAGGGAACTTTCTCTTCATGATAAATTCTCCCTGGAAAAACCTCTTATTTTGAGTGTCATAGAAGAGTACTTGATATTTTAAGGCTATAAAGCTTCTTACATTGGGAGAATTCTTGTTTTGGATTTAGGTTGGGGGTGCCCTTAGGTTAGGGAGTGGGAATTCTGGCCCATTCTCTGAAGGCCCCAGTCCATCTTCTTCTGGCTATGTTTCCTTCCTCCACAGAGAAGTATTTCTTTAGGATTTAGGAGTATAAATGATTATCTCCCATAGTTCCAAAGTCTTTGGCAGAATGTGAATTGATTTTATGAAAATACACTTACTTCACTTTTGGTAGATCATTTTCAGTTCCAGGAGGCTAAAGTAGTGTCAAGATACAGTACTGGGAAGGCAAGGCATTCTAACCTTTTTTTTTTTTAAGATTTATTTACTCATGCATTTTTATGTATATGAGTGCTCTATTTGTGTGTGTGCCTGCATGACAGAAGAGGGCATCAGAGAGAGGAGGGGATCAGATCCCATCAGAGATGGTTGTGAGCCACCATGTGCTTGCAGGGAATTGAACTCAGAACCTCTGGAAGAGCAGCCAGTGCTCTTAACTGCTGAGCCGCATTCTGGGCTTTAATGCCATCTATTCATGCAGGCCTCCAATGTCCTGCCTTGCCACTGCCCTGGTCCATTTATATGCAGTAGTTCTTTCTGCTTCTTCTGTCTTAGCCTGAGGAATTCTGAGGTTTTTCTATTGTTTTCAGGCCACAACAAGATACAGGAGTTTCGTTATGCTGTCTCAGCACCATTTGCTGATGTTGAATCAGCACCATTTGCTGATGTTGAATGTACCCTCTCTGGGGTTCTGGGGTTCTGGGGTTCTGGGGTTCTTTCTTTCTTTCTTTCTTTCTTTCTTTCTTTCTTTCTTTCTTTCTTTCTTTCTTTCTTTCTTTCTTTCTTTCTTTCTTTCTTTCTTTTTTGATACTTTGCAGTGATAGAGGTGAAATTCCTCTCTGACACTTGCAATCTTAATATTTTTTACATCCTAAATTTGAACAATTCCCTCAGAAAGTGGCTAATGCCCCCTCACTTCATTTAAACCGTGTGCCTATTGTTTGAATCCTTTGCCTCCCTCGGAGCATACATCCTTGTGACTGAAAAAGCCTGGGAAGCAGATTACATGTCTCTAGCCTTCCAGCTTGCCACTTCAATCCCTGAGGTGTGGAACACAGAAAGTCACAGCATTTGAGATTAACAAAAGTTCAGGTAGAGAAAATAATTTGGGGTAAAGCAGTATAATGTTTGAGATTTGAAAGCTGTCAAGCTTCTTATGTTGGAAGTATTGTACTAGGTTTAGATGTGGGAGTGCCTACCTTGGGCCCATGCTTTGAAGGCTCCATTCTAGGCTCCCCCTGACTATGCTTCCTCAATGGAAAAGCATCTATTAAACCTGGAATATGTGCTAAACTGGGGGCCTTGGAGTCTTCTTCTGTTGACTTATCAGTTTAGAATGCCTTTCCCAAATATCCCAAGTCCTATTCCAGGTCTCCCTAGCTCTGGGTCTATCCCCTGAAGTCAATCAAGCTGAAATTATATTCAATGAGAAGTCTCATAACTGGGCAAAGGTCAGCTGGAGGCTTAACAGTTGATGATCTATAATCCCTACTTCTCTACTTTCTAGGTAGTTTTAGAAACCATAAGACCTGCTATTGACAGATGCAATGGAGCTTTTCTTGATGGGTTGGGAGTTAGGATGAAGAAATTCCCTGATAAAATGTTCCCTCTACTTATGAGGTTCTTTCCTTTTCTGGAGGAGGAGGTTGGCCAAGGTAAGTAAGCACTGGATGAGAAGTGCTGGAGCTAACACCCCTGCGGAGACCCACAACCGATGAACAGATTCTCCAAGTCTTGGGCGGTTAACTGTGAGAGATGCTCTGTAAGTCTTGTAAAGGAGGAGTGGAACCCTAGCTCTGTTGCCCATCAATGTAACTTGCTTAACAAAATAGCTTTCCTCATGTTTGCCTCACATTAAGAAACTAGAATAAAGAAAAAAAAAAAAAAAAAAACCAGAATCAGTTGACTGGGAATTGGGAAAATGTTTAGAGTCATATGTTTTCAGTTACATAAAGCAAGGGGAAAGTAAACAAAGAGCAATTTTAAGAGACTGTGTAGTGAATCAACATAGCTTGCCTTTTATTTGACAGAGTTAGTGAAAAGCTTATCTCTTAAATCAGCTACCTGGACTCATAACCCATGTCCTGGTGGGACATGGGGCCCATTCTAGGTTAAAAAGCTTGGGGGCTGCCCTTTGCTGTGTGAAAGGAGGGAGCAACTAGGGCAGCAACTCTAACAAGATAGGGACGTATTATGTGCAATTTGATGCTGAAGCGCTTCATCCAAGTCTGAGGTGAGTGTGCAAGCATGCATGTGTGCCAGTGCATACCTGCATAGCAATAGTGCTTCTGGCATGAAAGGACAGCTGTTTCTTTTCTCTTCCAAGTTGTGCTGGGGTAGAGACATAGGCTGATTCATTTTGAGAGAGTAACCTGAAAGGTAGGCTTATCTGGGCATGGTTATCTCCAAGAAACCGGCATTGTATCCTGTGCCAGAACCCATGCTTGGAGCATCGTTTGTTATGTGTGTTGACCACATGTATGGTTGGGAAAATATACACAGTGCATTTAAAGTTCCTCCCTGTGGAAGGGTGATTCTGTTGCTGCCTTATTAGCGTGTAGCTTTGGGGGTCTGAATTGGACAATACTAGAACATTTGGGAAAGAGGGAATGAGCATCTTGGAGAGCTTACAGGATTGCTAAAGTGGCAAAAGAAAAGAGACTAAACCAAGAAATAAAGGCAGAGGAGACAAAAGCCCACACAGATTCAAACTGGGGGAGAGGAGAAGCTGCAGGATCTTTGTCGGTGGCAATAACATACATCAAGAGAAAGAAATGCATGAAGTAGTTTTACGAGACTCTGTCAAAAGTCAAATCCTAATTGGCATTTCCTATAGAGATACCAATAGATGTTTATCTCTTCTTTTCAGTCGTTTTCCTGGTCTTGGCCTAATGTTGCTTTGGATACAATGGTGCTGGAGATGGGGCCGTCTGTTGGTTTTCAGTAAATGCATGGGCAGCCTCAGGTTCTCACAAATCAGGTGTCTAATAGAAAAGAAGAAGGACATTCTGCTATTTGCCTGCTTCTAAAAAACACGTATGCTTCTTTTCTGAAGCAGGATGCACTCTCATATTTGACAAGGAATCATAGTTTAATTGTCAAGATTCTTTTTTTTTCTATTTCTTATTGCCAGCTTGGATTTCTTGACAGTATAAATTGGATGATATGTTATGTAATGCACTTTAACTTTTAAAGGCCATTCAATCATTATTTCCATTTACTTGTCTATAAAAAATTTTCTCCCATAGGAAACATGAAATCATAGTGAATTTACCAAGTAGTATGTACCTTGTTCTTAAGAGAGAAGGGAAGATCTGGGGAAGTAAACTTTGGATATTTAGTTTAAAAATACACAGAGGATGACTTTGTAAATCCACGGATTTACGCTCTTGTCAAGCTGAACAGAGAAGCTTCCTTCTGCAGTGGGTAGAGTTTAATGCAGAGACTGCCCAGTTTGCTGAGAGTAAGCTGCTGGAAATGCTCAACTATCGATGGGGCATCTGTATACAGCAGCTCCTTCCAGGCTCAGGGCACATTACAGATGAGGAGGAATATTGTTATGTCCTTTGACATGACATGGCTGCTGTGCACACAAACTCAGAGCAGCTGAATTTACCTGCACAAGACCACCACATGATCAAGTCAGTTGAAAATTCGAGCACAGAGTCAGGCCCGAGCCCCCACTCTTTGCTGAGGAGCTATTGACAGTCAATGGCTGCTGGGAGATGGAGAGTCACTTTTCTTTGGGAGGGCGGCCACTGGTGATCAGCCCATGCCCTACTAGCTGACTCCATATCCATGTTCATTTGGGCATCACTAATTGGAGTCAGTGGGTTATTTTCAGAAAAAGGGTATGGGTGTTACATGTTTTGGGAGGGGATGCCAGTCAGGGAGCAGGGGGAGTTGGAAGGAGGGAGTAGGAGTAGATATGATTAAGATCCATTGTGGGCCGGGCGGTGGTGGCGCACGCCTTTAATCCCAGCACTCGGGAGGCAGAGCCAGGCGGATCTCTGTGAGTTCGAGGCCAGCCTGGTCTCCAAAGCGAGCTCCAGGAAAGGCACAAAGCTACACAGAGAAACCTTGTGTACATGTATAAAATTTTCAAAGAATAGAAAAAAGAGAAATGATGAGAACTATTTCCTTAAGAATCTGCATCCTTTTTATCAGTCCAAAGAAGGCTGCCAACTGGGAGAGCTTTTCCAAATGAGACTTTGGGATGGGGATGCACAACTGAAACTAGGGTCAAACATCAAGCAAGGGAACTCAGACTTTAAAATAAATATCAGCACAATGACAAAAGACTTGAGTAGACACTTCCCTAAAGAAGATGTTCAAGCAATCATAATCTACTAAAGCAACAGTCACTTTGGTGCAAGTCAAAGCCACTGTGAGATACTTTTTGTCATGTTGATACTGTGGTATCCATGCCAAAGACAGAAAATAAGAAGGGAAAGCAAAAATGGCCTCATCTGCTTTGGAAGAGAGTTTGGTAGATTCTAAAAAAAGTGAAATATGGAGTTAACCACATTGCCTTGGCATTTCCACTACTCAGTATACACATAAGACATCAAAACATGCATTTCCATACAAAATCATCCAAATGCTCCTAGCAGCACAATTCATAGTAACTAAAAGATAGAAACAAAATACCTGTTGATTAAGTGTGAAAGAAGAAAATGTAAACCCAGGGGGCTGGAGAGATGGCCCTGCAGTTAAGAACACTTCCTGCTCTTCCAGGGGGAGGTTAGGTTCCCAGCACCTATCTCTGATGGAGGCTAACAACTTCCTGTAACTCCAGCTCCAGGGTATCTGATGTACTGGGCTCATGTGGCAAAACTCACACGTGCACATGAGTAAGAGCAAAAGTGAAAAATTTTAATACATATCCCTTATGGACTATTACTCAACTGTTAAAAGAATGAAGTCTTAGATACATGTTACAACTTATAAGAACCCATGAAAACTCTGCTAAGTGAAAGCAGCCAGACACCAAAACCCACATACAGAATCTAATTGCATGAAATGCCCAGAAAAGAAATATCCAAGCAGATAGATAGTAGATTAGTGGTTTCCAGTGTCTTGGGAGAGAAGGAAGTGGAGAAATAGTAGGAAGAGATTGTTCATGGGTATCAGATTTCTTTTGGGGTGAAGAAAATACTTTGGAGTTAGGAAGTAATGATTAATGAGAAACTCGGCAACTACACTAAAAACCACTGACGTGTGTATTATGAAACAGTGAACTTTATGGTACCTGAATTACACTCAGTAAGTATATTATTAGAAAAATTAATATTCAGAGGGTGATGAAGTGACTGGCATGGTATCTATGGTTAAGGAAAGCTCCTGATCTTTGACAAAATCAAATATTGCTCCATGATAAAGTTCTGGAGAGATTAGGAATACAAGGGACATACCTTAGCATAATAAAGGCAGTTTACAGCAAGCCCATGGCCAACATCAACTTAAATGGAGAGAAACTCAAAGAGGTTCCACTAAAATCAGGAATAAGACAAAGTTACTGTCTACTCTCTACATAGCAATTCAATATAGTACTTGAGGTCTTACCTATAGCAATATAAGAACTGACGGAGATCAGGGGGATACAAATTAGAAAGGAAGAAGTCAAAGTATCTTTATTTTCAAATGATATGATAGTATATATGAGTGACCTAAGAAATTCTACCAGGAAACTCCTACACATCTGTTAAACACTTTTTAGAAAAGTAGTTGGATACAAAATTAACTCACAAAACTCAGCAGCCTTCCTATATACAAATGACAAGCAGACTGAAGAAGAAATCAGGGAAAAAAACATTATACAACAGTCTCAAAAATATAAAATATCTTACTTGATGTAAATTTAGCCAAGGAAGTGAAAGACTTGTATGATAAAAACTTCAAGTTGCTGAAGAAAGAAATTGAAGAAGATGGAAAGATCTCCAATGCTTATGGATAGGTAGGATTAATATAGGAAAATGACCATTCTACCAAAACCATCCTACAGATTCATTGTAAACCCCATCAAAATTCCAGCACAATTCTTCACACATCTTGAAAAGACAATTCTCAGCTTCATATGGAAATACACACACACACGAGAATTGTCTTTTCAAGATGTGTGAAGAATTGTGCTGGAATTTTGATGGGGTTTACATTGAATCTGTAGGATGGTTTTGGTAGGCTTCATATGGAAATACACACACACACACACACACACACAAAACAAAATCAAAATCAAAATCAAAAACAAAAACAAAAACAAAAAAAAAAACCCAGGATAACTGAAACAATTCTGAATAATAAAAAATGTGCTGGAAATATCACCATTCTCAATTTCAAGTTGTACTACAAAACTATAGTAATAAAAACAGCATGACATTGACACAAAAGACATGTAGATCAATGGAACTGAATTGAAGATCCAGACATGAATCCACACACCCATGGACACCTGTTTTTGTTTTTTCCTATAAAGAAGCTAGAAATACACATTTGGAAAAAGACAGCATCTTCAACAAATGATGTTGGTCAAACTAGATGGCTACATGTAGAAGAATCCAAGTAGATTCATACTTATCACTCTGTACAAAACTCAACTCCAAATGGAACAAAGACCTCAAAATAAAACCAGACACACTGAACCTGACAGAAGAGAAAGTGGGGAACAGCCTTGAAATCACTGGCATGGGAAAAGAGTTTCTGAACAGAACACATTTGTGAAGGCACTAAGATCAATAATTAATAAGTGGGACCTCATGAAAGCGAAAAATTTCATGGCAAAGGACACTGTTGTTCAGACAAACCAGCTATCTACAGTATGGAAAAGATTTTTTATACCAACTCCACATCTAATAAAGGACTTATATTCAAAATATATAACTCAAAAAACTAGGTAGCAAGAAAACAAACAACTGAATTAAGAAAGAAATGGGGTACAGATTTAGGAAGAGAATTCTCAAATGAGGAAACTAAAATGGTCAAAGAACACTTAAAGAAATGTTCAACATTCTTATTCATCAGGGAAATGCAAATCAAAACTACTTTGAGATTTCATCTTACACCCATCAGAATTGGTTTGATCAATTCAACAAGTTACAGCTCATGTTGGTGAAAATGGAGAATAGAGACAAGCTGGTGGAAGTACAAACTTGTATGGCCATTATGGAAATCATTGTGGTGGTTCCTCGGGAAGATGGCAATTGATCTACCTCAAGATCCAGCTATACCACCCTTTGGCATATACCTAAAGGATACTTTATCCTACAACAAAGGTACTTACTTGCTCAATGATATTCATTACTGCTGTATTCATAGTAACCAGAAACTAGAAACAACCTAGATGTTCCTCAACAGAAGTATGGGTAAAGAAAGTGGTACATTTACACAATTCATTATTAATCAGCAGTTTAAAAAATGAAATTTCAGGCAAATAAATGGGACTAGAAAAAACCACCCTATGTGAGGTATTTCAGGCCCAGTACGACAAATACGGTATGTGTTTTTATGGAATTTTTGAGTGTGAGAACAAGTGGGTCTCTGATTCTTTTTTTTTTTTTTTTTTTTTTTTTTTTTTGTTTTTTTTGTTTTTCGAGACAGGGTTTCTCTGTGTAGCTTTGCGCCTTTCCTGGAGCTCACTTGGTAGCCCAGGCTGGCCTCGAACTCACAGAGATCCTCCTGGCTCTACCTCCCGAGTGCTGGGATTAAAGGTGTGCGCCACCACCGCCCGGCTAGGGTCTCTGATTCTTGTGCCTTCCCTTGGGCTCTTTTTCTTCTGTTTGGTTGGTCTTGTGCAATTTTGATGTTATAGTTTCTTTTATTATGCTTTATTTTGTTACATTTTATTATTTTTATCTCTTAGAAGTCTGTTCTTTTCTATTAGGAGACAGAAAGGGAGTGGATCTGAATGGGAAGGGAGATTGGGAGGAACTGGGAGAAGTAGAGGGAGGAGAAACCATAATCAGGATATGTTAAGTGAGAAAACAATCTATTTTCAATAAAAGAGGGAAAGAAAAGAAAAAGTGGTGGGGGGCAGAGCTCCTGAAGTTTTTCTTGAGACAAAGAGACTGGCTGGTATCCCTGAGAGCCAAAATGAGCATCATTTTATTCCACCATCATTTAGTCTCAGAACCTAACAATCAGAGACTGACCACTTTCCATATTCTGTGTTTGGGGGTTGGTCCCTTGACTCAGAGACACCATGGAATTGACACTGGTTTTGCTCGCTGGCAAGAAACTAAACAGGGACACACATGCAACACAAATTTCAGTCTTTGTTGTTGGTTGTACCTTCATACATTGCTGACCCAGGAAGTGCCAGACCATTGAGCTTTGAGTGGCTGGCATTCATTATTTAGAGTTGTATTAGAGTTGTTGGCTTTTCTTCCATCTTTTAGGTAAAGCTAGAAGAACAAATGAATTTACTCACCACAAATATAATCAGTCCACTGAGCACATTGTGGGGAGTGGAAGAATTGACTTGTGAGGTATGGCACCTGCTTGAAAGAGGCACTTAAGGGAAAAAGAAAGAAAGGAATAGTCAAGAAGTCAAGGGAAGAGCACTGGGAGACCACTGAGTGAGACAGTGAATGAGGCTAGAGAGAGATGCATAGGGCGTTGCACCAACAAGGAATACCTGGTGGAACCACCTTGTTTAAGATCTCAGACACTTACTTACTGGGAGACTAGTCTTTGTCCTGGGGACAGCTGCGGGCATTTAAAGGCTTTCCATCTCTTTTAGACTTTGACATTGCTGGTCTAGCTATGGCATAGGGAAAGGGTTACTTGACTGACAAGGAACTATGAGAATTTGGGCAGGTGGGAGGTGATGGTGGTTCCACCCAAGTATGGGCACAATGACAGAAAGCCAGTCAACATGAGTTATCATGGAGTCAAAACTGACCGACCTGAGTTGGCCATTTGTTGGAAAAGGGATAAAGGAGAAGGTACTACCAAAAACAATGTTGAGTGTGGAAATGTAGTTCAGCTGATAGTGCTTGCTTAGCATACACAAAGCCCTGGGTTTGACTCCCTTGCACTACATACACCTGGTGTGGTGGCACACCCCTATAATCCTAGCAATTGGGAGGTGGAGGCAGGGTGATGAGACAGTCAAGGCTATTTTCCCTCCCATAGTGAGCTTGAGGCCATCCTGGAATACATGAGAGCCTCCCTCAACAAACAACAACAACAAGAAAACAGCAACAACAAAAACAGACCATTAATGTCAATGTTCTGTCTTGGGAAAATGGAGTAATTTTTTTTTTCAGGGATGAAGAAAACAAAGGAGTTGGAATGGCCATAAGAGTGACAGGAATTCTCCTGGGTGCACACTGCCTATGCGGACTGTGTTAGCTAAAGACAGCTGTGTATTTATAACTCTTATGTGTTCTTTAATGACTAAAATTCTGCCCCACAATGTGATAGATGTGTCTGCATTGGTTCCTCACTGTGAATTTGGGAAAGAGCTTATGTCAGTACCAATGAACACTGTGTGCACAAGCACATGTCACTTTCATGCTTGGTCATAATAATGTTCACTATTCCTTCCATTGATGTCTCAGAAGGCTTACCTTTGGATTCCAGCTGCCTCATTGTTAGAAAGCCCAGGCTACAGTAAGGGCACTATGGTGTTCTAGCCCAGAGAGGCCCAGATAGTCTTCCAGCTGATGAATCCATACATGGATGTCTAGAGTAAAGTCCCAAAGCATCCACTGTTCCCCAGACATTCAGACATTGTAGACAGAGGAAGATCATTCTCAACTCTGCCTTATTTGAGTTCCTGACTCAGTACCCTAAATCTATGACAGACAAGAGATCATTTGGAGTCACTTATAGCACAGCAATAGATAACTGGGATATTACATTTGGAGTGCTTTTGTGATGTGGACAGAGAACTCACATGTACAATCCTTTTCTCACCAATGCTACAAACTACATATTTCATTAAAATCTTGCAAGTACAATGTCTGTTCTCCTACTTTCCATAATTTGTCAAAAACATTTGCTTTGCCTTTCTTATGTTGAGAAGAAAGGAAGAAAGGGATAGCCAGAGGAAGGTAGAAGGACTTCTGTCATGGGGGTAGTGGCAAAGACAGTGCCACCCCTGGAAGGTAGGTGGTAGGACAACCACAGTGACAGCTGTGTTGTGCATAGCACCACAGAGTCTAGTCTGCCTGGGTACTGGTGTATCGTGTAGGGTGGGCATTATGCTCTAATGACTGGTGTTATGTCTATTCTCACTGTCCTCCCTATAAAGTGGGCTCTGACTCTAAGAAGGTCCAACTGGACTGTGTTAAGAAATTTTTATTGTTTCCTTTGGATTTGTGATGAAAGCACATAAAATTACAAGTGGAAGAAACATCATGCCACAAAATTGCATAGAATGATTACAAAAATGTGAATTATGCATTTTAAATAATTTGAGATAAGAAGAAGCCAAATATATACATTTTAAGAGCATCAAATACTTTGCCCTCTCTTTCTTTTTCTTCTTAAAAGGCAAAAGTCACAATGTTCAATCCATCACAAACAGTATTAACACAGTGCACAAGGGCAACATTAAATTCAAAGGGATGCAAGCAATGGCCCTTTCTTTCGGAACTTAATTAATGACTGCTTATCTATTACAGGAGTATTAACTAGTGTATGGTGGTACTGAAATGTTAAAAGCCAAAACACATGGCATGTCATTAGAACTTTGAACACTGATTTACACGGCCCAACCACATTATTCTCAGTAGTTTAAAGGTGTCAGGGACACAGTCTAATTAATGCATGACTCTACTCTCTATTATAGGAAAAAACCACAGTACAGAATTTCACACATTCAACAAAGAACAAGGCAAATACAGAAAGGCACAAAACTGCACATCATATAGACCCCTTTTCTTTACCTTTGTCTATTTTCAAGTAATATTAATATTATTAATGGATAGTATCACGGTAGTAGTTTCAAAGATGCAAGATGCACAGTGTTACACACTACCCCACAACTGCAAAAAGTGTCACTGTACAGATATAAAAATGTGATTACAGTAAATGACCAAATACAAAACATTGTAAAATGACTAGAATCACCAAGATAATGAAGTCCAACTACCAAAACAGGGTTTGAAAGTCAAGGTTATTCAACCTCAGTCACTATATGGACTACGATGAAATCCATTGTTCTGTAATAACCGCCGCTGTGTTTGGTTATGAATGCTGTTATCAATTCATTCTTCTCCAATTTTCGACAGTCTATAATTGTGTTTGTAAAATGCAGCATTCCATCTGGACCAATCTCACTTCTTTCTGAGTAATGCCTTTCCTTCAAAGTGCAAAAGTAGTACAGTTTACAAAAGCTCTCTCTCCGGTGGAAGGTAAGTTTTAGTAAGTGTCTAATTAACACTCCTGATTCTTCACATAAAATACAATCATCTCTAAAGGGGATGTGATTTCCCCCTTGTGTCTCACTAGATATGTTTTTTTTTTTTAATCAAACACTGTCATGGTGTTCGAAGCAAAACTTCATTTTGATTAAAACTTAATTATGATCCTAGTTATTGCTTAAAGTTAAATAAAATCATTTCCATAAAAACACTAAATTCTTGAAACACAAATTTCAGGACACAACTGGTTTTTGCATTGTAAAATGCTTTGCTAAATTATAACCAGACAGGTTCACTTTAAAATAAAATGAAGCCATGAGCATGTCATTACTGGGTTTTTATGTTCGTTGTCTCACTCTCTAAACCATATTTTTTCTATATAATTATTATTTCTTAATACTTTTTAATAACATTTATATTAGCTTTAACATGATATAATTTCTCTTATTCCCCTTAAAATAAAAATAAAAACTCAAAAAGACATGACTAAGTGCAGTAAGTATACAAACTAAAATATAACCAAAGCTTTATTACTATTAGAATAAAATTGAAATCAATCAGTTAAAATTTATAGAAGATAGTAGTAATATATTTGCACTCTATTTCCTATGCATTTTTGCATATTCTGACCATTAAAACAACCTCAAAATCTGATACTTAAAATCCAATTTTGATCCTACAAAATTTTTTAGCAAATTTATATTCTAAATTCTAAGTCTACCTCAAGTTGCATCAATGACTCCATAAACTGATTCTTAACATTTCCATATAATTTAATATCCACGTGACATATATAGTTGACCCATTTCTTCTCTGTCCATGTATCCCTGAACTTGCTTTTAAATCTTATGGAAGAGATTTGGGTCACTGCCAATTAATAAACACACATGTACACTCATGCGTATGTATGTGTGTGTGCACTTATATGGCTGGGTGTATACATGTAATATATACATGGAGATAATGTGTATCAATTATACATGTGCATTTCGATAAATATTCTATCTTCCTTTCTACAGTAAAAATAAATGAACCACAAAAAATATCTGACAACAAAATAACCCACTTGAACCTGTTCAGTCTAGCTGAAATCCTGATTAATACACATCAGCTCAATTCTTACTCGACAGAACAGACCCGTTGTAGTTGTTGGATCATTTTAGGACAACAACCAATAGATACCCAAAGGTATACAGCCAAATATACAATCCACATTGATAATAGGGAAATGGCTTCACGGGGCAATGATACAGTCAAGTGATTTATTTATTTTTTTTTAATAAAAGAAATCAGCTTATAAGAGTCACTATGGTATCTAATAAAGCCATGTCAATAGCAAATACAGATGCCTCTGTGATAAATAAATTAGCAAACTGCAAGCCACCAGTGCTTGCAAAGCAAAGGATGACACAATTTAATATACATGTTAACTTGAAAACATGGAATTGCGGGGCAGTTTGGGAAACAATGGTCAACTGGGATGTTCCATAGTGTTAAATGGTGCTATGCACTTCTCAAACTATTTCTATTTGAAATACTTTACACCAGGGCTTCAAATGAAGACATGAGCTTGAGTTTTCTTCAAAGAAGACATTGTCCTTCATTACAAGTTCCATGGAGCCTGGGAGCTGCCTGCTTTCAATTTACTATTGGAAAGAAAAGAAAAATCCTGCATACATGCATCCTTCTCTCTAGTCTGGCAATAGTTTCCACATGACACATGGAACTGGGGTATGGGACTTCCACACAGATCCTTCTGGAACTCTTGCTTTGGTGTGGATTTCAGGATAAGGGATGCTTCTCAGGAAGATGGCCCTGGGCAGTGATCTTTGTCATTGGAGTCTGATGGAACTCAAGCAGCCGTGCATATCTAGAAGGCCTGGCAGGAACATCACAGAGGAGTATCAAACTCTCTTCCTGGGTTCTCTCCTTCTACTTCCTCACTGGAGGGAGACTTGTGGTTCACCTTTCCAGGCTCTGAGGCCAGGGAGGGAGGGGCAGACCCGTGATTGCTGTCTTCACTGATTTTCCCTTTCATGGCCTCCTGTACAAACTCCAGAATCTCCAGGGGCAGTCTCTTGAACTTGTCTTGGTACTCTTGCTCCAGCTCCATCTGCAGCTGAGAGACATCAAGAGAGGAAAAGGTTTGAAATATAAAGATCATTTATACTTCTCAACTCACCTATACAGAAACTCCTTCACAGAGACATGTGAAGGGCATAGAGAGGATACATGGACTTATGATATCTTTCACTGGTCATCTGCATTTAGATGAAAAATAGTTTAGTAGGACATACCATTTGTTCACAGCTGAAAATTGAGTCCTGGTCATGTTTCATGTAATGAACCTGGGGACTTGGACTTTAGACAAACACAACTATAAACACACTCACATACACTTGGAAAGGCTTAGAAGCAGTGTATAATGATTGAAATTCTTACATTTAGGGATTGAATAATGTCAACAGGAATTGTCAAGGTCAACTATGAACAGGGCTGAGGGTCTGAGGTGACTCCAGCGGAGAGAGTTCAAGTGAACTTCAAGGACAGGGCTTCAGTTTGAGATTGGGAAGCTAAGACTGAGTGTTTTGAATTTGTTTATTTGGTTAGTATTTTCTTTTCCTCTTTCTTTCTTTCTTTCTTTCTTTCTTTCTTTCTTTCTTTCTTTCTTTCTTTCTTTCTTTCTTTCTTTCTTTCTTTCTTTTTTTTTCTTCCTTCCTTCCTTCCTTCCTTCCTTCCTTCCTTCCTTCCTTCCTTCCTTCCTTCCTTCCTTTCTTTCTTTCTTTCTTTCCTTCCTTCCTTCTTTCTTTTTTTGCAGGACCTCATACATGCTAAGCAAACCCTCTCCCACTGACCTATACCCCAAGCCCATTAGAGCCTTTAAGGAGAAGCCTGGTGAGGATTTTTCAAGTTAACACTCCTCATATACAACATTAACATTTGCTATGACTTCTTTTTTATTGCTTCCTTATTTCCTTTTTTACTGCAAATTTGATTTGTCTTTTAAACTGTTACAGTTACCTTTTAAATGTCTTCTATTTTATCTGTTTTATGCCTTGGAAAATTGGAAGACCGTTTTAATGTCAAGGAAGTGTGTCTTCACATGCAGACTTATGTAGCTGTCTTAGTGAGAAAGCGGTTGTAAATGCACGTCTCCTACACAGAAGTAAAGTGTGGGTGCTTGTGGCAGGGAGCACTGCTTACTAGGAAGTCTCTGTTGTCTGCACCCAAAGAAAACCCCAGATTTAAAACATCATATGACCTCCTGAAGACAATGCTCCTTTGCTGTCCTTATTAGCTTTGAGGCAACCCTTTTTAATGGCACCAGGTAGGATGAGGCAGGAGGATCACCATGGGTATGAGACTAGCCTGAGCTACACGGTGGGTTTAAAGAAGAAAAACATTCAAATAAAATCCAGAAAGTCCTTAAAAATCTGAAAATGATTCTGGTGCTTGTCAGCCTTTGAATGTGCACAGACTGTGTGGGGGCTTGACCCTGGTTCTCATTCGGGAGGTGTGGGTGGGCCTTGCTTCTGCATTCTCAGCTGTTCTCTATGATGCCAACGCAGCTGGCTCACGTTAGTTACACTGATTACCATCTCTCCTAAGCCCCCAGATCTGCTTTGCCACATCCTGGCTGTATATCTTCCATCTGTAACAACCAGGGAAGCCTCCAGGGTTTTGACTCGTGGACCTTCCACGGAGAAGTCTGTCCTGGTGGGTCTAAACCTCTTTTCTGGACATTGCCAGCCACTTTATAGCATTCACTAGCTCAACTCTTTCACTATTGCTTTTAGGCCAGAGATATTTTTGCCATGTCTTAGCTATTTAATCTGTGTATCTATGTGTAATCATCTCTGCAACTCTAAAACTCCCAAAATTCTGAAATACAGAACATTTCAGTAAATCTGTGACAGAACATTTCAGTAAATCAAGACTGACAGCCACAGGGCTATTTGTGCTCCTTGTGTAGTCCCCTTCTTGTGCTCTCCCCTATGTATTTTATTTGTTGATTTGTGTGATTAGAGTGTGGAGCGGGCCTTCCTGGAGTGTTGCACTCACGGTATATACAATGCATTGCTTTTCCAAATCAAAATTGTTATGATTTCTAAAAAGCAATGGACTGGAAGGATGGTAGATAATGGATTCTGGATCTTGGTCAATGACTCCCTCCAAAACATATATCAAATGGAGTCTGAAAAAAAAAATGGCTTAGACTGAGTATTCAAAATCAACTTTCTCTCCTCTCAAAGAAAATACAAGGTGTGTGTGTGTGTGTGTGTGTGTGTGTGTGTGTGTGTGTGTGTGTGTATGGAGAGATGGAGGGAGTGAGGGAGAACAAGAGGGGAGAGAGAGAGAGAGAGAGAGAGAGAGAGAGAGAGAGAGAGAGAGAGAGAGAGAGAGAGAGAGAGCACTCTATTGGACCTGTGGAAAGGGGTGTTCACAGCCCCCAAATGCATAGGATTATGACGGAGCAAGGACGCCATGAACACAGTCCCACATTCTTTGTCTGGCTCACAAAAATCACTGCAGCATCAGAGACAAGAAGACAATTGTCCTTTTGTCCCCCACTGCTCCAACAACCCAAAACAAAACATGGTTTGTGTAGCAGCTCAGTTGTTTGCAGGGATGGCGTCCCACCCTGATGACTGGTCCAATACTACCACCAGTTGTTGCCATCCGCTCACAGCCCTCCATTCAGCACACATGTGTTGAGTTTCATTTCCTATCGAGCTAAGGAAGGGAAGAACAGCATGGGCTCCCGTGCTGTGACACAGAAGATGGTCATTTTTATTTAGGGTTGATGGGTGCATCCTCACGTATGGGTGCGTCAGACCTGACCTAGCAGACATTCCTTTTCTTAAGATGTTGGTCTAAGACACCATGGTATTTCAGAAATGACTCATCATAATCGTCATCGTCATTTAAAAGAGAAAAAAAAGTGAGATTTGGTAATTTGATTCCTATGAAGACTTAATTTTGATAATTTAATTTTAATAATAATGCTTAACAATTTGTAATTGTTGACCTAATTGTGGCTAAGTCATAACTATCCTGGACTTTTCCTTTTATCGTGAGGTAGAAGCAGATATTTTTTTTGCATTCTAAACTAGGTCACTGCCTCACAGTTTTGATGAAATGCCATATAAGCTATTCTTTAGAAAAGTCACTCAATTATTAATACGCTAATTTCAAAAGCGTATTTCCTACTAGATGTCAACTTAGACACTTTTCCTTTTCTTTTTTTATAAACTAATGATCTGTTCATTGTAAGAAAATATAAAAAGTATACAGGCGAATTTCTGGAGCCATTCCCAGAAAGGCCCATCCAATGGGAGCTAGTGCAGCTCAAGGACCAGTTGATTACAGGGGCCAAGAGTGTCAGGGGAGTGAGGGAAGCAGGCTATGTAAGAGGGCGTAGGAGGGGGGGACTGGAGCCAACTAAAGGTCATGCCAGCAACTCACTTCTAGCTGAGGCTTTTCATATTCTGGTTTTTCAAGAGAAAACAGAAGTTGAAAATTTCCTGTGAGGGTTTCTGTTTTTTTTGTTTTGTTTTGTTTTTTTGTTTTTTTTTTTTATTGTCAGCAATCAAATAAAATAATATCTGTTAGTCTAGCAACATTTTCCAAGGCTGAGTAGTAATTTAGTAATAATATCTGTAGGAAGGAAAACAGGTCTGTCCACACAGGGTTGAGTCTTCCACTCTCAGGAGCCCCTTCAGACGCTAGCCTCGCGGTAGCAGGTGCCCAATCCTCACAGGTAGGTCCAAGTACAGTGATGGGGTTTGAAGACAGCTACTGGTGTGTCACAGTTGAAGACAGAGTGAGCTCTGAAGCCCACACTGGGGCAGTTTCCCTTGCCTTAGATTCTGCATTAACCTGATGACTAATTGCCTGGGGTCTCGGCTCTCCTCAGATGTGACTGAGGTGGCAGGCAAGCCTAGGTGGCTGCTCTGCTGTCATCTTCATCCTCATTCCACATCGAGCTGGAGAGCAAGCCCTTTCTCCTGCTTCCCATGATTTTTGTGCTGCAAATGACCTGGAAGTGAAGCTGGGCAGACCCTAAGAAACTGGTTTTTCCTGTATTCTGCATGAGAAGCTGTCAACTTAGTAGGCTCCAGCGTGTTTGTGTGTCAGGCAGACAGCATTAACTGTGTGTGGTGGCAGAAGCTGGTGCTGTCGCCTCAGCTATTCCCAGACGTGAGCCAGAGGGTCACCAGGGCATGAGTTCAAGATCAATCTGGATACAGTACTAAGGCCTCATTGTCCAAAGCCCAGGGGACAGCATTTACTTACATATATCTTCTGTTAAAAGCACCTATTTGTGTTTAAAAAAATACCAAGAAGTATCTTAAGACAAAAACAAACTGACAAAAGAAACAAAGTAAAACAACAACAACAACAACAAAGGACAACACACATAACCTTCGATTGGGTAAGTCTATCTTTGGGAGTCTGGCACAAGAGTAAGGCTGTTAAAAGCATTATAATGTTGACTGTTTGTAGAGGAAAACTAAATGAACAATGGTAACAAAATACACCCCGATGTCAACCTTCGTCACCAATCTTAGTTACCTTACCTTTCTTTCTTAATAAGCATGCATTTTCTATCTTTCTCTATAATATCTGCTGAATCATTTGAAACTGTTTTAGACATGAACACCATATCACACATCACCTGAAAATAAGGACATTTTCTTACACAATAACATAATTAATCACTTTCAGGAAAATAGTAACAACTATTCATTGTTATTCAAATTTTTCAAATGTTGTCTCTTCCTAAACCTTTTCAGCTTCTTTTAGACCAGTCTCTAGAGTTCACGTGTCATCTTTGTATGTCTTTTTCCTTTTCCCCATTTCAGGTATTTATCACGGTCTTAGGTTTCAGAAGTCTCCTCTACATTTCTTACTGAGTTTGTGTGATTAGTGGCTTGCACTGTCATTTAAGCTGGCGCTGGAAAACAAGAAGCTAACTTTAAATTTCATTAAGTGAAATCTATAAATATTTGATTTGGCAAGAATATTCAAGAGGTATTTATTTCTACCTCCTATTACTACATCTTTGTGGGTGCCTAGGTCAGCTGGTTCTATTATCAGTGGTGTTATTTAATACCTAGATAACTTCATAACTGCTGGACCTTGATTTTGCCGGGACCTGTTTTTGTCCTTTTAATTGGCAGTTCTGCTGTGAGGTCAAATTCTAGATCTTTTTAGAAGTTTCCTTCACACCTTTTTTACTTAATCAGTAATTCTTTGCTATTTGTTGGAGGTAGATGCCGATTTCTATGCCATATTTAGTTGGTATTCCTCTGTAATGAACAGCAAGACCCTGTCTCAAAAACAAGCAATCACCAATGTGTACCAACAACTTTCAACCTGGACTAGAGTTTGCCCTCAAAGGCAAGACAAAGGTTAAAGGTTTTGTTCTTTTAATTAAATATCTTTCTGAATGAGAAGTTGGGAGAGCAATCATTTTTGAAAGTTACATGACTTTTCTTCTTTTTCTTATTTTCCCCCATCTTTTTTTCTCTGTCTCTGTCTGTCTCTGTCACTCTGTTTCTGTCCCTGTCTCTCTCTCTCTCCTTCCCTCTCCCTCTCTGCCTGTCTGTCTCTGAAGTAACTGCAGCAACTCTTTTTTCACTTATTCCTTGGATTTAAATCAGTTCTAACAATTTTAAGCTCCCTCTTTGCTTATATCACAGCTCAAATGACTGGTGTGTGACAGTTGGTGGCCAGGGGCAGGGGGTGCAGGGGCTTTCAGGCTGCCTCTGGGGTCTGTTATAAAGTCCCTTTTGATTTTTGAGTATTTAATTGCTGGTGTGTGTGTGTGTGTGTGTGTGTGTGTGTGTGTGTGTGTGTGTTAGATGCCCAGATACTCTTGTGTGTTCTCTGCACCAAATCTGGAAGCAGCTGCTTTCCGAGGAAAGTTCGATGCTTTCAGTCACCAAGTACAGGTGACCTCACTGGATGTTAAGGAAATGCATTTTGGAAAGCCATTGGTACAGACTGGTATTTCAAATGTCTTTGTTTGCTTTTGCTTTTGAGATAGAGCCATGCTATGCAGTCCAGGCAGGCTTGGAACTCACTGTGTCTACCTGGCTAGGTTTGAATCCAGGTTCTTCCTGCTGTTTCAGCTTCCTAAGTGCTGGCATGGCAAGTGCACACCAATGTGTCTGGCTCCAATTTTACATATAATATTATAGTTTCTTCCTAACATTCATTTTTTTACTTAGAGTAAAAATTTTGCCTTCTGATAGTATTATTATGTTTTCCCCCATGCTTTATGTCAACTATGAAGAAAGTTTCAATATTATGATTTATTAAAAGAACAAAATAACATTCAAAATTTTTGCTGGATTCTTTTTATTCCCAGAATAAATTCAACTAAGAATAGTTCCCTGTTAAAGTGTGCCTGAAATAATTATATTCCTTCTGTGGTTGTGTTGCCTTTGACAGACAGACAGACGGATGGGTGGTTTGTTCTCATCAGCTCTTTTAAGTAAGTGTACTCTTTTTCCCCCCTCCTAGTTGTAGCTACCTTAGGTATTTAAAATTCAATTCTTGATAATCTTTTAATCTTCTTAAAATTATATCCTTTTGCCTTTGGGAGATAGGTATATATAGTATTTTAATTATCTTGTACAAAGTATTTTGAAATTTATTGCTAGAGATAAGGAAAATAGTAAAACAAATTTGTAAAGAATTAAAAATCAACAAAACACAAGTATTTCTGTGAAAGGGTTCTACTTAACAAAATATGATAAAGCCAAAAAGTGTAAATTAATAAGTGAACTGAAAACAGAAATAACCATCACACTGCTATTATGATCACTGCAAAGTCCACCTATATTGGTATACATCTTCTGTGAATATGAGAAAAATTTAAAAATATAGAACTACTTTGCCAGGAAACATGAGAACATAAACTGTATGAGGATCATGAATATTTTTATTTTTTCTATTGCCCACTCTCAGGGTAATATGATTATTTTATTTTTGGCATGAAAATGTCTTTCTAAAATGAAAACCCAATCTAATATCTGTTTTAAAAATACATAGGAGAAAAAACAGGGCTGTGAATGTGTAATATAATCAATGATTATTGCATGGAATATAGTTTTCTGGCTTCAACTTTACTGGTTGGATAAATGGATATTTAAAACAACATGAAGAACCTTCTGAAAATACATTAATAGAATGGGTAGTTTCAGACTTAGCCTGAGCAGCCTTGAAAGGCCATGTCTTATTTTTAGAATAAGCTCATGAATTCTTAGAAAAGTACAGAGTGAGGTTAGTCAAGTTACCTGAGGATCATTCAGAAGTGCCAAGTCGGAAAAGCAGACTATATCATGTATCTTAACCACTCTATTTTTTATTTGTTCTCCTTTAAGTTTTCTTAGAATAAGTTACCGTGAGACTTTGAATCAATAGGGCTGAGTCTGTGAGAAATTCCTTTTGCAGCCAAACACTAAATAAAATAGAACAATGACATTTACTTAACTTCTTGTGTGGGTTTGAGTATAAGAAAAGAAAATTACTAAGTCATGGAAATAACAAAAGCCCTCCACAGCAAGAGGCTCCTTGGGTAGCAGAGTTGTCTCTATTGTGCAGGATTAGGCTTCTGTGTTCTACCAGGATGGGTGGAAGCCCTGTGTAAGGTTAGAGGTCTCTACCCTTGAGATGAGAATTAGTAAAAGGGGTATGGGCAAAGAAGCTAAAATGATTCATGGGGCCTACAGAGGAAAAATATTTGCCAAGGGAATTGGAAATCAGAATCAACAATCAAAAGGGAAATCAGAATCAATGATCAAAAAGTAATATAGCTTCCAAATTCAAATTACTGATGTGAATGAGGAGCCCAGTGCCAGTAAATTTAAACAGAAACTAATTGTTCAGTAGTTGTTGTAACCTGTGATGTCTCAGCAGGGAAACGTCAAATTTAGACACTCTAGAGTCCCTTACAACCCAGGAGGGAGCCATATAAACAAGTAGGTACCAGCAACCATGAAATAAAGTTCAGAATCATAGACATCCCTAGTGCCATTCAGCTTATGTTGGACCTTGTAATTCAAGGTTGCCATTGGCAACAGAAATCTAAAGAAGGAGCAATGTCATGATAATACATTTCTAGGTCAAAGTAGGAAATACTTGAGACATGGCATAAATAAATTAGAAGAAGAAAAGACTTTTGGGTTTAAAAAGAAAGGAAGAGAAAGGAAACTGGGCATCTCGTGCCAATGTAGAAGAATGCAGTGAATTCACAAGATGAACTTAAGATTATCGGGGGCATGAGCACAGTACATATTTTTGACAAAATATCCCAAGTAACTACATTCCTTGTAAACAACAAAGTTAATTAACTTTCATCTTATAAGCAAACATCAACTAGAAATAGGGCTTATTGTAAAGGGCCTACAAGCAAATCATGAATTACCTCATTGCCAAAGAGTCACACAAGGAGAATAATTCACCATCTAGATAAAATTCTTCCTCCAAATTGACATCGAATGTATACATTTTATCTAATGGAGTTTCAACTATCTTATACATAATTTTAATTTTATTTACTATGTTAGAGCCTGTGTGTGTGTGCGTGTGTGCGTGTGTGTGCATGTGTGTGTGTGTGTGTGTGTGTGTGTGTGTGTGTGTGTGTGTGTGTGTGATAGTATATGTGTGGTCAGAGAGCAACTTTCAGGAGTCTGCTCTCTCTTCCACTCTGGGTTCTGGGGATTTAACTTAGGTCATTAAACCTGTACAATGAATGGTTTTACGTACATAGCCGTCTCACTGGCTTCAATTGTCTCAAATATAGAAGGAAGATTTTCTATCCTGATACCTTCTGGCTACTCTAAAAAGGTTTAAACTAGACCATGTTTGGTATACTGTGATTGCTTAGTAATAAAAGTGTTAAATCTTATTTCTAAAAGAAGAGAAAGAACAGGATTTGTACACAAACACAACTGACACCCTATCTGCTAAGTGGTCCCATCCCTTCTTGTTATAGCTCTTGAATGGCTTACTCGGCCAAGGCAACGTGGTCATGATTCTTCTTGGCTCTCTTTTTTAACTGGATTCTGGTTTATTGTTGATTTTGATACATTTATCAATAAGTAATATTTTTGAGTGGTTTGATGCCATAGGTGAGGAAGAACTAAGAATCTTTTCAAGACAATAAAGGTTAGGTATGGAGAAAAGATGCTTGGCTGAGGGGAAGCCACAGACCAGGATATGGGGTATGGATTGGCAACGACGCTTGGATTGTGACCTTAAAGTGATCCTGAAAATACTCTTTTGAGGAGTTTAGAGCTAAAAATTGAATCACATTGGATCTATCAATACCCTTGTCATTATCATACCCAGGGGTGGAAGCCCTCAGTGTGTTCCCTTTTCTGTAGAACAGATGATAAATGACATTCCCTGTGCAGACAGTTCTCTAGCTTAAATTCCCTTTTTGGTGCCCCACCTAACGGTATGCTGTGTGTGTATAAATAGTTGATTCTTAGGCTTTGAATCTATATATATGAATTTATATATATAAAAGTACAACCCTTGGTCTATTTCGTTCATACAGAATCAGCTATAGATCCCAAGTCAGCCCTACATACTCTGTAGTTGAGACACATTAAGAAAAGATGATGCTGTATAAAAAGAGGCACTGTTGGCAAGCTTGAGTGTGTCTCTAAAGTTGACACATAAACAAAGGAACTGGGCTTTGTTAAGGTTCAGGCTCTGAGCTCAGTACTGGATCTATGATGGGTGGTGAAAATCTGCATTTCTGACCAGCTGTCAGAATATGCAGATGTTGCTGGTCTGGTCATACTTTGTAGAACTCCAGTTTAGACAATGGTCTTCAGACAGTTTTCTTCTGTTGGACATTCTCTCCCTCCTCCATATTATTTCAGGAATATGTAAATAAATAAGTATACACACACACACACACACACACACACACACACACACACACACACACACACCCTCTGAAAGACTGCTTTCTCTCCATTGTAGGCCTCTGAAGTCTGTAATACTTAGGGCTGGTTTCAGAGTGTTCTCTGGAACATATAGGGTAAGGGGCAGCATGAGGGGTGCTAAATGCACAGGGAGGGAAGGGGAGGAGCCAAGGACAAGGTAGGCAAAGCAGTAAGTTATTCCAGATATCGAGTCAATGACAGGAGTCCCTGACACGCCTTTACATCCTGACGTAGCTCTTCGGCGAGCACTCCTCTTTACATCACGGAGGAAATCTGCACTTTGTATGATGAAGAGCACCAGGAAGTTCTGGTGCCTTTCACTTAGCTCCACCTTCGTCTCTTCTTCACTCTCCCTTTCTGAACGCACCCCTCCTCAGACGTTACTATTTCTTAACACAGCCCATACTTTAGACTTCTGAGCCTCGAGATGCCTTTCAAATTTTCTTTTGCAATTATCTCACAGGCACCTAGAGATTACTGCAGAGCCCTTGGAGAGGAATGTTAGCAATTATACAGTCAAGTCCTACAAGATTTCAAAGTCTTGGAAAGGGGCTTTTGCAATTATACAGCCAAACCCTTTCCTCTTACTAAGTGCAAACCTGTGGCCCAAAGTAGTTAGTGGTTTCTAAGAATACAGGACTCACTGGTGGCAAGGCTGGCACCAGATCTAGTCAGTTCTCTTCTGTGGCGGACTGACTGGCTGACTGGCCATGACATTTCACTCATCTCTGTATTTATAACCTTTGCCTGTAACTAAATTTCTCACATCTAAAGTGTAGACGTATCTTTTGTGTCTTTCAATAGGAAGAGGCTATGTGATTTGTTTTAACCAGTCGTACATTATCAGTTGTGGCCTAAGCAGAGGCATGGAGAAAAAAAAAATCATTTAGCTTTTCTTACAGCTTTTCTGCCATACCCTGGGGTTTGTTTTAGCATTTCCTAATGGCTTTCATGATTTTTCTCAAAAGTTTTATAGTTGTGGTATAGAAAGGGTTGTTTTCCATGCTCTATAAATAAGACTCCTGCCGTGTGTGTGTGTGTGTGTGTGTGTGTGTGTGTGTGTGTGTGTGTGTGTGTGTGAAGTTATATATATGTAACCACATCCTAGCCATTCAACATCTAGAAGCAACTCATCCTACAAGTTAAGGCAGTGATGGAGTACTTCGCAAACCACTTATTTAGCTGTGGTGCAGTTCTGGGACTCGGGGTTTTGTTCTGGCTCTAGGACACTGTTCTCTTACAGGACCCTGTATTTGAGGCCTGGGAGTTTTCTCTTTTCAGTGGGCACTTTCTTTGGACTCAGCTGTCATCTATTAGAGCTAAGAATAAATATGATTATGAATGAGGAAAGTAATTTTGATTTTGCTAAACACTCCAGAGATACTTAGTCTAATGTGATGTTGTGATTGTACTCAAAATGCCAAAGCGCAGGTCTCCATCTCTGAAAACCCATGCTTTGGTCTAAGGTAGTTTAGGAGAACTATTTTGTCATCTGGAGGGAATAAATTTTCAGCATATTACTCAAAAACTCCCATCATTCACGGAATGAAGGAACAGAAGCTTACTACCTAAGTGACTTGGAAAAGAATCACAATTTGAACCTAAATTCTTGCCTTCTAGTGTAGGCTGCATCCCCATTGTTCCCAACAAAGCCCATTCTGTGGAAGAGACAAAATGTACAAAGACCCTGGTAATTGTATGTGCCAAGGGAAGACTAGCAAATCATTCCAATATGCGTTTCTTGAGTATCTAGGATTTCAGAGTTGTCTTCCTAGGACAAGTGGGGAGTCTTTCACTGAAAAGTGACCCCAGCGAAGGACCCCATGAAACAGTCTTACTGATACATTGTCCTTGTAACAAGAGTAAGATTTTGTGGAAAATCATAAGGACTCCCAACCATGTGCCATTAGCCCAGTCTATTTCTAACCCTTCACTGGGCGTTTTTCCCTGGGTCTGTCCTGTTTGGAAGATGCTGGCCTTCCACTCTCCCTGCATAATTCTTCAGTTTTTAGCCCTGTTTATTTGCTCAGCTGGCTGTTCTTCTGTTTGCCATTAAGAGTCTAATTTAATTTGACTATTTCTGTAAAGAGCCAGAGACTATAAGAAAGGGCAAGCAAATGGAAAACTGGAATAAGGAAAAAAACATAGTTGAAAAAAGAAAAGTTATTTCGAAGTATAAACAATCTGGCAAACTGCTAATAAACAAGGAAACACAGACCCAGAGAAAGAATTATAATAATATAATGGGAGCAATAATTACAATTTGTCAAGCGTTTACTATCCTTAGAGCTTTTCACATAGAACAATACTAACTTCAGAGTGTCCGCACTGAGGTATCATTGGAGTCCAAAAAATAACATGAACTCATGAATTAGATTTGGGACAAAGCAAGAGAGATAGAAACTTCATTATCTGTGGAGAGATGGTGTTGTGTTTTCTGCTTAAGACAGTAAAGCTGCAAATTTTGACACGTACCAAAGTCATGTAAAAGACTCATCTGACTTTGCTAGTTTTCACTAGTTTGTAACACTTTATTTACCTTACTATGAGAAGCAAGAGCACGTCTGCCAATGGTGACTGATGCCCTCTAGAGAGACGGTAAGAAAAAACACACCAGAGGAATCCCACTTTTCAACCACATAAACCCAAAGATGATCAACAGACAGTCTTAAGGACCAAAAGACCATTCAAAGGTGAATTCTAGATTCCGCAGCTATTTTATTTTCCTGAGAGGAAGGGTTAAATTTACTCTCCGAATTGAATTTTGCAGGAATTAACATCCAAAGCAAGTCCATGCTCTTGTGGTGAAGCCAGCTGGCTCAGGCAAGCTACATTATAGTGTAATACCCTCTGGAAGCCTTGGCTTCTCTGAAGGCTTTTCACAAAGGAAGGACCTGCCCTTGTCTGGACTTCCGCTCAAATAAGAGTCTCCTCATCTGTGCATGCCTTGATGTTGGCTCCTTTAAAGACCTAGGAAGCATGGTAAGAGCCCAGCCTCAGCCCCAGCAAGGACCACTGTCTTGACTCGGCCTGAGTATTATATTCAGAAAACATGATGCAGGCTCTGTCACATGTCCTAGAATGAACTCAGACATGTCCCTGGAGAGTGCCTTCTCCTGATCACCTAAAATTAGTTTAAGTTTTTTTTTTTTCTTTTTTTCTAAGTGTGTATTTTGAGAGTGGTAAGCAGTCCTAGGGTTTTATCAGGAGAGTTGATTTTGGTGCTTAGGGAGTGAGTATGTCCTAATTATATACTCACTCCTAAACAGATGCTTATGTCTCCTGCTTAAATTGCTGTGGTTTATGGTTGACCATTTACAGCTTGATTTGAAAGGGGGCTGGATACTATTTTCCTGGTTTCATAGGCATTTAAAGGATTCTGATTGCCTGGGGCCTAAATTCTCCACCCAAGGTGAATGTGGACATGAGGTCTTAAGGGCAGCAAACTGAAGCTGAGGCAAGGAGAAGGTCTATGAGTGAGGCAAGCTGAGTGGGAATTGTCGTGAACACAGAAGCCATGTCTGGGTTGCAAGTGGCAGTCACCCACTCTTCCTGATTAGATTACTGTCCAGCGGAGTACCTGCCCAAGTATGCCTCATCTGATTTTTTTTTTTCTTTTCAAAAGAAAAGACAGGAATATGGATGTTATATTAAATCTGATTTTTCAGCCTTGACCTCTAAATCAGAAATTCCTAAAACATGAAGCAGGTCAATGTACAACTTCTAGGCAATCTGAGTCATATACTACATATGTGTTTGTTTTGAAGCTGAACGATTGCTACCTCACTTAGCCAGAGCCTCTCCTTGCAGGGATTAGCCTCCATCAAATTCTGCACCAGCTAGTATTATACAGGTACATTCTGACACACATAATTTATGTTGTATAATTGACATTGAAATTAATGAAATGATGGATATACACTAAGATATTGTGACTATTTCTCTTATTCATAATTCACCTTTAATAGCCAATTTTTGTACCATAAGAATGGACTCTTAAAAGTTGCTGTAGGCTTTTTTGCTTATTCTGAATTTAAAGTAAAACTTAGAGAATAATGCCAACTATAAACCTTGAATAATTTAAAGCTACTCCATGGCTATAAGAAAGAGGTGGTGTCATGAAACCCAGGGGGCATTATTATGTCACATCAATCATTATCATTTTTTCTTTTACAAGGAAACTATAGAAATGGAGGAAATTGCTTCTTTCTTCCATCAGGGGTTAAAATATACCATATCTATGGTTTATGATTGAAGTGAAATTGACTTCATAACCACAGGGTCAGGTGACTTCAGTTCAATTCTATTGTAAATCAATTTTAAAACACTACTCCCTTTTTCTTCTGCTTGGTTAAGAAGGCAGAGAAAAAAGCTGACTTTGTGTACCTACCTTACTAGGTGTCCATATCCTGGAAGGGCTTAAAAAACTTGGGAGGGGGTGGGCGTGTCTCTAAATTGCTCAATGCAGGGGATCAAAATCCTTTCTGATGAATCCTGGATCGATGTGTGATGAACAGCACAAGAAAGCTATGATTCATTTACCGGTAACAGAAAAGTCTACTGGGTTCCACCAACCCTGTCCTGTTCTCAGTTAATCACACCAGGGAGAGAGCCAACCTAGTCTCACATTACATATGGCATGTGCTTAGAAGTGGACAGTAAGCCCTGACCTGTGGTTCATTTTTCTTCTTACACTTACATCCTCTTTGTCTTCACAACTTAATACTTTTACCAATGACCTCACATAACCAGATTGTAAAAGTGTATTTCTCTCTATCTGGCATTGTGTCACAAGCTAGTCATAGAGACACAGCCCTGATTTTACAAAGTCCCCAGATCAGTGGGAAAATATCATATCCGAAACAATATGTGTGATATGCTGACAAGTGCCATGCTAAGATTCTACACAACAGACAAGGAGTTCACACAAAACTAGACAACCAGTCACCTGTCCCTGCCATCACAGGGCAGGAATTACTCAAGACCAGAAGTGTTGGGCATCATCAAATGCTGGCTTTCTTGCATATTTTTCTAGATGACAGCCACTTAATTTAATAATAACCCATTGGGTCACATCCAATTTCATTCAGTTACATTCTAATGCAATGGCAAGAGGAAAAGTGGCAGGATTGGGTGAAGTATAATAATGTGTTCCTGTAATCCCAGAAACTCAAGAAGGGGAGGCAGGAGGGTCATCAAGAGTTACGAGGCCAGTCCCAGACCAGCTAGGGATGTGCAGTAAAACCTCTTGTCTCAAGAAAACTAACAACCAAAATTCAAGAATTCTAGATAGCTTTTTAAAAACCTGAATAGGTTGTGTAGTTTTATGTGAACTAATGTAAAACACCCTAGCAAATATCCCATGATAAAGCAGAGACTAATAGCCTAATCAATCATAAAATCATAAAAATTATTATGCATAATTTGTTATGTGATACATAAAATGCCACTCTGATGATCTACCAATATAATTCCTAGGAATGTACTCTCCCTTATAAATTACTGTTTCAACACATGCTAATGAAAAATGGACATAAATATGAAACTTTTTATCAGTGGCACAGGCTTGTCATGTCAGCTACTTAAGAGGCTGAGGCTGGAGAATTACAAGTTCAAAGCCAGCCCGGGCAACTTCACAAGACTGTCTCAAAATGAAAAAGTAAAAAAGGGTTGAGAACATACTTGCTGCAGAACACTTGTCTAGCATGAGTGAAGTCCTGGTTTCAATCTCTAGAGTGGCCCCAAACAAGATAAATCTGACAGGCTTCTCAGCCTCCATTAAAAGATTTCAACTTTGAGTTGAATTCTTTCGGTGAGAAGTGGTTTGAAAATGTGTCAGGGCCTCTTCGGTTTCACAAACTGACAAGGACAATGTGCTTCTGGTAACACAATAATGATACAGCACAGAAGTGTTCAGCACAGGTCAGGCAAAGCATGTGAGATGCCTAGAGCTATCAATGCCATGAGGAATCTTGTTAGAAATACAAATTCTCATGGTGACCCTAAACTTAGGAAAGCCTAGGGATAGGATCCCACTTGTCTATATCTTATTAGTTGGTTCTGATGATGCCAAGCCAATGTCTAAGAAGCCTGGTTAGAGCTTGAAGAGAACATGCAGGAGATTCTCATTTAGATGAAGCAATGGCCGTCATTCTTGTATTTAGTGATGGTGTCTTTAAAAACGTAATGCTAGATGCCAAAGTGTTTTCTTGCCCCTACACACCTGGTAATTGTCAAATACAAGGACACTATGTCTAATATTCCTGAAGTTGGCATGGCTGTAGTGGTAGCATCATTTTCTTGGTGGCTTTATCATCCGCTTGTCAGTGCACAGCCCATAACCCTTTGGTCCAGCCATTGCAGTGACGTCTGTCTACTTCCAGCTGCCTGCATCTCTAGCAGAGGTGTAACTATCTCAAAGTGCTATGAAACATTTCAGCCTTTGCAAGAAATACTCAAAGGTACATGTTCTGTAGGATCTCCCAGGATGCTTAGGGGACTGAACACAAGTTGCCCATAGTTGTAATTTGCTGGCCTGAACCATACCTTTGAATAACTTCTTTCCTCACCAGATTAGTTTCCTGGTTTTACTATAGTCCTGCCCAAAACACTGATTTAATTAAACACAATGTTTGTCCTGGGGTCTATTTCCAGAGAACCCAAATTAAGTCACTAACTGAGCTTTCAGTCTGAATGTGTTGGCTAGTACATACTGGGTGGAAATTTGCAGATTTCCTTTCTTTTGGGCCTGGTGTATGCCAGCTCCTAATGCATGTTGGTATTATCTGACTTTCTTAAAAAATATTGGAGAGCAGTCCTTCATCAATTGTCCAATGTCTTCATCTAGTTTGACAAAAACCAACAACAACAACAAAAAAGACACCAAAAAACATAATACATAGATTGGCATGGGTTTGAAACATATACTCAATACTCAGGTGAATTTGAGTTTGAGTATACCTTGTCCCCAACCTTATGTAGAGACCCTAATCTCAGGGCCACATACAAAATATAACAGAAGTCTAAGCCATTGAGAAATAATTTCCATAGAGAAGTAAATACACAAGAACTGAGGGGCTGTGGCGGGAACACAGGTAGCACGTGACAACACAAACCCTTTTCTTTTCCTCTAGCAACACATGGAATAGACAGATGGAGGAAAATTCCAGTTGGTCCTAGTGTTTTTGTTACATAACATTTCAAATAAAAGAAAAAAATCTGTCAAGAAAAATTATGCTCCACTTTGAAATAAATGAAGCGTGTGTGACACGTGAGTGTGTTCAAAGGCAGCGTATCCCACCAGAACACAAATATTTTATAAGTAATTTGTTATTGCACTATGTTTAATAGCATAGGCCATTCAAGAAAGTAGGCTTTACACTAAACAACAATCAAATACCAATGCTAGAGATACAATGTATACTTAAAAGAAATATCTTTCAATGTCTTCCATCTCCAAGAAATTAAACACTCATTGAAATTTTCTTTTTAGCTGCCTCTTAAGCAAATATTTTGTCTCAAACACAAGGACTTAATTCACACTCAAATGAAGTAACCTTTGCTCCTTACTTTTAAAAGCGTAAGTGTGTTATTCTTTACTCACATCTTCTCTTCCTTGATCATAAGTCATTCCCACAAATGCACACATTACGCCTGTTTGCCTTCTATAAGTATGTTTTCATTTCATTCTTAGCAAATATTACCAAAATTTGTAAGTCAAAATGCTACTAACAGAAACATAAGGCCTGATTTAAAAAGACAGCCCTTTGATTTAAATGTAGTTAGAACAAGAACCAATTTCGTGATCTCTCTCCTTTCCTAGTGGAAGCTACTCTCTGGAGTAAGAGTGCCATGAAAGCAAAACAGATCTAGATTCTTTTGTAGCAAAGGTATTAGAAAGGGTTGTTCTTTGTGTCTTTTCCATTCCTTCTCTTATTCCCACTGTTTTCCTGATGTCACACAGTCCAGTAGGCAAGGACTCAGTTGAATTATCTGCCACCCAGGAAGATAATTAACTTGTTCTAAGAGACTCTGATTGAGGCTACATTGGAAAAAAAAGTGTCTTCAACAAGAAATGCTCAATCAGCATCTCACAGTTGGGAAGACAGGTTTTTAAATACCTAAAACTAAACCATCAGGAAGTCCATATTCATATGAAAAATTTAGATACATGAGTTTGAACAGAATCAGTATTGTTTTATTAACATGGTCACCAAGGGTTAAACGGGAAGACTACTCTTGTCAACTGCTTCCTGTTTGTGAACACAGTTGTTTGTGCTGATGTTCAGGTCTCTCTCTCTCTCTCTCTCTCTCTCTCTCTCTCTCTCTCTCTCTCTCTCTCAACACAAATTAGAACTCAAAGGACAGGCTCACCTCCCAAGTATGTACTGATCTTAGTGTTAGGTGAACTGACTAAAACGTACCTGTGGTGGCTTTGAAAGAAAATGGCCCCCAAAAGGGAGTGGCTCTATTAAGAGGTGTGGTGTGGCTTTGTTGGAGTAGGTATAACCTTGTTGGAGGAAGTGTGTCACGGTGGTGGCAGGCTTTGAGGTCTCATATATGCTCAAGATATCAACTATTGTCTCAGATTATTTTCTGTTGCTCTTGAGTCAAGATGTAAGAACTCTCAGCTCCAACGCCATGTCTGCCTGCCTGCTGCCTTGCTTCCCATCATGACAGTAATGGACTAAACCTCTGAAGTGTAAGCAAGCTACCACAATAGTGTTTTCTTTTATAAGAGTTGCCATGGTCATGGTGTCTCTTCACAGCAATAGAAACCCTAACTAAGACAATGCCCTTCTTTCCCAGTAGAAACTGAGGGCAAGATGGACTAGTCAATAAGGAGCAGGCCACCATCTTTGTGACTTTTCAGATTCAAGTGCTTTGCTCAATTGTCTCGCCTGGGCAACAATCTGAGACACTACATTGTCTCAGAAAGGAAGCACAAGAGCAGATTGAGGAACTATTAACTATTAACTTCTGCTGGCATTTTTTTTTTTTTTTGAGTCTCCAATTGCCAAACCATACTACCTTGAAACCAGGAACTGGGAAAAAGGGAGTGGGCTTTTTTGCTTACTCTAGTCCCTTTTAATATAAGGTCTTATTTTAAAAACCTACTATTAATTAGGGTGTGTTTATTGATTATTTGTTAAGTAAATCCATCCCCCACACACACACACACACTGAAAGATACACCAGCTGTTTTTACTACTGAATAGTTGAGCCATGCTATTACAAGAAACCCTGTGGAGTCCACCCTAACAGCCCACAGCACTTCATCTGGAAAGTCTTATAGTGAACTACATGACCCTGGACATCTATGCCACAGACAGCCTAAATTATTCAAAGGAGCCAGGGCTCTCAGTGGGACTAGTACAGCCTTCTACCATTCAGCTTCGACCAATCCCTGTGTCATTCTAGCAAGGACCGTCCATGACCTGTCACTTTCACGTAAAAATTTCCATTTCTACACAGCATCAGGGTTTGATGCCAAAAATAAATGTTCTTTCCAACTATTCCCATGACTTGTCAGATCAATTAGACCCTGAGTCTTAGATAGCTAGACACTATTACCAAGTACAAGTGCACACATAAATATTTCATAATGACCACAGGAAAACATTACTATGATCACTTGCATACAAGAGCAGGCCATGGAGTAAGTGCAAGTGTTTGTTGGTGAGATTAAGAAATGAAAACTATAGGTATGGCTGCACTGAATTTATAAAAGGGCTCAAAAGACAGTTCAATAATAGGAAATATAAAAATGATGCCTTAAAGCTATTTAAAAACACATTTGAGAAAGCAGGCTACTAAGGACTTAAGACTTTTCTTACAGGGAAGAAAATTTATAAAATTCCTGCGAATAAAAAGCCAATAATTGCCAGGCGGTGGTGGTGGTGCACGCCTTTAATCCCAGCACTTGGGAGGCAGAGACAGGCAGATCTCTGTGAGTTCGAGGCCAGCCTGGGCTACCAAGTGAGTTCCAGGAAAGGCGCAAAGCTACACAAGAGAAACCCTATCTCGAAAAACCAAAAAAAAAAAAAAAAAAAAAAAAAGCCAATAATTACTCTTCAAAAGGCTGTGTTAAGGACTAGTCCCTAACTTGATGCCACTGAGAAGTTGTGGAAACCTTAAGAGGTCACTGAGGAGATCCTCTTGAAAATCCTAGGTCACAGAGGGTCCCCACCCCTTCCTTACTCTCTCTTAGGTCAGAGTGAGACCCCACCCCTTCCTTATTCTCTCTTAGGTCTCAGTGAGACCCCACCCCTTCCTTATTCTCTCTTAGGTCTCAGTGACAGACATTTTGACTGTGATACACTGTGCTATATCACAGGCCCAGAGCAAAGAGGTCAATATGTTGTAGACAAAAAAATTTAAAACTATGAGCCAAAATAAAGTTAATCTTTATGAAGCAATGCCTCTGGTATTTGATGCAGTAACAGAAAGCAAGTAACAATAATCAAGGCAATACTAAAGAGAGGTGGAAACTGCCTGCTGGATTATACTGTAGAGCTGAGACAGTCAAGAGAGCAGTATAAATACAAATACAGAGGACTTAACCAAAGGAATGGCATAAGGATCACAGATGCTGACACATGATTGGTGAAACTCTGTCATATGATGCCATGGCCAAGTGGTGGAAAAAAGATAGATTATACTTCTGGAGATACTTACAAAGGTGATTACCTTAGGGGTAAATCAGACATCAGTTCCTCATTATGCACTACACATATCTTTAGATACTTAAAGATTTAAAAGTCAGAGTCAAAATTTGGATATTTTAGGTGATATGAATTAGTACAACCAGTCCTTGAATAGTTAAAGATTGCATTGAGATGCCTCAAGCACAATTAAATTAAATTAGAGAAGTCTGTCAATGAAATGCAAATTTAATCTTCAATAAAGTGAGAAACTGTGTAAACAGGACAAAGATGTTAGCAATGAACACATGAAACAAAATGGCTTTGAGCACTATAAAGAATTATTACAAGCAACAAGGCAACCCGAGTTTTAAAAAGCAAACAATAAACACACAGGCATTTGCATAAGAAGGAATACATTTTACCAGATCCAAAACAACAATAAATGGAAAAAGGGTCACTGTCTTCACTGATCAGGAAAAGGCAAATCAAGACCACAGAGCAATCCATCTTAGTGGGAAAAAATCAAGTCCCATTTAAAAATCAACTATGGCAAGTTCCTAGAACAGCAGGGTTCCACACACACTAGTCAGCAAAACTTTGTGGTACTTTGGCAGATTGTTTGGCCTCATCTTTAAACCTGAAGACCCACCCTTACTCCTGAAGGTACTTGTACACTGTGTGAAGATGTATTACTGTGATTGGTGTAATCAAAAGCTGAACAGCCAATAGCTAGGCAGGAGGTATAGACTGGACTTCCGGGCAGAGAGAGAACCCTGGGAGGAAGAGAGGTAGACACGGAGCCAGCCAGACACCGAGAGGAAACAAGAGGCACAAGATGGAAGAAAGGTAACACCACATGGCAGAATGTAGATTAAGATAAATGGGCTAATTTAACTTATAAGAGTTAGTTGAGATAAGCCTAAGCTATAGGCCAAGCTTTCATAATTAATAAGAAGTCTCTGTGTTATTATTTGGGAGCTGGCTGGTGGGACAGAAGACTCTTTACAGGCACTGCAATGATGTCCTTGGTAACCAAGTACAACTCAAACAGAGCATATATTTTAGGAGGCACTGTACATGGATATTAATACCAGATCTGTCCCTTACAGCAATCTTTTGGAAATCATTCAAGTCACCCACCTGTAGGAGAAGGGATAAATAACTATAATATATTCATGGCATAGAAGGCTGTATGGATGTTTTTTTTTTAAAAAAAAAAACAAAACTAGAACTAGGTAGGGTGGCAGTGGCACACGCCTTTAATCCCAGCACTTGGGAGGCAGAGCCAGGCTGATTTCTGTGAGTTCGAAGTCAGCCTGGTCTATAGAGCAAGATCCAGGACAGGTACCAAAACTACACAGGGAAACCTTGTCTTAAAAAAACCAAAAAAAAACAAAACCAAAACCAAAAACCAAAACCCAAAAATAAAAAAAAAAAAAAAAACTAGAACTACACTCAACAGGTACAGATAGACTATGAATAGATATACTTCACCTTATTAAAACTTTCTTACTAGTAAACATAGAAAAAGTATGTTTATTGTAAGTAGGATAGATTGATGTTTAAAACGTCACTACTCATTACTCCTTATTGTAAGGGTTCAGATAGGACATGAGTGGCATTGCTCAGTCTTGAGACTACTGTTCAAAAGGCCTCAAGTTCTGCCTTATTCTCCTGGATCTTTGACATCAGCATGTGACTAAGACTAGGCTTGTTTGGTAAGAAACTATACAAATAACCCAGTTGTTGTAAAGAAGGCCATTTTGTAGGCCTATACAGCCTGCTAACCCCTAAACATGAAAGAGGGGACAGTGAATGTCAGCAGTAGAGCTGTGTTCCTGACCCTCAGCAGACTGTAAATACATCAACGAGAAGTCCTAAGACCAGAAGATTTTCCTATATTACCAACTCATGAAAAATAGTGTACACTTCTTATTTCATGTCCTTGTTTGAAATGGTATTCGTTGTTTAGCAATAACTAACTGATGCAGAAATTTCATGGATTCACGACTGCTTTTTGACAAGTGAACATACCCATTTATTTATCCAGCACCCAGATCAAGAAATGGAACAATCCAGAAATCCAGAGGTCTTCTCCTTTTCTGTCCCAGTCACTAAGCACCCTGTGCCCCACCTAAGATGGAGGCTAACACCATATAGACCACATAATTCCCCTTTTGTTGTGTGCTACTGTGGCTTGCTCATTCCTATTGACTGGCTAGATTCAGTCTTGTGAACAGGTTTCACTCTATATCTGCATGGACCAGTGGATAGCCATCAGGCTAGTTCTAGTTTGGGGCTAGTGTAACTAGTGCAGTTGTGAAAGTTCTAAAACGTCTTTGAAGAATATACATGCACATTCCTGATGATTTTAACAGTACATTTCAAAGTGAAAATTATATAAAAGTTGCATACAATATACTTTAATACATTATCATACTTTAGTACAGTACTCATAATGTCATAGGATGCTATTTTATTCAGCTGAAGAGAAACACACACACACACACACACACACACACACACACACACACACACACAAAACCTAAAATGCAAAAGTTCAAAGTATAATGTTATAGAAAGACATATGCATGTGATACACAAAATCTGTGTGAATATAAAAAGTGTAGGAATTGTACAAACAAGATTCAAATTCCCAGTTACCTTGGAAGGTTGAAAGTGGAAAAAGAGAGAGGAGATGAAAAAGGATGGGAAGAAGGAGGGGGGGAGAGATAGAGAAAAGGAGCAAGGAGGAAGATTTGTGTTGTAAATTTTTATAGGAATACAATATATTAGAAATATACTAATAGGATCTTGCATGGAACAACACGACGGGAATTTTGTGAATTAAGTTTTTTTTTTTTTTCTTTCAATTCTTAAAATGTAGCATCGGGCTATCTACTCCATGGAAGAGGAGGTTAGAACCAGGTGTAGTGGCACAGGCCTATCACCAAGCCTCAGGATATGGAGGAAGAGAATAAGGAAGGAGGACAAGGTCACCCTCAGTTACGCTGAGAATTTGAAATCAGTCTGCGTTACATGTGGGTGATGGGAGACCATCCCAAAAACAAAATCAAAGAAGTACAAAGTAGAACTGGTGAGTTCTGAAAAGTCGCTATCCCATGTGGCAGATTTTACACTTGAAAGGATAAATGACTTAGAAGCAATTTGGTGATTTGGAGCAGAAATTTGGTATAAATTTTCTTTAAAGATCTGGGCATGTTGGCACACACCTTTAATCCCAGCTACTTGGGAGGGCAGGCACAGAGGATTCTAAATTGGAGGTCAGCCTGGGAAGATAGTGAGACTTTGTATCAAAAGGGAAAGAAAAAGATTAATTTTGTAGGGGAAAAATATATTTCAAAAGTATTTTTCCCTCCATGGTTTCTACTTGGAATGTAACCTGTATCCTCACAAGATGCTAGTGCTTAAAGCATTGTCTTTACATAATATGACAGTCTCAGCTGCAACTGGATGATTAATGCATCGTCTTTGTGTAACATCACGGTGTCAACAGTTTCTTAAAAAACCTGTCTGCTTATTCACTTGGAAAGTGTCCGTTCTTCAGTGAAGTATCCTTAGCTCTCTTACTAAACTTGCTGGAAGGTGGAATGGGAAATGATTTTCTTTTCGTCAGTAATGTGATTAATGACACTCCATTCCTTAGAGCTTTGAGGACCCTGAGCCAGAAGGTGGGAGTGATTTGGAGCAAGGTCTGCTGCAGCTAGGAGAACTGGACTTTGTAGACTTCCACCTCCAGGTGGTGCCAATAGAGAACAAAGAGCAGTGATGGACATGCTGGCCTCTTTTTTCTTATTTCTTCTTCCTTACTAACAGTATCGTTCAAATCCTAGCCTTGACTTTATTTCTCTGGTTAGACAACTCCTTAGGGCTGGTGGGGATGAGTCTGGGAGAACCTGCTCCCTGACATCCTAACTCCCATTTTGGAATTGCTGAGCCTCCTCTCCAACCATATGCTCACAAACATTAAAGGGGGATTCCCAGATCAATTCTACATGTGATCCCATCCCCTTATTTTAATCAGGTGTTTTTGCTACCTTCCACAACAGATAGAAATTCTAAATTCACTGAGCACACATCATTTCAAATTTCCCCTATCCCTGTTATGTTATTTAAACTTTTCCTACATATCAATTAGTTGGAAATAATAAGTCTTTAGGCTATCCATTAATTGCTGCGCTGTAGACATGATCTGTATTTAAAATTATGCAAGGAAAATTAAGGTGAAGCACGGAGTCTTGGCTAATGGAGAAGGCTTCCTAGTCCTTCGGAGCAGCAAAGGCGAAAACAGGCCAGGGGATGATGCTCTGGGGGCTCTTGCCCGGGTCTGACATTCGCTAGTGTGAGATGTGAGAACAGCCTGCTGCAGCTGGAGACTCCTCTCCCTGGCTTTTCAGTTTTCATTTGGAATAGTTACTGTATTTGGTCATGCAGCAGCAGAAGAAAACGATTGTCTGCCAAAGGCCCTTTTCTAGTGGAAATTTATTATAAATAGTTTAAAGGCAACAAGGCTTCAGAATGAATTTCCCTTTCTCTCCTCCCTCTCCCAAACACACACAACACATCTCTGGTCTGGAATCTTTTCTGTAATCTTGGTTAAGTCTTGAGGTGGGAGTGGAGGGGGGGAGCCGTGGGAGTGGGGAAGAGATAAGAGGTGTCACCCCCAGCCACCTCACCCACCAATGCTTTTATTTCAGGAAATGCTGCTGTTTTCCTGGAAGATGTCTCAGTGAAGAAGAAACCAGGGAGCCCCCACTGCTGGCCCTGGGCCACTGGAGCTGTGACAATTTGTAAGAGTCTTTGCCTTTCTAATCACTAAGACCCTTGTTGTGCTAAGTGCTTCCCCTGCTCCCCCTCAATCTATCTGTCTGACCTAGTCCCTCCCCAGGGAGTGTGGTGAGGATTCCAGGATGGATTTAGAATCTGAAAAGGGAAGGGAAAGGTGGGAGAAGTGTTTGGGTCTGGGCATCTTTTCACAGCTCTCCCTGTCCTGGGAAGTCCATGCTTGTTGATCTTTGCATTTGCATGCTCCTCGTTTTTGTTTGTTTTGTTTTTCTCCCCAGCTTCTTGTTTTGGCCTCCCCATAATTAATCATTTTGACTGTGGATCCTGAAAAGCCAAGCATTGTGGGGTCATTCTTGCCCTCTAGTGGTGAAATAATGCATATTACTTTATACTTTAACTCCTGGCCAATACTTTTAGAGTTCAGTCAGGTAAATACTGTTTCGCTTTCCTTCTGTATAAGCTGTTTTTGAAAATCTTTAACACACGTATGTGTTTTCATATTTTCTTAAGTGGGAGTTGCTATTGGGACCCTTTCTGTCTCTTCTTTTTAGAGATGGGGCCCTATGTTGGCTTGAACTCCAGGTTTGAGAGATCATTCCTGCCTCATCATCTCCAGTCTCAGAGTTGCATGTTATTTCCTGGAGAGACGTTAACACGTGTCTAATCCCCCCAGACAGGACATTGACACACCAAAGGAACAATTCTACCCAAGTCCTACTTGGTGAACTAATGGGTTCATTGGGGTTACTCTTTAGGAGCATGGGCAAAGGCCTTCTTAAAAGAGTGTGGGTAACTCACCAACTGCTGTATCACTGCAAAGCCCCACCCCAGCGTAGGTATAAAAAAATGTATTATGAAGTACCCTTTTTAATAGAATCCTGTGTACTCTTGTATACTTTAGCTTCTACTCAAAACCACGTGTACCTGGGGCAAGAGGAGCTAACAGGTAGAGCCCCAGGTAAGGATCTTATGGGAAACCTCTCCAACTTTTTCTGCTAGGGAGCATCAACAACTCCATTACTGTTATGATGGACATAGCCATCTTGCATTGTTTTTCTTACTCTATTGCCTTGACTAGGGCCACACATTTTCACCACAGCAACCTCTGTTCCATTATGGCTCATGGCTGGCCAAAAAAACAACTCATTAAAAAGCATTTAATCCAGGTTATGACATGTGGACCCACTTATTCTATCTGTAACTAATTAGTGTTGGGTGGATTGTTGGAGTCCCATCATTGCCTGGAGGTGTGTGTGTGTGTGTGTGTGTGTGTGTGTGTGTGTGTGTGTGTGTGTGTGTGTATGTGTGTGTGTGTGCAGAAGCTCTTCTCGAGAAGTTTTAACATACATCTGTTTTTTCCTATTGTCCTTAGTGGGAGTTGTTACTGGAGATGCTTCCATTTGCACATTTCCATTCCTAATGTGGGTGAGCTCATTTACTTCCCTGGCCCTCAGCTCCCCATTAGTCCTAGGAACTATTACCTTGTAGATTGACATAGTGCAACTTCTCACCACACAGGGGAAGTGACAAAATCAGGGCTCATGCCCACAATCCCTGGGGCACCTCAGGGTTGGTTGGATGTGATCACTCTGTTTACTGTGTTTCTGTTACCATTTCAGTAGGTAGCTATGGGGAGGTAGGAATGACTGGTAGTTATTATAGGAAAATAAGGAATATTATGCAGAGGGATATGATGAAGTTAGATCTCAAACAATACTTGCATATGTCTAATGACTTCTGGTACTCTCTAGTCTTAGGATGTTAAAGGGGTACTTCTCATACCTAACTAATCTATCCTAAAAAATTCACGTGGATGCTTGCCCTCAAGTCACTAATTCCCTGTCTGTGACTGGCCTGCTACTGATGACAAGGGAGCAGAGGGAACACATCTCCCAGGACTGCAAGCTTGTCCTGAGAACGCCAGCATATGGCCAGCTTTATACTACTTGTTGGGGTGGGGTCCTTAAGTCAGACTCAGAGGAACAATGTCACTGAACAAGGCCAGTGTTAGACTTACACTGTGGTACAGTTCACTGGGGTTCCTCCAAACTGTCTTGGAAGATTGCTTTGTTATTGATAAAGAGGAACACTGTGTAATAGTGAGAATTTCTTTTTTTAATATTAGTCCTTTCTTCAAGACATGGTCTCAGGTAGCTCACGTTGGCCTCGAACCACTATGTAGCTGAGGCTTGGTTTGAAGTCCTGATACCCTTCCCTTTACCTTCCAAGAGTTGGGATTGTGGAGACAGCCACTATGCTTGGCTCAACAGGGAGATTTTTCTCAAGGTCTATAATTAGGGGCTCAAAAGTGATTGATCTTTCTTTCTGGAGACCTAATGAGAAGATATTCACTAATGTCACTAGCCAGAATTTAGTAGTGATACTTCGTAACCTCAATATGGATAAAATGACAGAATAATTAAAAGGTAGTAAAGGCACACAAAATAGAGAGAACAGGAAAGGAGGATGGATGTCCACAGCTGTAACCTCAGATGCATTGACCAAGGCAGACAATCATGGCATGCACCTAGATAGCCCTGGAATTCTCATCAATTGAAATCCGAGGCACTGTGGCCTGGAGTCGCATGCTGAACTTGGGAGGCAAAGAGCAACTCACTGCCATTCAGAATAAAGCTCTTAGGGACCAAAGGGTTGTTTTGCAGCCTATTGCAGATCCTGAAGAAATGACTTTTTGTAGGTTAGTGTGGCCTACTGTGGTCCCTTAAATCATTACTTTAAGGGACTTTAAACTGCAGGAGAGTACAGTTATTAAATATGCAGAATGGAAACAGGTGAAGAATGAGAGTAAGATGGCAGTGGAATATGTGGCTGGAGGATACATGAGTAGGGTAACTGGCCGAATGGAGGGCATGCACCCTTTTAAAGGGAAGTGGTACTAATGTCCCAATTCACTGGAATGTAGACTTAGTGTGGTCTTTTTATATTTCAAAAGAAGCAAGAGGCCATCTTTTTTTGTAGAGAAGTCCTGTTTATTAAGAGAAGGGAAAGGTAACGGAAAGTGGTATACTGACATGTGAGTTACACAGATTGCATTTGGGGGTTATTTCAATTAGGTCACCAGTTGGAAACTTGTGGTTTACACACTTTGGTTGGAATAGTATTGTCAGTGTCAGGTTCCTGGAATATGCTGTGTTTCATGCCTCTTCCTGCAGCTACAACACATCCCTTACAATGGGTGATTGATAAATGATAAATTCTTTCCTTTAGCTCCAGAGGCTGGGGCATTCAAGGTAAGGACACCTGAAGAGTCAGCATCTGGTAAGGACTTCTGTCTGTCACCAGGATGATACCTTTTAGCTGTGTCCTCCATGATGGAAGGGTTGCAAGGACAGGGTGCCTCAAGTCCTTACAAGGGCACTAATAATCTCTTAGAGAGTTAGCCCTGCTGCACTGTGGATTGCATTTCAACTTGGATTTCAGAGGCACACAGATACTCAGAGCACAGAAGGATGGGATTTATGTTCCTACTTCTTGGATACTGAGGTTGAGACTCACCAATGCTTTTCCAATCTTTTCCTGACCTGGTAATACCTGGCCTGGATTCTCAAAAGTGTTTGCCTTTGAGTGTTCCTGCACACCCATCATTCACGAATCATACTGGAACAGCTGTATACGTGCCTACAGCCCCCACCCAATTCCTGAACATACTTCCTGGCTCTGCAAGGACAAATAAACAATGTGCCTTTTAGTGTCTTGTTTTACACTGAGGGTCTGCTTTGGCCACAACAGGTATTTTGCTTTTCATAGTGTTATCCCTTTGCTCAAGGGAAGGGAAATCTGCTCAGAGTCACACAGCTCCAGATCGAAAGCTGTAGCCTATTTACACTTGCATGTTCTCAAAAGGCAGTTTCCAGCTGGGGCTGAGAGATCAGAGCTATAGTGCCTGCCTGCCTGTTTGTTTGCTAGCTCTGGTAGTGAACAGCCATCTGAGCTTGACCAGTGTGGCCATCCTTTATACGTCAGACCTCTAACTAAAATGATGATGGCACAGTCAACCTCCCAGATGCTGTGGGAGACTTCAGAAGACGGTTCCTACTTGGGCAGGTAGTAGAGGCTTGAAAATGGAATCAATATGGGAGATCGTCATCTCAAAATCTTCTACCAAAGATACAACTTCCTTTCTAGGGTAAAGGCAGATACAGGCAGGACCCACTGGAGTGTTTGGCTTCTTTAGTTGTAAGAATATGACAAAGGGTGTTCTAACAGAAAGAACTCAGAGGAGCAGAGAATGCAGCCAGAGCATCTCTCTCCCATTTGTCTTGGGTCCTGCAGTCATTTTCTCCTGGGATAAACTGTTTGCAGACCAAGTAGTTAGCTTCCAAGCCCCCAAACACGATCCATCTGGAAAAGTGTGACAAATTCCTAGTTTGGCACTGCTGGCAGCTGCCAGGCTCTGTGGAGAACTGGGAAGTGTTAGGCAGAAAGGAGGAGACAGGGAGCTATTCCTTAGCTCTACATCCCATGCAGTACATGTTTATCTAAGCACACCCCCAAGATGGTCTGCAGCAGAACAACCAGGGAAGACAACACTCACAGGACCCATCCAGACTGCCACTATGGGCTAGGAGGGTGACTCCTTGGGCTCTTATTGGCTCCGCTGGCCCTCTATAAACAAATCTCATGTGGTTGGAATGGCCTAGACCCCAAGTCTGAATTCTACTTTTTAGAAGTACTCAGGCATGAGATAATATGAAGTACATTTAGTCTTTGTCCCGAGTTCCCAGTGTACAGCGGCTACAATCCTCAGGACCTTCTGAGTAAGAGGATTATCTTTCGTTAATCACAATGAGTACTTTCAATCATGACTTGATGCTAATCAGGTATATAGGGATCAGGTCTGTGGACAGTTTCCAGATGGGGCTAATCACGAGAAAGACAAAGTGATTAGAGGTGGGAACTTCTAACCTTTCATTGGTAGGGGAATTAGAGATGGTAGAAACTCTTGGTAAAGACAGGAGAACTTCCATGCTGGCGCAGCTTCCGTGTTTAGGACTCTCTCTGATTTTGCGCTTTACAAAATTTGAACTGTTGAGACTGAATGGCCAATGTGGTGGTGTTAAGAAGTAGGTAGGGCAGGGCTGTGGATGTGGCTCAGTTGGAGAGGACCTGCCTAGCATGCACAAAGCTCTCCCTGGATTTGATCCCAAGCACTGCATAAACAGCATGGATAGGGCCTTTGCAAGAGGTTATGGCCAATGGTGATGCCTTCGTGAAATTAGATTAAGAACCTCAGAAAAGAGACTTTTAAAAAACCTTTATAACCTTTTATTAAAAACTTACCAATAATTAAAAATACCACACACCCAAATTAAAACAGTGTTTCTAGTTCTAATTCTGCCGTGGATTTTGTTTGGTTTGGGTTTTGGTGGTGGATAAGTAAAGAAAATATATTTGTTACACAAAGTGTAAATTTCTGTGATGCTCTACAGCTTCCATACTGAATGCATTTCTAAGTGTACAGAAGTTCACTGAATCACATACACTTTGCTCTGGTTAAGCTGGGTGTGCAAAAAGAGGCTTCATGCATCTTTCAGATCTCTTAATGTTCCGCCTTCAATCATGAGGGCACAGCGCCCTTCTCCTACGGAAGTGGACACCTTTAAATGATCAAATCTGCCAGTGCCTTGATCTTAGAAAATGACTACAAGACTCTAAGAAAATGACTTTTTAAAAATGAATTAACCAGTCTCAAATACCTTGTCATAGCAATACAAAGCCAAAGCCATTTTATATTTTTACAAGCTGGTAGATATAATTAAAGTGGCCACCCGAGTTCTCTGAACCTCTAATTCCTAGTCACTTGGTCAGGACCACAGGCAGTCCAGGACTGACCTTGCAATTGAGCTGGAGGCAGACGTGTGAGACTGGATCCCTATGAACTGATTCCAAGTCAATTGCACCAAAATCAATTGCATTGGGCATCAAGTTAGTGATGGGAAATTGGTCAGTGTCAAAAATGTTCCACACAGTTACCAGAAATCCCTTGCTTATTTCAAAGCCTCTTTCTGGCCCCACTTCCCTAGGTCAGAATTCCTGATAGCAGAACACATAGTGACTGTGCCTGTATCTAACTTGAAGGGTGCCTAAAGGGTAGGGTGGGGTGGGACATTAAGGGAGAAGGACTTGAGCTCAGGGCTCCCTTATCCCAAGTCCTGCACATACCCTAAATCCCTTTATCCACAGTTTGCCTTTATATAGTTTCACTTACCTCTGGGCAACTGTAGTCTGAAGATACAACATTAAAAACTAAACTAAAGATGTACAAAGCTCACAGAATTTATAATAAATCTTACAGATTTTATTATAAATATTGCTATAATTCTTTTTATTGTTTAATCTTACTTTCTCATATGTATAGAGCATCTGGTACTGTCGGAAGGTTCCGAGGTCTTGGAAGGTATCCCTCTGGATATGAGAGAAGCTAATGCAGCAGAAAGTGGGTGGTGCTGACCTAAACCAGAAGCTCTGAAGATGCTGGTTTAGGAGTTTTATGAATGTGGTCCCCAGACTAATTTAACTGGAAGTCCTCAACCTTGGCGGTACATAAAAGTCACCCACGGACATTTAGAATGGCCAAGCTAATTACGTGAGGATTTGGGGGTTGAGGACCAGGACTCAGTGTTTTTCACATCTGTTTAGATTCCTATAGTTAACTCAGGCTGGCAGCTCTGGACTGGGGGATGAAGAGGGCAGTAAACAAGGAGATGATGTGTGCAGGGCAATGGAGGTGAAGCTTGGGGCTGGGGATGAATCCCTTACTTCTTAAAATGGATCCCTCTCTGCTGTTCCAGCTGACTGCCATGCATGCTTGGCCCTGTCTTCAACTTTCAAGTGAAGCTTCAGCTAATCACATGAAAATCTGTACTTTGTAACTGCTAACAAGATGTGTACTGCCAGGATACAATTCTGATGGGGCAGCTTCTTTAATGACTTGGTGTTTAGGGCTTTTGATGTAGAATTTTCCTATTCAAAATATGGACCATGGTCCAGCAGCTTTGAAAGCATCTGGGAGCATGTTATAAAGCTGGAATATAGAAGTGGACTTTGGGTATGAGGCTTTGTATGCTTTATATATCTGTTCTGCTGAGTTGCATTATTATGGGATTACCCATCCACCATCCTACCCCATGGAGACTGGGCCTGTGACTGTACCTGTTATGTTAAAAAATGACATTTTGGTCATGTTTTCCTGCCTCTTTGGAGGCAAAAGTGAGTTCATTTTCATTTAAAAATATGATAAGCTATCCTTTCCTTCTCAGTGTCTATCGAGGAAGACTCATGTTAAATGTCACACCATGCTCCACATGGTCACAGATCCACTTCCCCTCAGCAACCTTCCCTCCCTCTGCTCTTCTGTTTTCCTAATTATCCTCTTACCACATAATTCAACTTAACTGATGAAAAACTCTGGCATAATAAAAAGAAAATCAGCTTGGATAGAAGTTAACAAATTGGAGCTTCAAAGAAAATGCTTTGTATCTGAGCAACAGATACAGTGAACCATAATGAACTGGAAAGAAATTAGTCATGCAGGGGAACTTATCAATTTTATTAATCTTTTTTTTTTTTTTTTTTTTTTTTTTTTTTTTTTTTTTTTGGTTTTTCAAGACAGGGTTTCTCTGTGTAGCTTTGCGCCTTTCCTGGAACTCACTTGGTAGCCCAGGCTGGCCTCGAACTCACAGAGATCCACCTGGCTCTGCCTCCCGAGTGCTGGGATTAAAGGCGTGCGCCACCACCGCCCGGCCAATTTTATTAATCTTTTTAGGCACATAAAGCAAAGTTCTAACTTCATGGATTTTCTCCGTTAATTGTTTTTCCATTTTGCCGCTTCATGCTCTCCTTCTCAGTGTTCCCTGCTCTCTGCCCTCTTTGGCTCTAAGATGTGGTTTCCTTTCTAGTTTCTTGAGCTAGAATTACAGGGTGCCATCCTTTCTCTGTATACATGAGCTAAAGTCCCACACTTTTCTATGGACACTTCAGAAGTTCCATTCTGTATGCTTTAGCAAGTTATTTTTTTTTTTATTTCAGTTTAATGGAAGTTCCAATTCTATTTGCTCTCTTTTTCTGACCTGAGCATTTATTGAGAATGCTATTGCCGGTTTTCCAAATACTTGAGGACTTTCAAATATTCTAACTGCTTATTGATCTCTAGCTTTGATCCAAGAACATATTCTGCATTACTTCAATAACTTAAAACTTTGAGCCTTCCTTTATGACTTCATCTATAGACTCTGTTGGCAAAATCAATGTTTAGTTGGGTATGTATTGTTTACTAGTTGACTTTGGTGCATTGAATGTGTGATTATGTGACATTGATTAGTTGTGTTGCTCAAATTCTCTGTGTTTTTATATTTCATTGTCTTGCTACTTTCATCAGTAATAGAAACTATGTTACAATCTTCGCCTGTGATTTGAAGGGTGGACAGCTTACTCTTATTTATACAATAGTTTCCAGCTACAAAACTCTCAGCTCACAAGTATCTGGATTGAGAGAATTTATAGGCTAGCTTATATGTTTTAAACAAATGCCACTAAGAGGAGCAAACCTCTGCAAAGGGACAGAAAAGGACCATGTTAGCAACAATGGAGTGGTAACCAAAAGGAAGATACAGATTTGGCATTTCTCTCTTTCCTACAGTCTAATATCACAGAAGAATCAGTTTCCAAATACTGAGTATTTGAAATTTAGATCTACTTCCTCTATGGCTAATGACCTTTGCCTCAAGTGTACAGGATGTTAATGAAAGCTTGGAGCCATCCGAATTAGCAGAGCACTTAAAGCCTAATCATCAATTATACAGGTAAACCTTTGCAGTTGGTGCCTAGGATTAAATAAAAGGTGTTTGGTGTAATTACCACAGGGGGAAAATACCTCTTCCATTTAGATTTTCAAATCCCTAAGAGGAAATTCCAGAGGACAGCAACAGGCATTAAAATTAGGAATTAAAAAAGTCTAATGCTAGACTCTGATTATGGATTTCTGTATCTCAGTGTCAAACCAAGTGTTTTGAAAATTATAAAGACTGTCCAAACACATGTGTTCATTATGGAGGCTGTCCAAACACACATGTTCTTACTTTGGAAGCAGTGAGTTATTTTGAAGCACTATCAAATAAGACTAAATGATACTTTTCCAATGTCCATTTGCATTTTAATTAAAATTTATTTATATATTATATCCTCATATTATGAATATAGGTGTCAGTCTAATAATTCCATTAATAAAAAAAGTTTTGAGTGGGGGAAGAAAGCATCCAGTTTCTAGGGGCATGAAATTGAAAAGTTTGTGTGGCATTGCTCTAAATTACCAGCTTACTATTTGATTTTGTCCCAGCATGGGAATACAGGTAATTGGGTTGCCAATGCAGTTTTCACTTTTCAGAAAATGAAAGTTTCCAAAGCTAGAAAACTCCAACTTTGAAAGACTTCCTTCAAGATGTTCTGTATATTCGTGATGTAGAAGATCTTCACAATTTCTGTCTAGATGATGCCAGGAAGTCTTGTCTTCACAAGTTGGTGAAACACAGATGGGTGGAACATGCTCAGTCTCTAAGCTCAAATAGTGATATTACATCTGTGATCTTCTGATTTTTAAAGAATAATACATAGACTAACATCAATCAAAGGATATATATCTACAATATATAGCTTCTTCTTTTTCATATTTTGGCACTTGGTTTTTCCCTAGTGATTTCCTCCTAAAGCCTATACGTAAAGCTCGTAATTTGTGGCTGGAGAAATGGCTCAGCAGTTAAGAGCACTAACTGCTCTTCCAGAGGACCCAAGTTCAGTTCCCAGCACCCATATGACAGCTGACAGGTCTCTGTAACTCCAGTTCCTATGGATATGACACCTTCTGGCCTCTGTGTTCACTGCATACAAGAGGTGCACAGATATACATGCAGGCAAACAGTCATACACTTAAAATATAATACATATATACTACATGAAAAAGGCACTGGTTGTTCTTCCAGAGGACCTAGGTTTGGTTCCCACCATCCATATAGCAGCTGAGCTGAGAATCATCTTAAATTCTAGTTCCAGGGGATCTTGTGCCCTCTTCTGGCCTCCTTGGATGCTAGGCATGTACCTAGAGCACATACATACATATATGTAGGCTAAAACCCATATCCATAAAAATTTTTAAAAATCTAAAAAATACTTTAAATAAAATCCCTTATGTTCTGAATTCATTTTGCCTCAATAATTCAAAATGAGATAATATAAGACATTTCAACATAAAATTTTGTTTTGACACAAAAACAGACTTCTGGATGTATTATAAGATTAGACTAATCCAATCAAATACAGGAGTCATTAGAAAGAAACGACAATAATATTTAGCTGTGTTTATTTAATATAAGGAAGACAAACACTATCCCAATTGATCAGATATTAAAAATTTGCATTTAAACATCATCATGAAATGTCTATGTAAGGATTGTTGCTGATTGATTGCTTATTCCTGAGATAAAATAAGTTAACCCTGGCAATTCTCTCAGGCTTTCATTCTTTCACTGTTGGAAAATATTGGGGAGCTGAATCTAGGCCTTACACAGGGTAAGCATACACGTTACCCCGAGTTACACATTAGCTTTCCTCCTACACGCTGCTTTTTAGACTATTAGCCTGGTATTTGCAACTTTCCATCTCGTTCTATTTTACACTGATGTCACCATTTTCTTGTCTTATCCCATTTTTATTAGTTTGCAACAATGGCCACATTACCCAAGATGCTTTCAAAATTATGAGGAATACCAATACTAACCATAATGGAGGCTGGACAATGTCAAATGTTTTACTTATGTTTATTCTCTTATTAACCCTAAGCAAAACACACACCAAATAGCTATTGTTTTTGCACTAAGCTGAAAAAACAACTTAAGGCCCTCCAAATAAGTTCATTTCTATAAAATGACTTCAAGATGTTACCACAAGTATGAATCACACAGCTAGGTTGCAAGCTCAGGGTCGCTGGAGAACTTGCCCTGCAGAGTCTGACACCCTCCCAACACACTCAACAGGTCTGTATAGTTCAAATAGTTCAACCTTTACATCTTTTGATGGCAATCTAGAATTCTAATTTTAATGTCAGTTAATGCAACATAAGAGCAGAGGTGATAGGTCAAGAAGAGCATGCACATACTAACACACTTACTGATAGAGATATACACAGCTATACGTGCTAACACTAACATACTTACTGATAGAGATATACACTGATATACATGCTAACACTAACACACTTACTGATAGAGATATACACAGATATACGTGCTAACACTAACACACTTACTGATAAAGATATACACTGATATACATGCTAACACTAACACACTTACTGATAGAGATATACACAGATATACGTGCTTACACTAACACACTTACTGATAGAGATATACACTGATATATGTGCTAACACACTTACTGATAGAGATATACACAGATATACGTGCTAAAACTAACACACTTACTGACAGATATACACTGATATGCTTGCTAATACTAACACATTTACTGATAGAGATATACTCTGATATACTTGCTAAAGAGGCCCCTACTAGGGAAGGCAGAAACAATGTGGAATTTCACTGAACACAGAATTAAGAAAACTGTTGGTCTCAATTACTATGACTGTCCTGAGTTCCTTTTAATGAAGAGTTGTTTTAGAAGGGAAAAAGGCAAACAAATTAGCCTCAGCATTCCCACAAGGGAAAATCATTTGTATTTGTAGCAGGCATGATAAATGGTACTGTTCTTTAAAATACAGTCACAGCTAAAGGCAATTAAAGTAACAGGAATACAATGTAATGTTTGAGAAATGACTCCACGAAATGATTGAATAGCCACTTCAGCGTGTTTTAAGGCAACTGCCTCATAAGATAACACGTCTGCTTCTACAAACTGTGGTCACAGAAAATGATAATGGAATGTAATTTTATTAATGTCTGGATCTAGAATTGTTGGGAGCTGCCATGTCTGCATATAGAATCAAGCTGATTTCAAATTTTAAAATATGCTAGATTCCTCAGATCAATTATTCTTGATGAGATTCAGTCTGAAGAAGTCTCTTCCAAATTAAAAAGTAAAATGAAATCACGGGTCCTGGGTTGAACTTATTTTTTGTTGTTGTTGTTTGTTTTTTTATTTAATTTTACAATATAATTTAATTCTATATATTAGCCACGGATTCCCTTGTTCTCTCCCCTCCTGCCCCCCTCCTCTTCCCCCCAGCCCACCCCCCATTCCCATCTCCTCCAGGGCAAAGATTCCCCCGAGGATTGAGATCAACCTGGTAGACTCAGTCCAGGCAGGTCCAGTCCCCTCCTCCCAGGCTGAGCCAAGTGTCCTTGCATAAGCCCCAGGTTTCAAACAGCCAACTCATGCACTGAGCACAGGACCTGGTCCCACTGCCTGGATGCCTCCCAAACAGATCAAGCCAATCAACTGTCTCACCCTTTCAGAGGGCCTGATCCAGTTGGGGGCCCCTCAGCCATTGGTTCATAGTTCATGTGTTTCCATTCGTTTACCTATTTGTCCCTGTGCTTTAACTAACCTTGGTCTCAACAATTCTCGCTCATATAAACCCTCCTCTCTTTCTCGCCAATTGGACTCCTGGAGCTCTACCTGGGGCCTAGCCGTGGATCTCTGCATCCAGTTCCCTCAGTCATGGGATGAGGTTTCTAGCATGACAATTAGGGTGTTTGGCCATCCTATCACCAGAGTAGGTCAGTTCAGGCTGTCTCTCGACCATTGCCAGCAGTCTATTGTGGGGGCATCTTTGTGGATTTCTGTGGTTTTTTTGAGACAGGGTTTTGTTGCCTGTCCTGGATCTAGCTCTATAGACCAGGCTGGCCTTGAACTCACAGAGATCCGCCTGGCTCTGCCTCCTGCGTGTTGAGATTAAAGGCGTGCGCCGCCGCCGCCGCCGCCGCCGCCGCCGCCGCCGCCGCCGCCGCCGCCGCCGCCACCACCACCACCTGGCGAACTTATTCTTATAGAAATTTTTTGTTGTTTTCTATTTTTGTTTTGTTTTGTTGCTATTGCCTTCAATAACTACATGCTAGCTAGCCCAAACTTTTGCAAAGTTTCTCATGAAAGGGACCAAAGCTGGACACAGAGACTATGTACCTATAATCCCACTACTTGGGGTCCTGTGGCCTAAAAACATCTGTGATACACAGTGAAACATGGCAGAGAATGAGAGAAAGAGAGGAGATGGAGGCAGAGGAAGAGAGACAGGAAGGGAGAACAGCCACTGCTCTCTGTTGAAGCCATACTTTTCAGACTTTGACTGCCATGAAGCTTCTGTATATTCACTGTCAAGTTTTTGTTGATTTTTATTTTTTGAATGGGGTCTTATGTAGATTAAATTCATCTCAAACTCTCTAGGTAGCTAAGGGTGACCTTGAATTTCTGATCTTCCTGCCTCCATCTCCCAAACACTGGGCTTATAGACATGCGCTGACACACTTAATTTATGAGTGATGATCAAAACCAGAGCTTTGTGCATACTAGTGAAGCACTTTCCCACTGACCTGGAGCCAAGGGCCTTTCCTAGCTTCCTTTCACTTTCTTTCCTTTTTTCTTCTTCTTTCAATGCTGGAGCTTGAACCCAGGGCCTCAGACATGCTAAGCAAGCCAAGTGCACTCCCACTGAGTCACAGCCCTCTCACTTGGTTTTAGCATCATAGTGTGACAGCCAGTGAACTCAAAACAGGGACTACAGCCTTTCATTCCAGAAACTTGTCCTGATTTTGCATTGGCTGAATGAGGCCTGGAGCTTGTGCTTAAAGTCTGGGCTTGTCTGGAGGACAAGTACTTTGAGTCTGTAAAGGATTATTGGCCTTGACCACAGCATGGAAAATACCAGAGAACTTCCAATTTTATGAGGTAGACAGAGAACTAGGGTAAGAATATGTTAAATACACACACACACACACACACACACACACACACACACACACACACACACACACACACACGTCAGCCCCAAAAGGTTGGAGTTTATAGCTCAGGTACATTACAAAAGAATATACGTGTGTGTGTGTGTGTGTGTGTGTGTGTGTGTGTGTGTGTGTGTGTGTTAAGGATGGTGATAATGTCTATATTCCAGATATATTGAGACATAACATATGAGATGATATTAAATCCAGAATTCCCTAGATCTGCTGCTCATGTAGTTCATGTGGCCATATCCTGAGGCAAAACACACTTGGTTTAAAGTCAAGAATCCCCAAAGTTGTCACCATTTCAACTCTGTTCAAAACTTCTAAGTTCAACTTTCTGAGACTCAAGGCAAACTCTTGTTAGTGCCTATAACATCAGAAAGGAAGTCATACGCATCCAACATACAATGACATAGAGTAAATGCTTCCATTCTAAAGGGGAAATACCAGAGGTCAGCAAGGAAAGATTGAACCAAAGCAAGATCAAAACCTAGCAGTGCAAATATGATTTCCTGCAGACACAATCTAGTCATCTTGGGCACAGGTGATGCGATATGAGCTCCAACCAGCTCAGGCAATGCTACACCTAGAGTCCTGTTGCCTACAGCACACATGTTCTCTTTCTTGGGCGCACTATTCAGTAACAACATCTTCCCTCAGCAGATGTCCCATAGTCCTGGCATCTTCAACAGCTGGGGGTCTCCTCTGCAGCTCAGAATTCACCCTCACAACTTCATGAGTCAGTCTCTCAGGGACTCCTATAGGGGATCTGATAGGAAACACATACTCTATCTTCATTGACTTCCCTGGGAATTTTGGATATAACCTTACACAATCCTGTAACTTGCATTCTGCATATTGGTAAGTCTGTGCTATGAAGAAGTTGTCAAGTTCTGTTGCCAGTTCAGGAAATAGCTGGACTGATATGAATCATGGTCGTATTGAGTGCTTGAGCAGCCAATACCAAGAAAACACTTCCTTAAGCAGTCGTTTTCCAGTAGGACATCTTTTAAGCTAGTCCCCTTTAGACAGACTTTTATATTCTTAGAGCCTGTGATGGGTGGGGTACCACCCTCCAGACATCTTCCTTATTTTGATGTGAAAGCACATGGATTCTTACTAATGACGCTTACCCTTTTAACAACCAGGGCTGTTTTGTTGGCATTTATCTACAGCTTTAAATGTGCCCATGCTCCTTCTAGGGCATGCTGCACATTTTCCATGTCCTTTTCCTCTGCTCTTTGCTTGTGATTCTCACTATAAATGTGGTTACAAGCAGCTAGCCATAACCATGACACAGCTTTAATGCTACACATCAGAAAATTGCCCCCTCCAATTAATTAGTCCATTACTTCTGAATTCAGCCTTACTCGAATTTTCAGGTGCTGGGTAAAATGTAGTCAGACCTTTTTAGAATATAACACAAATGCCTCTACTCTAGCAGAGTTCTTACTCCCATCTGATACTTCATGAACTTGGGTTGTACTGTCTGCATTTCAATCAGCATTCTGAATCTTCTGAAGTCTCATTAGAATCACCCTTTAAATTCTGCTTCCAGCATTCTAGGATTCCTCTAACCATGGTTCTAAAAGGCCTAAGAACCACATGGTCAGGTTAGTTATAGCGATGACCCCACTTCTACACTATTCATTTTCTGTATTACTTTCGTGTCAGAATCAGATAATGAAATTTAGTACAGGAAATTGGCTTATGGGGTTATGGAGGTTAGGAAGTCTCAAGATCTGTGTTTGACAGGCTAGAGATCTCAGTGAGCCAATGTGCAGTTCCAAAATGAGTTTGGAAGTCTGCAATCCAGGGGGACCAAAGTAATAAGATCTAGACCAAAAATCAACAAGCTTCAGACTCAAGATGAGCTAATGTTCCAGAGCCAGAAGGCTGGTCTCTGACTAGAAATCAATTGCTCAGCTCTAACAGTCAGGACAGAGGCATTTCCTCACCCATCCTTTCCATTCTTGCCAAATCTTTAGCTTATTGATGGGAAGACAATTTGTTTCTCTCAATTTACAGATTCAGATGTTAATATCATCTAGACAGAGACCAACTGAGACACCCAAAAAATATTTGAATGAGTGTCTGGGCACCCTGTGGTACAGTTAAGTGAACAAACAAAATTTAGTATCATAGTTAGATTTCTATAACTATGGTAAAAACACCACAACCAAAACAATTCTGAGGAGGAAAGAGTTTATTTCAGCTTACAGTTTTACTTTATAGTCCATCACTGAGGGAAATCAAGGCAGGAACTCAAACAGGACAGAAACCTGGACGTAGGCACTGATGTGGAGACCATGGAGGAGTGCTGTTTACTGCTTTGCTCCTCATGGTTTGCTCAGTTTGTTTATAGCACCCAGGCCCACCAGCCTAGGGGTACCGCCACTCACAATTGACTGAGGCCCCACACATCAATTGCTAAGAAAAGGTTGAGCTTTCCGCGAGCCCAATCTTATGGAGGCATTTTCTCAGTTGAGGTTCCCTCCTCTCCGATGACTCTAGTTTGTTTCAAGTTGACATAAAAATAGCCAGAAAAAAAACCAAACATGTATGGATAAAGAAGAGGCCTCAGACCCTTTGTAGCTCCCCACATCAAGCTTTAGAATCTGTTCTGTCATCCCTTGAATGTGAGCTAGCTTCTGATTTGTTTGGATTGTGGGATGTGACAGAAGTGACCATTTGCTACATTTGAGCACAGGCCATGAGAGTCTGTAGATACCAGGTTTTGAAAATCTGGGCTAGACTGTTAGAGATTGAGAGACATGGGGCCTGATCCCAGCTGTCCCAGCTTTCAAACTGATAGCTGAAGCTCTTCCTCAACCAGTCACCATAATTATTGACATAATAACACCTGGTTACTGACTTAAATCATCAAAATTTAAGGTAGCTTATGACTCAACTGAAACTCACTGACCCAATTATTTTAAAAATGATGCCCATGCTTCAGATTATTTCTTATACCATTTGAGGTACGACTGGTTAAGTATTTATGGAGAGATAATCAATTCTATTATGCAGTTTACAAAACTTAAACAGCCAGAAGTCTTTCCATAGCAAATCTGTAATGAGTGGTCTTGAAAGACAGGGATCCACAAATGGATTCGATTGGTCAGTGCCACCGTAGGGCAGGCAATAGTTATGAAGACGTGCCTGTAACCTCCTGTGTGTGGCAAATCTCTACACACGCATCAGTGTAGAACCCAATGAGGTGCTTCGACATAGGTCTGCAAAGGCTGCAGTCAGCTACTTCAAACATCAGGGAAAGGAGAGGGATATCACAGGGGTGGAGAATCTTATGAAATAACAAAAAGTAGGCAGAAAGTCATTGCTCTAATTGACAAGATGGCTCAGAGGGTAGAGCTGCTTGCTGCATAAGCCTGATGACCAGAGTTCAATCCTGGAAAGCTACGTAAGGAGGAAAGGAGAGAACTCACTTGCAAAAGTTGTTCTCTGACCCCCACACACATGCCGTGCTATGCCATGCCTTACCATGTATATTAAACCCTATTTCCATATGAGGTAATATTCATTCAGGCTATGGGAAATTAGGATGCAGATATATCTTTGGGGGGACCTCCACTCAACCCCTTGCTATTTAATGATCCTTGATAGCATGTCCAGCTGTGAGATACTTTCTAAAGAAGTGAATCGTTGTCTGTAAGATAACTAACCCACTTGGGTACTTCAGTACTCAGATTAACCCACCCTGCAAAGTGAGAGGCAGTTAATTATCATAATAAAGATCTTTACTCTGGGGTCATGTACTGAAAACAAGATCCAACATAGCCTTTAGACAGGGAGTTATCTGTGGGTCAGGCTTTTGGTGTTTAGTCTTATGATAGGGATTCTTATGATCTGCTCAGAGTCGGAACCAGCATGTGCTCAAATTTATGAAAAGAGAACACTTTGTATTTGAGCTTTTAACATGTTAGTGGCTGTCAAGCTCATCATTCAAGCACAAGGCCTTGCCAAAGCTTTTGCTGGCTTTAGTTTCTACAGCCCTGGCAATAGGATACTTCAAAATGAAATGAAATTTAATTTCTTTAATGTATTACACTAGACAATTTTCAGAACCAAGTGTTACAGAACTTATTAAATATGCTGGATAGCTCCCCATTTGTCTGAGTAAGTATAAACAACTGTTCTACTGAAATTTTAAGACCTCTAAATTTTACTACAGCCAGTAATTATTTCTTTTCTGTAGATGTGGACCCACTTAAGTGTATGTCTGTATCATACTTTGGTCAATAAAGTGTCTGTTAAAGAGCCGCATGCAATGGCAAGGAAGACTTAGTGGGTTAGTTCAAAAGCTGGTGTGATTTTTAGACTCCTTGAAAGTCACATTCAGCTAAAACAATGGGAAAGCATTTTATAAAATTTATTTTTAAAATTCTTTAATCAACAGAGTAGCAGGGCTGGAGAGATGGCTTAGCAGTTAAGAACATTTGCTTCTCTTGCAAAGAACCCAGATTTAATTTCCAGTGCCTTCATGGGAGCTCACAGCCATGTGTAACTCCATTTCCAGAGAATCCAACATCCTCTTCTGGCTTCTATGGTCACAAGGTATATATACATACATACACATACATACATACACACATACATACACACACATACATACATACATACATACATATATATACATACACACATACATATAAACAGGCAAAACACTCATACACGTAAACTAAAAATCTTTAAAAATAAATGGCAACTTGATAATTTTTCAAAAATTAGACTTAAATTTCAAGATAAAAGAGTAATAATAAATAATAATAAATAAAAGCAATTGGTGGTATTTCATCCACATTCTAACCAATGTCTAGGTATGTCCTGAGGTCTTACACCCTCATTTTTTTTTATAATGATCTGACTTTATTTTGTTAATCCTGAGACACTGTAAACTCAGGCAGAATAATCCAATAAGAAATAAAAGTGTCAGCTGGGTGTGGTGGTGCACACCTTTGATCCCAGCACCCGGGAAGCAGAGGCAGGCAGATCTATTTGAGTTCAAGGCCAGCCTGGTCTACAGAGCACTTCCAGGACAGTCAGGGCTCTGTTATATAGAGAAAGTATATCTCAAAAAAACAAAACAAAAAACCAAAAAATAAACTAACTAACTAACTAGATAAAGTGTGGTGATCACAGAGAGAGGCTTAAGTAAGAATTTGGCCAAAGAAAGATCCTTACTGAAATTGGATGTGGATATTCATCACCTAGCAGAGAGATGTGTGAGACAGTGGCATGATAGCATCCCTTGTGCATTACATGAACATGAGCAGCTGGGAGAGGCTGATTCTGCTGAGGGCTCCATCTGTGAAGAACAGCCTTGCTTCCTAAGGCTGTGCCTGAAGCTTAGGGAATTCTGGGATTCCCTGTGTTACTGATGGGAAATCGGTGCTAACATATAAACCCTGCCAAGATATTCTGCTGCAGTTTGCATGTGTTCCCTAACTTTGTGAGTCAGAAGTCATCACTAGGTGTGGCAGGGTTGGGAAGTGGAACCGAACACAAAGTGATTGGATTACCAAGGTGGGGACCTTAGGCATTGCAGGAATATGTTAGTTACAAGGATGGACTATTAAAGTGAGGCCCTACTCATACTTTATTTTGTATTTGCCTATTTGTCTTCACCTTCTACCATGTTGTGAGGCAGCACCAGCACCAAGGCCCTTCTCAGACATTGCCCCTATGCCCAAGGACTTCCAAGACACATTAAAAATGGTCCTAATCTGTATTCTTCGGTGATAGCACGATAAAGCGAAGGATGGTATATAATGATGTCAGCCTCTGCATAAATACAGCCTTTTGCTATATTTAATACATGAAGACATATTCAGTAGGTTCTCACTGGACTTGAAATGTTTTTCAAGCTATGAAGTTTAGCTTCATTCAGAAAAGAAACCTCCTCACTTCCAGAGGATGCACACCGTGAATCTAGGCCTGTTTTCTTGTTAGCAGGCCTACTTTTTCCCCCCAGCAGTTTTAAGTCTTAGACAACTGAGAATATAACCATTTTTAAAACAGACTTAGAAGGAGAGGGGTAAAACAATACATCAACAACAAAAATTTTAACCATCTATCGAAGTCAGTCTGGCTTCATGCATAATACTTTCTGATAAGAGCAGTCATATGGCACTGGATACCGTGAGGAGGGTCACATCACAAGGTAGGATGTGGGAGACCCTGGGCTCTATTCAGCCAGCAGCAATGTTTTCTAAGTCACACAGACACACTCCTGAACCCAACAGTGCAGACAGACAGATGGTGCATGGTTAACAACAGATGAGAAAGGATTAGGGTGGAGGCCTCTTTAAAGTCTCCAAGTCTAAGCCTTTAGCAGTCTTCTTTGCACCAGGGTGTTAGTGAGAATTACCACCCAGTGGCCAATGCATGGAACCACAAGGGTGACGTCAGCAGTCACACAGGACTGAGCTGAGATTTATTTGCATTTGTATCTGAATTTGATCCATGCCCAAGAAATCTTGGGCAGTAATCCCTGCATCTCAGGCTTTCCTTTGAAGGCAGCCATGCTTCAGGAAAATGCTGAGGAATTTGAGGATTAAATGAAATGTATTTCTAGAGACCTTTTCTCCAATATTTTATTAGAAAATTCCTCAAACATGAGTAACAGTTGAAGGAATTGTACAGCAAGACATCAACAGACTTACCATGATAGTCTACCATTGACCACTACTATGCCTTTACACTTTAGCATATATCTACCCCATTTAATTTTTGGGTACATTTCCTAGGGGCTTTCAGACATCAAAACTAATATATTTGCACATGTGCGATTGGTTGAGGTTCATGATGATTAAAAAAGGCGTTCTGTAAGCGCAGCATGATTCTGTGTCTCAAACTTGAATTCTCCCAGGTCTGGGTGAGGCTACAGTGAGAATTAGTATAGGTCAAAGCCATGTGTTGGATCTTTTCCTAAATAACTACTTCTAAGTATAGAAAACACACACACACACACACACACACACACACACACACACACACACACACACTTGTAAGGGAGGGGGAAACAGAGAAGTGTTTCTTCTCTTTCTCTCTCATTGGTTGGTATCATTAAATCAGTCGGGTTGGGTCCTCCAGGGCCCTTCATCATGGCATCATGTTATTTATGAGCATAGAAGTTGGAGCCCTGGGTCTGCTGAAATTCTCCAAAATAGCTCTAGTGCGTTTTTGATTGAACGAGTAGATGAGTTTCTGGCTTGTACTTAAGCTTGGCCTGATAAAGAACAGCGTGTTCTTATTAGTGGGGTCATCCTCATGAAATGGCAATAATGAGAAGAGAACGATGCTGGGAGATCAGCTCCCACTGTAAAATAATCATTCTTGTCTTCACCATTTTCATAAGGGAAGGTTAAAATGACAATTAGCGTTGCTGTCAAGAGGGTCTATAGATATCCTTGTTTTGGATTGCCAAACCTTTGAAAGAGAACTTAATTTGACTTTGGACACTAGAGAAGATAGTGGCCTATACATAGAAATGAACTGTTGATAGGATCTAAAGGAATTACAGAAGACAGGGAAATCTGGTGTCTCAGTGAGGCCCGGGGATGCATGATAAAGGCTACTTCCTACATTGCCTGGGACTTCGTCTCAATATATTACGGGAGTCTAAAATGCAAGTGTCTCACAGCAAGCAAATCAGTATAACTCTGGAAATATTCTCCATTCATTTCATTTCCCTAAGTTACACAGAATATTCTCTATTAAAACAATTTGTCACACTGCTACTTCCCTTCTCAGCTCAAGAGTTGGCAAACTATCCTTGAGGGAGCCACACAGAAAATATTTTGACTGTGTAGGCTGTATAGTCTCTGAAGCAACTGTTCAATTTGGTATGGCAGATACAAACACAGACAACACATAAGGAAATAGGCATACTTATGCTTAGTACAACTTATTTAAGGACCTTGAATTTTGTGTTTCAAGTATTACATGTGTTCTAAAATATTCTTCTTTTGATCAGTTTTCAATCATTTCAAAATCCAAAACTCATTCTTTGTTCATAGGATACCCTGGAGTTGATTCTCTAGTAGACTTCCTATGATGATAGAAAAGATGCACCTTGGCACAGATCAGTACTGTAAGCATGAGCTACAGGGCTGTGGGGCATGAGAATAGAGATCACATGAAGGAAGAGGTTAATTTTAAATGCTATTTAATTGTAATTACATAAAGGTTGAATAGCTGGGCGTGGTTCATGTTTTATAATTCAGCTGAGTAAACTTCTTTCACATTAGCTTTAGAAAACATCCTCATCTCTGGCCTACAAACAATCCTTCTTTTTGCAGAGTGAGTCACATAGGTAGTGTTCTCACTGCAAAGACCATATCTGTATATACCCTTGCATGCACACTGTGGGTGAGATCACGAGTATGGATTGCATAGTGTGTGTGCTCAAGTACACATCCAATGCATAGTGCTCATGCATGAGTACACACAATGTAGTTCTTTGTATTTCATTCATCAAGCCTAGTGAAAAGTGTAATTATGAGAAGAAAAATGTTCCTTGATATGTGTTTTCTTTTCCTATTTATTATCCATGAAAGCACAATATAGGGTGATGAAAACTGTTATATGGTATGAAGTTCAATGTTTCTTTTGGTTTGCTCAGTTACTTATTTTTTAAAAAATCCTATCTTCTTTAGTCAACTTGCAGTAATGAATCTGCAAAAGTGATCCAAGAATTGATATGTTCTGAGCTATGTAATGTGATAATTTCTAACTAAATGATGATATACAATCCTAGGTCATTTCAGATTAAATCTCCATCCACAGGGAGCACTTCATGCTGAGCTCACAGGTAAAGGCCAGAGAAACTGATTAGTCCCACACAAAATCACTACCATTTAAATTGTTTTTGTAACAAGTATATTCAGCAAAACTATACACGACTATTTAGATGTCTCAAAGGCATGCCCAGCTTGCTGTATGCAACAGTGCTCTCAAGTCTTCCTCTCAAGAGTCTAAACTTGGTTGTCTTTGGCAGTTCTGTAGTCTGCTGATAGAGGCCAACATCCTCTCAACTCACATCCAGAAAGCCAGATAATTCTTTCCTTCCTTCCTTGACACCTTACAGCTAACTTGGTACAGGATCCTGACTCGTGTGCCCCTCTCTGTTGTCACAGTCCAGATTCATATGGCTAATGGCTCTTGTTGCATTAATAGAAGTGGATTAATCAATCTCTTAAAAGATTAAGAAGTGTGAATGGTTAAATGAACGTAAGTGGAGGCAGAGCTTTCTGTCCCATATGCCCATTATACCCGGCAGTAGCTTCCCAAATTAGCATTCAGAGGCTTATATTAATTATAGATGCTTGGCTGGTAGTGTAGGCTTATTACTAGCTAGCTATTACATTTAAAGTAACCCATATTTCTTCTTTATGCTTTGCCATGTGGTTCGTGGCTTGTTACCTCACTTTCTACATGCCTTGCTTCCTCTGCAGCTGGCTGGCATTTGAGGATTCTGCCTGCTGACTCCACCCTTCTTCATCTCCATCCTCAGTTTGATTGTACTACCTAACCTTATCTTGTCTCACCATTGGCCAAAACTGCCTTATTATCAAGCAATTTGAGCACCACACATTCACACTGTACAGAAGGACATCACACAGCAAATGAATACAAGGATCTTGAGAAAGCTTGAATGACTTTATGGTGGCACTTATGGGTAAGAGGTCATAGTACCAATGGCACCTACAAGCTCAAGCAGTCTACAGGAGGCTTCTACTCATACTGTCAACTAATGCACAGGTTTCGAGTTGCTTACTAACTGTTCCCAATTTACTTCTCCACTCCATTCCTTATCACTTTATCCCACACAGCCCACTTGTCCTTAGATATGTTCATCTTTCTGTGCTTCATTCATTAGTGTTCTCTGTATTCTTCTTGGGAACAAAGCTGTCATGAAATAAATGTTTGTAGCTATAATTTAGAGCCCCAATCCTTATTGTAATGGAGATCAGTTATTCTCCTCCCTCCCTCCTGCCCACCCACCCTCCCTCCTCCTTTCTTTCCCCCCACCCCCCCTCTCTCTCCCTACCTATCTATTTATTTATAGTGCTGTGGACTGAACTCAGTATCTTGTGCATGTCAGGCAAGCCAACCCCAGTCTTGAAAGCCAGTTCTGATGGCTGTATGACTATCCAATGCCCAGCTGGACACACACCTCCTTGTGTCTGTACTATTCTTTTTTGTGCCTTTGAGACTACATGTGGTTTCTATCACATACTTTTCCACATCCACTTTGCATAACGTCACTTTCCCTGGATTTGTGAGCATGCAATAAAGTATATATTAGTAAAGTGTATATTAATGAACTGGGTCCATTCAGATTTTGGCATCCAAAAAAATATAAGACAAAGAAATTATAGGCAGCATTTAAATCTGTGCTGTGATGCCTTTGGTTTGATTTTGAAAGTATTATTCTGGAAATAGGTACTATCCTGAGATCTTTGCTTGGTATGTGAAGAGTCAGGAAAAGAAACAGGATATTACAAATCGATCGGTGAGTGTTTCTTACCACAGCATTTTTAGGTCTCAGAATTTTTATTTCCTTCACATCTACTCAACATTTAGGAATTGAGATTTTTTTTTATTGAAAAGGCAGATGAGAGTAGGCATGGCATGCTGGTGTACTGCAAGTGCCATCTGCTGATGGAGCATTTGTCACCCTCTTTAGCATTTTTCATTATGTTGAAATGATTCATTGTAACTGTACATGGAAAGTGTAAGGCAACTCCCTCAGACCAAGCTGCTATCTTGTCAGAGGCCCTCTGAGCTCTTCAGAAGGCATGGAGGACATCAACCTCTTTGGCGGGCATCTCCAGCCTGCTGTCTGCTGCATGAGCTGTACGGTGACTGCACCTGCTCTCTGCCCCGAGATGGCCTAAGATTCTCTTGTTTTAGGGCTGGAACACAGTTATGCTGAATTCAGAGACTCTTTTGAGCAATGAAAGGGGCTTGGTCTTCTTTTTCTACTTTCTTTAATTTGTGGTGTACAGCAGTATGAAAGCACCACATCTATGTCTGTTCCATGTAATCTTCACAAAGGATCGCATCCCTTTGTCCTCCTCCCATGCTCCTGGCCTATAGTAGGTTCCCAACAAACTTTATGGAATGAGTTGATATTATTTTAGGCTAAATACTTATCAGTAAAGAGTTAACAATGTCAGTGACATGCTCCTTAAGTGCTTAAGTGTGCATTCCTGGTTCCCCGTGGCTTTGTCAGGTTTACAAGGAAACCCATCACTCACTTGCTAACTCAGACTTGACAAATGGGTTTAGTATCTTATTTTCCTGCTAGTTGGAATTGTATCCAGCAATCAGATTACTTATGCCATGTAATACAACCAATGCAATTTCATTAAAAAAAAAAACAACTCAGGTGCTGGATACTTTCATTAAGTATTAAACCACAGGCTATTTGCCCTGTAAATAGGTCACATATTGTGTTGAACGATCCTGATGTCATTTACTGTCCACCTACATACAACAACGTCAGATGGATAATAATATACCTCTAGAAAGAGACCTTGTGTCAAAGCATTGATGCATTAAGCACAGACCTCAGGATAGTACCTGCTCCCAGAATAACATTTTCAAAATCAAGCCAAAGACATCGCAGCACAGATTTAAATGCTGGTTATAATTTCTTTGCTAATATTTCCTTTGAATGCCATGATCTGAAAGGACCCAGCCTTTGCTATTTGTGACTTTCCACATTAGAAACATTTATTTGAGTTTTTGTATGTTTTTCTATTATCTCTAAATTATAGAAATTTTGTCTATACTAATACTAAATATGTTGATATAATATATAGTATATATCATAATATACTAATTAAGCTTTATGCATAACAAGAAAATATAAATAGATCCATGCCCAACACAACCTCATCAGTGTGGATTTTTTCATGTTGTGTTGGGCATGATCCAGTTAACAGTTTCTTCACATTGATGACCCACAGTTATGGTACTATGTATAGAAATGACCATTTCTTTGCTGATCTCCAATATCAACTCTGTGAAAACGAGTTTCACATGGTGTGCAAGTCTCTATTTGTAATTTATTTGTGTCAGTGTTTAACTTACCAAGATTCCATCAGTAACTTTAATGTCACAAAAAACATGATTTTTTCATTTTTATAAATGATACATTTTTAAAGCTTAAAGTTACCTTAAAGTTCAGGACTTCCTCAATAACTCTTAGATTTTTGCTTTCTCACACACATTTGGGAATCTACTTAGCATATTCTACAAGTGTTGAGCTAATTTTCCTGGCATTGTATTTCATATATAGATCAATTTGGATGAACTCCTTTTATGCTGTTGGCTCTTTGTGTTCATAAGAATGTTATGATTGGCCTTGTTTGGTGTTTGTTAATCATGTTCCTTTTTTCATAATTTTCAGTATTTTCTGCTAGAATTATTACTGAACATAACACATTTGCTAAAACATTATACAAATTAAAAGCTATTCTAGTTGCTTGCTGTTTATTCATGAAAATACAGTTGATTTGGGTATCTTTTCTGACATTCCAGATAGTTTCTAAGTGCTTATTAAAATAAGTTTTCTGTAGAATTTTGAACTGACATACATCATTTACAAAGTCTATTTTTTCTTCACTGAAAACCCAAATGGCATTCTTTTTGTTTGTCTTTCATTTCCTGCTGCATAGATAGGAAGGTCTGAAAGTAGAGACATTTGGGTCTATTGGGAATGCTTTCACGAGGTTTTCCTTGGATTAGTGCAGGTTTTATTTTTTATACATGCATGAACAAATCAGTAAAATTTCAAATTCTGTGTGATTACTCAAGTCTTATAATGTGATATCTTTTTTTCAGTTGCTTCATGTGTCAGTCGCCAAGAGAGTGTGTTGTTCTGCACAACAGCAGAATGTGTGTTGAACATTTTTAATGCAGGGATGGATGCACTAATGTGAATGTTGGTACTGCACATCTCTGTACACAATGACACAGACATGACATTTCAATTCTTCTATGTTCTTGGACAACTGGACATTCTTTCATTCTGTGGCACTCTTCATTTATTTTAGCCTAAATCTATTTTACTTGACATAGCATAGCTAAAGAGGGGTTCAGTTCATTTTTGTCTGATGTTTTTCTTTAGTTTTGATATGCAACTTTCCTAAGCCCTCAAACTCTAAACATGTCCTTGTTGAGCAAATTTAAAAAAAAAGTTCAGCTGACAGTCTTTAATATTGGTAAGTGGAACCTTGTGTGCATGTTGTAACTACTTATGCAGTGGGATTTGACTTCATCATCTCACTTCAAGTATTTTATTTCTCTCTGTCTCTGCTTATTCCTTCCTTTCTCTTCTGACTTTTGTTTTCTTGTGCTTTGTAATCTCATATTTTTCTGCTTTGCAATTTACAATGCCATAACTTTTTTATTCTTTCAGTGGTATTGGGAATTTCAATGCTCACAAGGGTGCAGGCCAATCAATCTTTACTCTCTTTCTGAGCAACACAGAGACTTAGGTTTTAATATTGACTTCTTTTGAATAAAGCATTGCTTCACATTTAATTTCTATTCTATAACCACACAAAACATCCTTATTTTCTTACACAGTCACTGTTTGTTTAGGTTTGTCTGCTAATTTACTTCCAGGATGTTACTGTTCAGTCTTCCCCTCTGCGGTTAGGTTATTTTTCCTTAGACTGTTTCCTTATTGAAGGTCTTATAGTAGTGAACTCAGATTCCCCATTGTTCCTATGGTTCATATCTTGCTTTATTTTTTTTTAATTCTTTTATTTTGGGTTTCTGAAATTTCAATAAGTCAGATCTGGATATGGATTTTTTTTAAATGTATTTTGTTTACAATTCTGATACTATGAGTTTGTGTCTTCCATGAATTCTAAAGACTAGGTATTCCAATCCTCTCCTGCTTTCATTCTCTTATCTCTTCTCAATCTGTTCTAACCCCTAGCCTTTCTACTGTATTTTTGCATGCCTTTGACATTCCTCTATATTATGATAATTTTAAAGATCTCTGGAAATGTACTAATTGTCACTCTGTGACTATAACTATGCATTGAATTTTTAAATAGAACTGTGTTTTGCATTTACGGGTAATCAATTTATTCCAAGTCTGCTTCCCCCTCATTTAAGTTCCTGACTCTTGTCAATCTCCCACACACCTGCTCACCATCTCTCATCATTCCTACAATCCCAGTCTGAGGCACTCAGTCTGCTGTCTGCTTCTGTGGTTCTTACTCAGGGACTGTCTTCTTGTGTAGTGTGGTCACTTAGGTGAGATAGTGTGTCCTGGAAGTTTATACATTCCCAGCAATTGTCTAACGTATGGTTTAAAGACCAATTCCTTTATAAACAAATGGATTAATTATACCAGCAGTTCTAAATGAGATACCTGCAGACCAAATACTGGGTTTGTAAAGTGGTAAGAATCCAGCTTCTGTGAGAAGCAGCCAGGAATCATGACCTCTCAGGGAAAACCCTCTTTCACTTTGTAGTAGTACATCATGCCTTGAAAACCATGTTTTCTTGAAATTCCTTATAATACAGTTTTTTTTTTTTTTAAATTGATGCATGGTCAGAGGCTATTGGCTCCTCGGGGTTCCAGTTTTAGGTGATCAGTCTTTTATTAGACACACCATGTTAGCTGCATTTCCTGTTCTTTCACTGTCCAAACACCTTAGCAAATACCTTCAGGAGGGAAGCCAGCTAATGCCTCTCCTGCTTGGTGGTGCTGCTTCCACTCAGAGGCAGCTCCACTGGACACCCTCACTTCTTTCCCTCGGCTGATGCGTGTAGACACATTTTAAGATGCACTTTGAGTTTTAACTCTCCGTTTCTCTTTCTAGATGTTTTCATGACCTAAATCATTTCCTGAAATGGTGGTTTAAGCACCATACAAAGTTAACTTTAGCTAGCATTCAGGTAGTTATGATTTTTTTGTATGAAAAAATGTACAAAATTAGTTCAAAACCTATGGTTAGATCGTATCAGCAACAGATGTGGAAATTTTATGCTGAGGGAAACATGTGACTTTAGGAGTACTTCAGTATCACTGTGATTCCACTAAGAACCAATCAAGCTTGAAGGGCTCATTAGCAGAAACACGATGCCATCAAGGAATCATAATGGTGCCTTTTAGGCTATATTGGAGTTTTGAAAAGCTAGAAATAGAAAGAGGGTACTTAAGAAGAAATGGATGCAGATGAACATCGAGATAAAAGTTTAGGATTTCCAGCAATCTCCCATTTTAAAGAAACTTTTACTAGTACTAGAGTCTTTACATTAAATTAAGAGCATTTTAACCCATTCAGAAAATGAATAGATACATTATTTTTGGAAAAACAAGCCAACAATTAATGCAGATAGAGAGCAATATAGCACCCATGATAACCTACTCCAAGCTTAGTTCCCTTCCCATGTTAACCATGTTTTAAGTTGGTAAATAAACACCTGACTTCTCTATTTATTCACATTCTTATCTATGCCTACACACCCACACACAAACATCCTTTGTTTTATATTTTGGTAACATTTATAGGTTGTATAGTATTTCTGCATGTCTGGACATGTTTTTAATCAACTCTCCTACTTGTCTGGCCACAGAACTCTCCAGTCAACCATTTCAGAAATTTGAAGATATGGCTTTGCTCTTCACACCTCCACATTATCTGCAGAGAAGCTGACCCCATGCTACCTTTCAATGCGTTGTCTACACTCTTCTTTTGGGAAATGTTTGGAAACCGTTCCTTGCTTGTGATGTTGTAGATTTTGTTGTTTGGGGATTTCACATGAATCATTTTTGCTGCTGCTGTTATTGAGTACTCCCTTTGGATCTAGATAATTATTCTGTAACTGGAGTTGTAGAGGCAATTCCCATCATATCTCAATGATATTTGTATCTTTCGGTGTCCCTCTTTGGGCAACCTTCCCTCTAAGCTCCTGGCCCTGGGCATGCAGCCACATACCGTCCTGTGACTGCCCATCCATTTGTTTTTTATCACAATTATTTAGTAATCTCCTGCACAAAATTGTCTCCTCTTTTTATTCTTTGACTGTTCTTCACTTCACTATCATTTTTAGAGAATCACTAACTATTACTTCTCAAAATCTATCCTATAGAAATATACAAGATTCCAGAAGAATATCTCTATAGGATATATGATGTGATTCTATATTTTATGTTTATTTTATAATATACATATATATATACACTATATATAATGTTTTATGTTTTTAAATAGAGCTATAGATATTATTGCTGTTATAGATAGAATTTTTATTTTTATTTAAATTATATCTATAAAGTAACTGAATTACTTTATATTATATATTTTCAGTGTTTTATGATGAACAGATTCATTTTAAATTGTCAAATATTTTTAGATCTTATTTCCCTTCATGCTGCACACTGTAACTCACAAGACAGGAATGTACTTGGGAAAAGAGAATGGCTGGGAATGGGGCTGTGGTCCAGACAAGAAGGCTGGAAGCTAGATAGCATGGCTGGCCTCACCACCCCATGAGTAGATCACTCTGGCCTCTTCCACTTCTGCTAAATCAAAGTACCAGTATGCTTAGGTCAAACTCTGAGCCTTTTTATTGTAGTTTTCTATTTTAGGATTGCAGCCCTAGTAACACCTCCTTTATCTCTCCTTCAGATGAATATAAATGAAAATTACCCTAGCCCATCAGCAAACTTTTATGTCAATAAGAGCACAGTGATCACTTAAATACCAGCTATGAGCAGAAGTTCAGTGGGGGAATGCTCTATTAAGGAAGAGAGGGTAAAGCTGAAGAAAGGCCACCACACACACACACACACACACACACACACACACACACACACACACACACACGAGTCAACCTTCTGTATTCATAGGATCTGCATTTATGGATTCAACCAATTATGGCATCATGGATCAGAAATGTTTGAAAGAGGGCTGGAGAGAAGGCTTAGTGGTTAAGAGCACTGGCTGCTCTTTCAGAGATCCTGAGTTCAATTCCCAGCAACTACATGGTGGCTCACAACAACCTCTAATGATATCTAATGCCCTCTTCTGGCATAAAAGTGTACATGCAGCTAGAGCACTCATACCTAAAATAAATAAATTTTTTTAAAAAAGAAATGTTTCAATGAAAAATTGGACTTATACTGACAGTGTATAAATGTTTGGTCTTGTTATTAGACTATAAATAATGACAATAACGCTTATCATCATTGCATTAGCATTGTATTAGGAATTAAAAGTGAGTTAGAAGTATGTGGAAGTATGGAAAGCTATGAGCAATTCTAAGCTAACATCATGTCCCTGTATATAAGATACATAAGCATCCATAGATTTTGGTACCTTTGGGTGGTCCTACAATTAGTTTCTCATGGATACTAAGGTACCAATACACATTCAAGTGTAACATTGTAGATGCATGAATAGATGGATTGTTGGATGGATGGAGAGCAACTTTTAAATTAACTGCCATTTATTATAAGCGATAAGAAAAACATAGTCTCTTCTAGTTGTTCATAAGTAAGAATTTTAATTACAAGAGTAGATATCCAGGTGTTGGAAGTTTTAATGTGTAGTTAAATTAGGCTTTCCAATTCACTTGGCTTTATTGCTTATGTAGAATGCCTCCGAAGGCCAAAATCCAGATGAGGACCAAAATGAAACACAGTTGTGGACACCACACATTATTTTTCATCCTGGGCTCTTGTAAAGTCTTACACAGCAGCTTTTGATCATGTTTGAATGTCACCAGTAAGATCTAAATACCACTTACAGATTCTAGATATGACAGTGATATGGGGTAAGCTGTGAACATCTGGGCAGAGTTTAAAGAAAAAAAAAAAACATGTCTAGAACTTCCAGCTGAACTTAAGGGTAAGCCAAACCAGGTAAGAGGGAGTATGTATGTATGGGCTGCGTGCAAAGCTTTGCTATGACTGGGCCCTGGCCGGGGCACACACTGTGTGTCTTCATCTCTCTAGAACATATCTACTGGAATATGACCACAAAAGGAGCTGTCAAGAGTCAATCCACCCTTTCTAATAGAAATATTTTATTTACTAATTTTTAAGATCTATCAACTACCTCCTAATGTTTCTTTTCTGCCGGATGAGTGGGTTGGTGTTTGTGTGTGCAATATTTTACTTTAGAGCAGATACTATTAGGCTAGTCTGAGTTTTAAGTATGAAACAGTTTTTAAACTATTCATGGAGAGGTGTATATCAGAGACATAGCATTTGCCTAGCATGCTCCTGGGTTCAATCCTGAGAACCACAAAACTAGAAAAAAAAAATCCAACTTCAGCTTAGCAGATTCAAGCCTTTGAGAGATGAAAGAGAATGGTTTTTCTACAAAAAAATGAGATTTTAAAAGCTTTTTTCTTAAAATACTGCCAAGCCTTTCTATGAAAGTACAAACACAGTAGAGAAAATTAAAAGAGAAAGCAATAAAAGGCTGGTGCTACCTAAGCCATATGCTTCTTGTTACCAAGGGACCCAGCGCCCATGAAGCTGTTTGTTATTCACTCCATTATAACCGTCTATCTATCACAGCAGGTGTTGGGGCACGAGAGGACACAGTGTTCAGGAAATCTGAAATTAGGTTAGAAATCTCCCAGGTGACCAATTCCCTTTCAATTGACTCAAGTAACTGGCTGCACCTAGCCCAGGCCCTGGGCTGCCTGCCTGTGAAATGGCTGTGATTTAAGTCTCAGCCAAGATGCCCCTAAAGCATACTCCCTACAGATGCAAGGACCACACATCCAGTGAAGGGACAAAGGTGTCCATCTCTTTTCTAACTGCTGAAGGAAATAGTTAATTTCCTTAATTGCTTGGAAATTCTGCTCCCCACAGAATTGGTTCCCTTGTTTCTTGTGTGAGTCAGTCTCTTGAGTTAAAAGCTGTCACCACCCTCCATCTATTTGCTTCCCCACATGGAGGGTAAGTCTATTACAGAACCCAGGGTATCTTTGAGGGAGAGCAGTGCTACACGCTCCGACCTGCAAAGCTTCTTTCTATGTCCTCTCAGGGCCCAGCACCCTACTACTGGCCTTCACTTCCCCATGGCCTGACATCAGGAAAGTGGTAGAACTCACTGTGTGAGTGAGCCCATGGTCTAGAAGAACTGACATTAGTCACCAAGCCGTCATCATGTCCTTTTTTGCTTGTTGCTAGGTTTCAAGTAGCCTATTTAGAATGTCATTTTCCATTACTGGGGCATTATAAAACTCCACTGCCCTCCTGAGACACATGGGATGTGGAGGGCTATGAGCCAGTCCAGATTTTTCCGGACTGTGGGCTAGAGAGGCATGCACAAAACTTTACCTCCTATTCTATTTTCTCCCTCCCCTTCGACTTCCAAGTCTGCAGTTGGAAGACCCAGGCTTTCCTCATTCTCTATCTCTTGTTCCTAGCTCCACTGTCTTCTCAAAGGTAGTAAAACTTGTCTCTCAGACCTGGCTTCTGGGCTGAAAGGCTCTAAAGGAATTCAGAGAAATCTCCTGCAGTTCTATGTATGTCCCATTATTGAGAATCTTCTCTTTTAGGAGCTGCATCTTTCCTTTGAAGAACTCCTCTTCAGGTGTAAAGCTACAGCTTAAGGTGGGAAAAATGAGTTCATTATATGCAAAATGCTTTCCCTCTACCATGAGGTGGAGTGGCTTCTAATGACTGAAACTAGAATTGGCACCCAATTGGGTAATAGATGATTCAGTATAGCAGCAGCCAGCAGCAGGTCATGTAGTCTACATTGTAGGAGATCATGGTATAAATATTATCACTAGAAGGCACTAAACAGTAGAAGCAAACAAGCCAGTGTTCAAATGGTGTCTTCAGGGGTGGTTCTCCTTATATTTCATGAGAGTTTGCTGTATACTCACTAAAATACTGCTGCTCATGGGGAGAAAAGCTCCCATCCTGAGAGTAGGTGACAAACCTTCTTTGGTCTTCTCTATGGCTATCATCTCCTTGAGTTCCTCATGTCAAATTACACTCAACTGTAAATGTACTTCCTAGCTTCTTGGAACTGGGTGTCCCTCTATTTCTTTTGTTTTCCCATTATTATTCTAGGACTTCCTTCAGTCCAAACTTTCAGAAGCATGTTAGATGAGCTGTCTTCCATTTCTTGCCTCCCCTTGATCCTACCAGTGTTATCTAGACTCCCATATCTACTTTCCACTGATTGCCTCAAAACAACAAAGTTATTGACAACCTCATAGTTACTGAAGCCAAGGGACAGTCTTTGGAGGCTATAGTATGAGTGAGTCACTCACATTTCCAGAGCAGGAATTTTGGCCCCAGTGTGAAAGATGAGATACTTGGGAGTGACAGATTGATGGATTAGTGGGTTATCACAGGGGTGGCTTTGTGACACAAGCCACCTACCTCTCTGGCAACTTGCTCCATCTTGCTATGTGAAGACTCTGCTACAGTATGTTACATCAAGACAGGCTCAGTGGGTACTCAGTAGAAGCTAGTGGTGCATTCTGTGATTTCCAGAAGTATCAGCTGAATAGATTATTTTCTGCATAAATGACCCACTCTTGGAGAGCACGTGGTAGCAACAGGAAGTATACAACAGCTTCCGACCCAGTGGGCAGTTCCCTTCATGCTGATGCACTGATTTTTACTATGGTTCCCCTGCTACTCTAGACTTTCCTCCCACCTTCTCGATGCCCCCGCCCCTTCTGCCTTTTCCTTCCTATTTTCCTTTTAGCAGATTTTTTTAATGTTCTCTCCTTCCCCCCTCCCAAACACATGAAGGATTTTATGTATCCTGACATATAAATTCAGGTAGATTTAGGATTCTCAGTCTCCCCTATCTCCAACAATGTCTTATATGTCCAAATCTCACATGGAGAAAGGATGAAAATGTTAAATCATTTAACAATTTCTGCTTGAACCCTGCCTCCTGGGACCTCACAATGTGTTGTAATGACACAGGAAACCATGAACAGGTCTCCACTCAGAAAACAGATGGACTGCAGAGTAAATCCAAAGAGCAGGCCCGAGATAAGGAAGCCAGTGCCGCCAATCATTCTTATGGAACTTTGAGCAAGTCACTTCAACTTCCAGTTCCTCACACTTTAGAGCCCCTGAGTGTGACTTAGCCTTCACTTCTTAAGAGGTTGAAGATGATCTCTTCCAAATGGAAACTCATTTTTCAAAGTCTGAACAACTCCTGACTTGCTTGAAGATGATGTAGAAGGGTGATATTAGAGAGATATGCTTCCCACAAGAAAGTCGTATTTTATCCCCAAACTGCTTCTTCCCCAGCATCCATTCAGCTTCACTTACTGCTACTTAAGACTTTTAGAAAGATTGAAAAAAAAAAAAACCCACACTCTGTGAAATGAACCAGGAAAGTGTTGGCTTGGCATCAGCCACGATTGTGTTGAGCCTCAGTGGTAGGGGGATCATTGATGTGATGGCTGGGGCAATTTTCAGGAGGAGACATTGCTGACTGGGTTACAGAACTGTTGTCAAGACTGGACTTACGTTTTAGGGGGCTCTTTTGTTCCCCCAAAATAGTACCTTCTGGCTACCTAGGAGAGGATTATTCAAAACAAAAGCCTCTCCCTGCTGTGGGAAGAGAAGAGCATAAAAGGTGATATAATTCAACAGGAAATCTTGTTTTGTTTATAATGAATGAGTGCTATGGTTTGAATATGATGTGTCCCCTGTGAAACTCTTGTTGCAATTTGACTCCATTATGAGATATTAAGAAGTAGCATAACGTGAGACATTTAATAGGAGATTAAGGCTCTGCCCTAATGAATGGTTTAATGTACTCATGTGATTAATGGATTGATGAGTTATCTTAAGAAAAAAAAAACAGGATTGCTATAAAAGCTTGTTCTTGTCTCTCACCATGTGAAGCATTTTGCTACCTTGGAACTCTGCCAACAAGAAAATCATCATCAAAATGTGGCCTCTGGACCTCTGATCAGAACCATGAGTGCCAGTAAACCTTTTAACAACTCATGTAGCCCATGTATTGTGTTATGAACCACAGAAATAGATTACGAGGGATACTAATCTTCCTACAGTGTCATGCTCCAACAGGAACGCTATACAAATACTAGAGAAACTCTGTGCCTGAAACCCATAGTTTGAGTCAGTGCTATGCTGGCATGTGTTCCACAAGAGGCTCTTTTAAAAAAATGCCCTATTCATAGAATTTAGTATTCTTCATGGTATAAGTTCTTATACAATGCCCAATTTTAAACAATCAAACAGATGACTTTGAATAATGGATTGTGGGAAAATACAGTTCTAACCACCATACAGACCCTACAAATATAAAAACATAAGATGATAATGTTGAGGGCTATTAAATAATGAAGAAGCGATGACTTTGGGTATTAGTTATCTTTTCTTTTAATTTATTTGTAAATTTATGAAATTAAAAATTTAGCAAAAGCCATATTTAACAACCAATACAAAGTCCTTGAAAAAATAGATAATTGACTCCAGTATGCCAGTGGTTTGTCCTTAAAGAATAAAAGAAATTAATATTAGCTTAATTAATACTTAATGCACTTGATGATGTTTATTAAACTAATAATAAGCATATTGGTTTAAGCTTTTTTTACACTTGTTGATGTTCTAGAATGGTGTGTTATTTATGGATACATGACTATAAAACAGTGACTAAAGTCATCAGACGCTAGAGAGGTGACAGTTTTCTGTAAACTTTGTGACTTGCATATGAACAATACATTTCCTTTTCTATGAAAAGCAAAGCACTGGGAAGACATTGGCTTATTGTCTTGTCTTCTAAATTGTGTGGTCTTGAATTTGCTTCCTGAAGCCCTGGTTTGCAGTGGGACTGTATTTGGGATGAAGAGAAATAGACAGTAGGGTCCATGCCCCATGTTTACACCAAAGCAAGGACGTATGAAGACACAGTGCACAGGCTCTCCCTGTAAGCTTGGAAGGGAAGCTGCACTGGAAACCTTGATCTTGGACTTACAGACCCTTCACCATGGAGAAAATAAATATCTTTTCTTTAAGTTCCCGTCTGTCGATTGTTATGGAAGCCTGAGCAGATGCATGAAACAAATAATGAGACCAGACATAGCTCCAGGACACTAATATGATGCTCCTATCTAAGGCTTTCCATAAAGCTGTGGGTATTACTTTCTGTCTGCTCCTCTGCTTCAAGCTTCAACTCAGTCCTCTGGGTCTCAGTTCAAACCTTGCCTCAGGTTTGGGTTTCCCAAGTAGCTACTTGCTCTTTCCCACTACAAAAAGCTTTTGTTTGTTTGTTTTGGCTTGTCTTGAACTTAAGGTGATTCTCCTGCCTCTGTCTTCCAAGTGCTGGGATGATACATAGAGATACCATGATGTCTATTTGCAAACATCTTTTTATAATAATTATCTTAGTGGGTTTTGTCAATGCAAATCTTTTGTAGGTAGGTGGCCCACACACTGGAAACCAGGCATGTAACTGTTAAATTAAAAACTTAATTAAATAAAGAATTCCATTGTATAAACTACATTTCACATAGTGAGGAGCCACCTGTGAGCAGTGGCTACTGCACTGACCACTCAGACATTAAAGTCCTCTGTCCTTGCAGAAAGTCCAACTGGACACTACACAGTGGTAGACAATCATCCATTGGACACAGGGCCGTCAGGTACCTTTCTATTTTCCCAGTTCAAAACTTAATGCCTGCTAGGTAATAGGCACCTATTAGTTGAATCAATAAAAGAAAACAATGGGCACTGTTCACCCAACTGTAGCATTGCAAAAGTACCCTAGATCCCACAAGCTCTACAACTAAGCATAGACACCTGAACTTTTTATTATCGATGAGTACAAAGCTAAAAACAAGCTATTTTCATTTTCTCCAGGATGGGAACACCAATATGCATCATTAAGATATAATTATAGACTCTATCTCTCTGTGGTTAGTAAGGAAGCACACTATCGATTCTAATTTATTTTTTCTAGGCCATCGGTGCTCCATTGCTCTATCAGTGACCTTATGGACTCATTAAATCTTTCAGTGTGATATTTATGCAACTGTTTAATGAGTCCTCCAACACCTCCAATTCTCTGAATCTCATGCCTATTATTTTAGTGGTAAATGTCTGCCTTTAATTAATCATATCCTTGACAGACTCAAAGGAGACCATACAAAGGTTACGGAACTTTCTGTTGGTGAAAGAATTGTTTTCACATTTAAAGATCTTCAAAGACACACACACCACAGTCCTTAGAGGTCCCTTTAAGGGTTTAGACACACTCACTCTCAGAGAAATCCCTTTATTTCTTACTTAAATCCTTCTTAATGTAGCCTGAAGCAGTTGTTTTGCCTCTGTTGCCAAAGAAAAAGAGCAGGGTGAGGGGTCATACATTCCAGAGAAGCCCCTTTTTGCTCTGTGAGTAACACTCAGATATAATCTAGAAGGAGATGGTTCTCTTTCAAGATAGTCTTTAGATTTCCCAGTATCCTCTGGGGTAAACTAGGGCATAATAAGTACAACTTCAAAGGATGTATGAAAGCCATCTGCTTAACAAATCAAACAAGACCCACAGCACAGCCTACACACTAGCCCCTCATACACACTGGCCCCTCCGTATTCACTAGTCACTAGTGAACTCTAGCCCCTGGTCCACTGCACCCCTTTTTACACCCTAGCTCTAGTACATAGTAGCCTCTTTCTGGGGTATTTCAGAAGAAAGCTTAACTAACAAGGATGCTTATAGGGGGCTGGGGACGTGGAAGACTTCACCAAGGAGGGATTAGGGACAGAAGAGAGTAAGATGCCAAGGGAGCCAAATCCATTTAGTCTACATGCATATGCTAAATGGTGAGTGGAGGATGGGGCCAAGGGCAGCCACTAAACTCCCAAACCTCAGTTTCTTCAAGTGTACAACACTGAGAACAAGAAGCCGGTACAAGTGATGTGGTCAGAAGGTGTGGACAATAGTGCACATGAGATAAACGCTATTTTAAAATTATTTTAATTAGGACAACTTTTAATACCTTTCTCTTGCCGCTAACTGACTTTTAATATGCCAACACATGGAGGAACTGTGTTTTCTGTTCTTTTGAGTTCCCTGTTGGCAAAGTCTAGAACACAATAGGCACTTAATAAATGCTTGTCATTAAGCTGTATTTTCCCAAGGTAATGCCTTCAGTATTTTTAGGAGTGGGTCACTCTACAGATCCTTAATTTTTTCAAAAATTCATTTTATTTTAATTATGTTTATGTACGTGTCTGTGTATGTGTGAGTGCAGGTGCCCTTGGGGTCCAGAAGAAAATGTCAAATTCCTTGGAGCTAGAGTTCAAGGCAAATGTGATCCTCTTGACATCATGGATGTTGGGAACTGAATGTGGGTCCTCTGCAAGAACAATAAGCTTTTAAACTGCTGAGACATCTCTCCTGGTCCCCCTAGGCTTATCTAATGATTCACATCTACACAAAAGAAGCAAACACTTACTTGAAAATTTGCTATACCATGATTTGTCACTACTAAAAATAGAAGTTATAAGGATTAGAAGTCTGGGCTACCTGTTCCGCTTCACCTATTGATTTCTAGCTAATAACAAAGAATATACTTTTTTCATCAGTGATGAAAGTGTACATTTACAATTTTAAAAACATGAACTTCAGCTATTGTAGACAATTACTCTCGGGACCCACCTTCTTCATGTCATAAACAGAAGAACTGTATGTACTACTAGCTTCAATTAATTTGCTCATTTTCAATTGCTATGTATAAATAGAAATGTTTAGTGAAAAATAAGAAACATTTTGGGAAAATTAAAATGGGAACAAAAATGACTCTATATACTGTTACATAAGAATGATTTGTATTTTTTAAACTATAAAATTCTATAATTAGTTTTTCTTTTCCTGGTTTAGCAGTGAGACCTATTTTTCATGAAAAGTGTGAGGTTAGTTTATTTTGACATCACCCCTTGTCTCTGAGCAGCTAAGGGGAGCAAACTAACAATGTGATTAAAGATTTTTGGGGGGAGTCCAGGTACTATGGGAATACTCTTTTAAAAGATGTACCATTTTGGTATTTTGGTTGTTTATCTGGTTGGTTGATTGTTTTGTTACTGTGTGCCAAGCAGGAAGCGCAGTTGTTATTCTGAAGGGAATAAAGTTGTAAATGGGGCCCCATCACAAGCCCAACAGAACACTAGGACAGAAAGGGACATTTAGAGTCTCTACGTATTGGTTTTGAAAAATCAAGCTCAAATCCCGTACGTATCCTTAGGGCCACTGTCATCTGCATCCTTTGAGAGACTCCAGAGTTCTACTCATTGCAGAGAACGCCTCACAAGGGCTCTCAAAACAGAGCCAGTGAGAGATGGCTCAGCTGGCGAAGAGACTGGCTGCTGAGGCAGGTTCAAGTTTGACCCCCGGGACCCACAGGGTGGAAGGAAAGAACCAGCTCCTGCAAACTATCCTCTGCCCTCTGCACATGTGCGGTGGTACCTCCCCTCCCTCCACAGACAGGTATAAACCACCAAGCAGCAATAAACCAACAAAAAAGACTTAACACTCAGAGCCCAAAAAGGAGGGTGTCTCCAACCTTCCCCTGTGGCTTCCTGTACAAGATGGAAATCAGTATACGCCAGCCTTCCTCTCCAGGAACGAGCTTTATCACAGGGTCACAGTCGTCGTTGATGAGATGATGTGGTCAGAAATCATGACTAGGCTGTAACTTTGCTCTCAAATATGCTCTTTTTCTCTCTCTCCCTATCTTCTTTCCCCTCCACCTTTCCCCCTCTCACTCACCAAGAGAAAAATAATGATATCAATGGGCCAAGCTTATGATTAGATAAAAACATAATTTAAGTATGGAGGCAGCTTACAGATTTTTCCATAGGCTTAAGACAGGATGTAGGAATGTTCTAGAACCCTGACAGTCACATCATGGTCACAGGAAATGTGAGTGTCTCTTCATTAAATGGGGGAACTGGTTAGAAGGACAGATTCTTCTACCCAAACAGACCTCTCGGATCAGGATGTGTACTCAAGAGGATGCCCAAACAGACCCCCTAAGATTTGGTCAGCAGTGAGCCAACACCACTGGCAAAGAGGGCATGCAGGGACTTACCTCCCTTCCTCAGCAAGGAGTTGTTTGCAACCATTTTTGGACATGTCTCTAAGCTGCATTACACCACAGGTCAACCAATATTTGAAGAAAAATATTTTCAGTTTCATTGTAGAACTCTATTTTTGTTACATCAGAAAAGCATCTTGCTATTAAAAACACTGTTCTATTTTAAAATACACTTTATTTTTTAATCTCTGAATTCCTTATCACAGTATCTTTACGGACTATAGTACAATATTTCAGTACAGCAGTGCAGGCACATGGCTTGTGTGAATCAGGATAAGGTGATTGGTATGTGTGGGTGTGTGTGAGAGAGTGAGTGAGCGGTAAAGAGAAAGACTGTGCGTGTGTGTGTGCACGCACACGTGTGCACACGAATGTATTGAACACATTCAGAATCCTCTCCACTAATTATTTCGCAGTATACAATAAGATGTTGTCAGCCATAATTAGCCAGGCTATTGTGTGGTAAAAAATTTGACTTTTTTTTTTTTTAATCACAAAGATGCCTCACGTCTCTTCCCAAATGCACACCCTCTGGAATGGCACAGACCCGTTTTCGGATTAGTGTAAGGAATGCAGTAAATTCTCACAACACAGCTGCGAGTGCAAGTCTCCTGTTCGAAGTTCAAACCTGCAGTCTGCTCCGGTCTCTAGCTGCTAACCCAGAATCTCTACCGCAGGGATCTAGTGTTCTCACTTCCGCAGAGTCAGGCTCATGGCGTGCCCTCTTAACTCTAAAGGCCATGTGATAATAAATTAACTGTGTTGAATTTTTAGAAGGCACACTATGATGGAGAGTAGACTGGGATACAAAGATTCCCTCAGAGACTCCCCTTTGGTTTAAAAAATAAAATGGGGCCATGTGAGGAAAAGTGGGCAGTGAGAGTCGCTGGAAAATACACTTCCACAGTGGGAAGAACAGATGAAGAGCAAGAAGGGGGAAAGAAAGATTAAAGTGGGAGCCAATGTGTAGATAGAAGCAAAGGGCAGGAGGAGGAAGAGGAGTGAAGAAGAGGGAGTTTGTGCCTGTCGCAAAGAATGCAAGGATGGAGGAATAAACAGCAGAGGAGGACGAGGCCACGGAAGGCATTCCAGATGTGCTGGAAATCCCACAGGAAATAGACGGGACCGTGGAGGAGGAGGAGGGTGAGGACCAAACAGGCAAGTCCGCACTGCCTGCGCAGGGGAAGGCCACACACCACCCTTCTCTCCAAAGGGCCCTCCCATCCAGTCCTACCTGGCTAGAAGGACGGTGCTCACCACTTGAGAGCTTGAGGGTTGGGGGGAGTAAAGTTGGGGGGAACAGAGGGATCCTCATGGCAAGTTTCCGACAAGACTGAGGAGGAGCCTTCCCCCTGTGTGGAGAAAAAGGGAGGCTGTCATTTCTATGGCAGGGAAATGGCTTTCTGAGTCACCTGGTGTTTCAAATTTAGGTCTGGGTGGTCCCTTGATGGGCCATCTGGAGTGGCAGCTTTTAACACCCCCACCTCCCTCAGCACCTGCAGGGTAGCACAGGACCCAGCTTGCCAAAAATGCAGTGGGACTGCTAATTGACTTCTTGGCTCTTCCCCATCCTCTCCAGGGATTAGATGTGATGACAAATTTGTATGTCCTACTACATCAAGAGAGCTGAGAAAAGATGGTATTTGATTGACAGCTTTTCAGTGGGATGAGGCAGCCCGGTGGGTTGAGTTTTGATGCTCTACTTTTCATACCCAAAGAGAGAATGTTTTAAAATGAAGTTAATTATCCCTCTACATAAGTAAAGAAATTCAAAACTCTTTACTGGAACTCCCTTCAGCAGCATATATATGTGACAACTGGAGCCATGCTGAGAAGATTATTGTGGCCCCAGAGTCAAGTGGCATACGAATTTATGAGGTGTTCTACATTGAACAAAAATATTTACTGAACAGCAAGAATGTGGCAGGCGTTATTCTTGGGTATCTAGAGTGCAGTGCATGGGCATTAGCAAATAGAAGTGGAGAAAATGGATGAAGCTCTTTGCTCCTTGCAGCTTATACCCTATGGGGGAAAGACAGCCAGACTTAGAAAAGAAACTAATGACTGACTAGGCAGTAGTCTAGAATAAAAATGAGACAAGGGTCAGAAATGGAAGTTGGTGGCAGTGTGCAAATTTAAGATTTTTTTCTTAACCTTTATGTGTATGAGTGTTTTACCTCCATGTATGTCTGTGTACCACGTACGTGCTAGGTGACCACAGAGGCCAGAAAAATGTGCTGGGTTCCCTTAAACTAGAGTTACAAACAGCCATGAACCACCATGTGGGTGCTGGGATTTGAACTTGGGCGCTCTGACAAAGCAGCTAATATTCTTAACAATCTGTCCAATCCTGCTAGGCAAAATTTAAATAAAGTGATCATGCAAGGTCTCTTGAAGATCTCTGGTGTGAGAAAGACTTAAAATACAGGAGAGCGTTGTTGAATAAACATGTGGGGTGTGAGGAAACACTCTATACAGGGGCCCAAGGTTGGATTGGCTGGCTTGCCGGGGCTCAGCACAGAGGTCAGTATGGCCTGGGCAGTGGTAGATCCATGTGGAAATGAAGAAAGGATATAGAATGAAGGGTTGGATCTTGTAAGCATATATTGTGAGAGAGACAGAGGCCACCAAAAGGTCTTGAATAGAGCAGTGGCTTGATTTAAAGGCTGACCCTGGCTGCCAGGCTAGGAATAGGCTGTGAATGGATACACAGCTGTAGGGAAACCATTATAAACCCAGGTGAGATGGTCATTGTGGCTTTGGCTAAGGTGGGTGGAGTGAACAAATACTTGATGTCTTAACACATTATGTTATGTTTCAAATCCTAGGGTTTTCTGATGCCGTCGAAAACAAAGAGTAATAAGTGAAAATGATGTTTGAACCTTTCAGTTAGAAATCTCAAAACTTCCTTGTCAGAATCAAAGATTCAACTAATGATTGAATTGATACAGAAGGCTTGTGCCAACTGACTTTTGCTTATGTAAAATGTATGAATGGGACTCCCATGGCTGACTGGTTACACTGATGCTCCAGAGGCATAACCCAGGAAATAAAGTAACTCTCAGTGTTAGCTGCTGTTTTCCTATGTTGAACAGAATGTTCTAGAGTTTTCCATGCACGGGGCCCTCCCTGTCCTGGCCCTTTTATGACAACATTTCCTTTGGTCCCCACATTTTAGAGTTACCAAGGATTTCAAGAGTCTTAAGATATACTCTCTTTGGATAATGGTTAAATATGTCTCTTGATCTGAGTTTCACCATTTTCTTCTTAAAATGTCAAAGGCTTGTGTAAAATCATGTGATAGTTTTCAGATATCAACTATACTTTTATTTATTTTGCATTAAAAGTGTTTAGTCAATTCCTGATGCTAAATTGGGGTTTTGTGAGAAGACAGAACCATAACTCAAGACCATCTACTTAGCGGGTAGAGAGTATTCCCGTTGGAGTCTCTGCCTTAACCCAATATAACTAATTGCATATTGCTACATCATCTCATTTCCAGGAAGGGAAAATCCAGAAAAGGAGGGAGAAAGCAAGTTACCTGGGAAGAGAAAAGGAGGAGAAATCAACTATCCCCAAGTGAATCTTTGTTACAACTTTGTTGAGACTTCAAACTTATCACCTTTTAGAGGTCAACTGGTAACAGGAATCTGTGAAGCAGCCTAGGCCACACCAAGCTTAAGGGGTAACCCCTTCATAGGCAGAGGTTTGTCGGTGTGCTTCTCTCAAAATTGTTGAACATCATCCAATTGTTCAAGAGAAGTTGACATTTTTTAAATAAGGCAATTTCTGACTTTTACACAGCATGGATAGCTTTGTGATAATGCCCCAAAAGGAATAAGTGGGATGGTTAATGTTCTCTACATTTTTCATCTCCAAAGAGTCAAAGGGTGGCTGAGGCATGGCAGCGGTTTTAGAACATAGGCATTTGTGAAAGCAGCAATAGGCTCTTTGGTGACTTGACTTCACATCTTTATCTGTCTAGACTGAAGCCCGCTTGCTCATCTTTCCTGCTTCGTGCCTGCATTAGATGGGGAAACAGCTTTTTAAGACTGCATGGAGCTAAACTCCACACAGCAGGAGCAAATTTCCTGCCATGCACAAGCATAGTTCCCTGCAGGCTGCATGTCTCTGTCGAAGTGGGACTAACTCAGATATTAAAGAATTCAACACTGCTATGACAGGCCTTCCTATCTCAAGCATTGGCTAGTTGAGTTGCTTGTCTCTCCCACTGTAAACAGAAAAAAGTTGGATTTGATTTTAAAATTACCTTCTTTAGAAACCACTAAATATTAAGGAATGACTAGGCCCAAATAAAAGGACCCATGAATCCAAGCAACTAAAATCCAAATGCTTCGTATGGCCCTTATGGGCCTTGCTCAAACTGGAGCATCTGAATTCCTCTCTGAAAACTTTGAAGGGTGAAGAGCCTATACCCCAAATCTGAGGCCTCTCCAGAGTCAGGGAAGTCATAGGGAATCCTCCATACAGAAAGCTACAGCCTCCAGACCACTGACTTGACAAGAAACCAAATAGAACTTTTAGAAATAAAAGAAAGCATACAGCTTGAGAGTTAAAACTTAGTGGATGAGCAGGATAGAGTCAGTATGTTAGAGAGATAGCCAGAAAAACACCTGTCCACAGGGAAGCACAGAACAAAAAGGCGAAAAAAACTGAAAGGGAAAAAGGAAGAGTCTATTTTGTGCATGTGTGCATGCATGGGTGTGAGGGCACACAAACACATGCAGACATATGCACAAACACGCATGTGTGCATACACACGTGCATGTGCGCACACACACACACACACACACACACACACACACACACACACAGAATAAAATCCTAGAAGTGAAGGAAAACATTTCACAGAAGCCATTGTTTGCAGACATGACATCTGAGAGTCTGACAGAACAGATGAAGCTCTGTGTCTGGCCATAGCAAACACACAGATACATTTTAGAGTAATCTGTCTGGCCACTTCAAACACACACAAACATTATAGGGTTATCTATCTGGCCATTTCAAACACAGAGATACATTAGAGTTATCTTTCTGACCACTTCAAACATAGAGATACATTATAGAGTTATCTGTCTGGCCATTTCAAACACACAGACATATTACGGAGTTATTTGTCTGGCTACTTCAAACACAGAAACATTATAGAGTTATCTTTCTGGCCACTTAAAACACACAGATACATTATAGAGTTATCTGTCTGGCCACTTCAGACACACAGATGCATTTTGGAGTTATCTGTCTGGCCATTTCAAACACACAGATACATTAGAGTTATCTGTCTGACCAATTCAAACACACAAAAACATTATAGCATTATCTGTCTGGCCACTTAAAACACACAGATACATTATAAGCTGTACAAGACAATTAAAGCTGTGTATCTGGCCATTTCAAATACTGAGATATATTAAAGTTATCTGTCTGGCTACTTCAAACACAGATACATTTTAGAGCTATCTATCTGTCTGCCCATTTCAAACACACAGATACATTATGGAAACAATGTATAAGATCAAAGGAAAAAGTATAAATGAAGTCAAAGGGAAGGAATACAAATCATGCCTATAGAACTACGCTATAGCAGATGCAGGAAAGCAGCAGAATTTTATCCCCAGTGAGCTGCCAGAAAGTAACCGCCAATACAAAATTCTATACCCAGTGAAAATATCACCACAGAAGGAAGGCAATGTAGATTCTGGTACACATTTTAAACTAAAGAATGTTCAGCAAAGAAGGCTATAAGCATGTAGACGAAACTGAATGAACACTGACGGCATGGCATACACTAGTCTCATAACTTATGATTAAACGTTGTCTTTATGATCATCTTATGCCATTACCTTCTTCAGTGTCTCCCCAAGTAAGGACATCTAAAAACTGGGGACACACTGTAAACATAGGCCGAAACTTCAAGAGAGCCTTTGCTCTCACTGAAGGAACCACTCATACCAGTGAGGTGCATAACTAACGTTTTTTGTTCTTGCTAGTTTTACTGTATTTTAGAGTAGTGGCCAGAGACACTGAGGCTTTTTTTATTAAAATTTATTCTAATTTTAAAAAGTCTTTATGATCGTAATAGATTTTAAAAATAAGTTGAAATTGGACAAAGGGAGTCAAAAATGGTTCCAATATCCTAGCATCTCCCAGAAGGAAAGTAAACATGTTTCAGTTTTATGTTCAAGGAAATAAAAGATAACAATATCGTTTTCTAAGAACACAATTCTTTGCATAGGTAGAAATGAAAACTAACCTCATATAGAACACATAAGACCAAGCAACTGTGTGGGTTAATCAAGATTTGACAATGAGTGAGGCATGGCCCAAAGGCTGCTAGCGCCCACTGAGGAGTTTGCGTTCCCACAAGGAGTTCTAATTGATACTGGCAGGGAAAATTCATGCTTGTCCATCAAATAGCAAAGATTAGAGGTATAAATGAATTAGGTGAAGAAAGGTCTAACTTTAGCTCCCCAAGTTAAGCCTTTCCCCTGTGAATACCAGGTCAAATGTCAGCTGCACCCAGAGTTCCATCTCAAAGACCGGCAGTGGTTTCTAGCATGATAAACTTCACACCCTAGGTGAACCATTCACCCTGCCTCAGAGATGTCAGAGGGAGAAATGAGGAAACCCAGTCTATATTCCCCTCATTGACAAAAGAAAGAAGAGGCAGTGGCTACATGGTGAAATGTTCTTTGGGAATAAATGAAAAATGCCCTAAGGCTTCTTGGAATTCTCTCTTGATGAAGAGCTAAATTAAAGCAGAAAACCTATGGCCTAAGAAATACCAAAGACAAATTAAGTGTCAGAGAAAAAAGAAATTACAAATTTATCGACTGTTTTATGAGGTCAGGCAGACAGTTCATTAAAAGTCTCGTCAAAGGATGATTCCTTTAACGAGATCCAATAGCCGCAGAATGATCAATACACATTGGAATATCTGCAACAGATTGAGGGCAACATGCTAGAATAAACCTCTTTCAAATGTTCAGGAGTAAGAGCAGAAGGCCTTCTGTATCATCGTAACTTGTCGTTTAAGTCCACACAGGCAGTGGCTGATTGGTATTTGCAGCTGAGCTCTTGAATTCCTTCCAACACATTTTATATACACTAATTCTTTCTTATTGGCTTGGCAAACCCAGGTATAGAAATCCCAAGGAAACCAATTATGTCACTGAGTTGGAAGCCTGAACAGTGTTCTTGCAAGCATCTTATAGATTCTGTGGTTGAATTTTGCAAAAATACATATCTTCGACACAATCGAAGACATACATTTAAGGGCTCAGTGAAGCAGGTGACCACCAGGAAACATGTATCTGAATATATCTCTGGAAGGAAGAATTTTTTTGAAAAGGAGCTGAACATCACCTTTAAGAATGTCTATTGTCTGTAAATTAATAAGTCTCAGTGGGACTCGGGCACAGCAACGGACAATTTGATCTTATGTCAAATCCAGGGTCAAAATATCTATTTGTTGTATAAATTGCCTCTAAGGATCAAACATCTCCATTTTTTTTGTTATACTATCAAAAGTTACAAGCCAATGCAACAGACACACTGTGCCTTTTTATAATAGAAATAAAAATGAATTCTACCTACCAAAGGAGTCTGCTACCAGTCGCAAGTGGGGCAGTCCAAACTAAGCTTTTTATTTTTATTTTGTAATTTGATTTAATTTTACATATCAGCCACGGATTCCCCTGTCCTCCCTCCTTTCACTAATTGGATACATTTCTTGTGTTCAATTTTTAAATCTCCTTTGACTTTTAAAAGACAAGAATTTGCTTATCAACAAGGAAGACTATATTATGCAGATAAGTCTAGGGTTCTGAACATCTCAAAATAGTAGATTAGGATTAAAAAAAAGTACAGACAAAAGAGCTTTCTCCATGTTCAGGCCATGACTGTGGACACTGACCTGTGACTATATTACATGGATGAAGAGGGTGAAGGGAGAGTGAATTAGTATGTTCAATAACATGTTGAAAGACATTGAAGACTGAGGAGAGATTCCATCTCCTGACACTTTTGCTACAAGCAAATGATGATGCACTATCAGGTTCTACTTAGAACGCTTTTCTGTCCCATTTTTGAGAAGGGCTGCTGCTTTCCAGAACTGAGAGTGACATTTGGGCATGCTTCCAGGTGAAGCTTGCCATCGATACGGTTCTTGTCATAAACTGGGAACAGTTCGTAAATGTCTAGATGTCGTAAAAATCACTCTGCCTTGTCATCACTCTTACTGAATGGAGCTGACTCGGTGAACCTGTTTTGTGGCGACTACTGATTATTTTCATTTCCTTCTTTCTTTGGTTGCTGCTCTTATTGGTTTGGTTCATATCTATGGCAGGCCCTCCCACTATGGTGTACTCAGGAGGGAGGACTTTCTGGTCCACATCCCACGGTCATAGAGCACTGAGGTCTGTCAGTCACCCTGGCCTTTCCTAGTCTACACTTGGTGTCCTGTGCTTCTGTTCCCATCTCACACCTGATTGTGCCATTTCCCTCCACTACTTACTTCTGTTACTTGCAAGTCTGGATCTGAAGTGTCCTCCAGAGGCCCATGAACAAAAGCTTGGTCTATGTACCAAGTGCTCCAAGGAGTTGGTGGGACCTTTAAGAGGTGAGGCCTGGCTGGGCATGGTACCTTACATACCTTTAAACAGTAACGTGGAGGCTGAGGCAGGAGGACCACTGCGATTTTAAGCTAGTCTAGGCTGCAGAATGACCCTGTCTCATTTTTTTTTAAGTGCATCTAGTGGGAAGACATGAGCTCACTAGGAATTTGCCTTTGAAGAAAACATTGGGACTCAGGTCTATTCTCACTGATTCAGGTTTCGCTGCTGAACATGAACACAATTCCTCCGCCATGTACTATTTCCACGACATGGTGTGCTACTATTGGCCCAATGGAACAGGGCCAAACAACATGGGACTAAAACCTCTGAGCTTGTGAGTGGAAATAAACCTTGTCCCCTTTTAAGCTGATCATTTCTGGAACTGTGTCCCAGAGGCAGACCGGTGACTGACATCCTTCTTGCTTCTGCTATCCTTTTCTTTCGTTTGCTATGTATCATACAATATGACTACATGTGATTGATTTTGTTTTGATGGAGACAGTGTCTTACATGTATGGCTTCAAGCCTGATATGGAGCCAAGGATGACTTAAAAAACTCCTGATCCTCCTGCCTCCTCCTGCCAAGTGCTGGGATTAAGGATGTGAGCTACCATGGCTGACTTCACATGTGATTTCTTGTTTTATTATCGAAGTAATAGCTATAAAAAACACATTCTTAAGCTTCAAAGAACACCCTTCAACAAATGATTTGGCTTGACATGGAACCAACAACCTTCAAGGGCTACCTTCAAATCCACTTACAACACGATGGCCACAAGAACAGCCTCACAGATGAAAGAGAAAGTGTGTTGTGGTTCCTAGTTACACTAAGAAATAAAGACACGAGAGCGATTAAGAATTCCTAGGAACACTTTAGATCTTTTCTAAGGAGCCAAGAAAGAAGAAACAAAAGCCTCTAAATACATAGTTGTAGCACAAATTGCTCACCACCCCCAATTACTATTTGTTCAGTATTCGATGAGAAAGCATCCGTTGTGTTTTGGTTTCTGGCGACCACAGAACCAAGGAGCTGAACTTCCCCCACCTCTGTGAATGAGTCCTAGTCACTCTAAGGCAGTCATCAATATTACACTCTCTTCCTTGTGATTTCTTTAGGAACCAGAATGTGGTTCCATTATAGCAGATGAGAAATCTATTGTGTGTCGGGGGGTTGGGTGGGGAGGGGATTGGGGGGTTCTGGAAGGTTTCCGCCAATCTTAAGAAGGGCATAAAGTCGGAGGTATTTCCTTCTCTGCTTTTGAATGGTTCTACGTAAGATGATGATGCGGGAGCCTCAGCAGCCATCTTGTCATCGCCTTTAAAGTCTGAGGGCAGCAAACATCAACACTGAAATTCTGAAAATGCTGACTGTCAGGGGGGTTGCTGAGCCACTAAACTAGCTACCTGTCTCTAGAACTAGCTAACCATCCCTAGAAGTGGTCAGCTATCCCTAGAAATGGCTACCCATCCCCAGAACTGGCTGCTCACTTGCTGTGGTTTGAATGAGAAGTGTCCCCCACAGATTCACGTATTGGAACACTTGATCCCCAGTTGGTACCACGGTTTGGGTAGATTGCGGAACTTTTAGGACATAGAGCCCTGCTGGTAGAAGTACATCACTGAGAGTGACCTTTGAGGGCTTAAAGCCTCAACCCACTTCCTGTTCTCTCTTTCTCTACTTCCTGCCTGTGGGTGGAGATACACTCAGCCAGCTTCTTGCTCCAGCCACCTGCTGCCCTGTCTCCCTTGCCATTATGCTCTCTCTCTCTCTCTCTCTCTCTCTCTCTCTCTGTCTCTCTCTCTCTCTCTGTCTCTCTCTCTCTCTCTCTCTCTCTATCTCTCTCTCTCTCTCTCTCTCTCTATCTCTCTATCTCTCTGGAATAGTAAGCCAAAATATACTCTTCTGCAAGTTGCTTTCTGTCATGGTGTTTTATCACAACAGGAAAATTACTAATACAGTACCTACAGTATCCCTAGAACTGTGCCTCCATCCTTAGAATTGTGACACTACTCAGACAGTAATATTGTCACTTATGAAGTTGTCACTGTTTAAGATAATTATTTATCTAGTTAGTTAGTTAGAAACCTGGCCTCACTATATTGCCCAGGTGGGCCATGATCTTTCAGTCTTCTGTCTCCAGCCCCCAGTTAATGGGATTATCTATGCATGTGAAGAAGCTAGGCAGGTTAATTCGATTTTCTGGAAAACTGGACTCTGACAGATAAGTTGACAAAGGTTATTAGTCACGTTAATGTTTGGTTGTATCCAGTGAAGAAACTTTAAGGCGCTTCAAAACTACTTACTTAATTTGATTTTAATCATGGTGACATAGACCAGTCACATGTGTGGTAGTATACGTCTATACTCCTGGCACTGGGGAAGCTGAAGGAGAAGGAATCTGAGTTTACACACACACACACACACACACACACACACACACACACACTGAGGGCTAGAGAGATAGCTCAATCAGTGCTTCCCTTACAACATGAGGACATGAGTTGAATCTGTGCAGCTTACACACATAAACAAATCTATGTGCAGTGCCATGCCCTTGCAATCCCAGCATTGGAGAGAGAGGCAAATGGACCCCTGAGTCCCGAGCCAGTCAGCTTCATCTACTGGGCAAGTTTCAGGCTAGTGTGAGACCTTGTTTCAAACAGTAAACATAGCATGTAAGGAATTATCTTCTGGCCTCCACATGCACGCACACATGGGCACCTACACACATATGAATGAACATACATATAATATCTATGAGTTACTTAAAGTAAATTATATAATTTTAACATATATGCATTGCATTTGATCTATGATGAAATATTTTACAATGTTAAAGCAACAACACACACACACACACACACACACACACACACACGCTCAGAAGCCAAACAAAACTCAAAGTAACAGTAGTTGTCATGAAGGGTTCTTAGAGGTCTAAAACTGGCTATGAGGCTCGCCATAAACAAATCTTATTACACCAGGATAGAAAGTGATGACATATCCAGCATTAGATGCTGAGCTTGAAAATGTATGTGTCTGAATATATATACTTCTGACTAATTCATATTTTTCTTAAATTTTAGTCAAATCTGGATCTGTTATTTAAAATACTTGAGCACATGAGTAAGATAGATTCTGGAAAGAAAATACAGTGCCCCCTCCCCCAATATGCCCCGAAGCCACAAAATGCCAAAGCTAATCTGCCATTTAATGTCCTCAGCTCAGGGGCTCCTTAGCATCATGACTCTTGTGCTTTGGAGCCATTATAAAGTAAAAAGCGGTCACAAACACTGTGACACCAGATAGTGAATCTTGCATCAGAGAGGGCTGCTGTGTGGCTGTGCTGGACAGAGAGACACTGCACACCCAGAGTGGCTGAAACAGTGTCTTAAGGTTTCATCAGTTGGCCACAAAGTTGTGCAATTTAGGACATCATGAACTGTTCACTCCCTGGATTTCCCACTTAATATTTTTAGACCATGAATGGCTGTGGGCAATGAAACTCAAGAAAGTGAGACTAGCAATATAAAGGGAGACTACTGTATGGCAATTTCTAAAGTTACACTAAACTGTATCTCACTGTATTAGCATAAGCAGCCTGAGCCACTGGCTAAGCTGATCTGAATTGGATACTAACAGGAGAAACTGAAGAATTAACAATATACACAGTAACTATCAATTCTTGCTTGAGGATTTATATGGCTAAGCCTTAAATCTTTAGAGATAACAAATATAAGTGACTATCATACACAATAAACATGAAGGCTGAAGAGCATAAATAATTCAGAAAATGATTTTAGAGCTAGGTATGAGGAACCTCTCCGAAGCCAACTAGGGAAAATACATACAAGTAAATAAACCTAACACTCGAGTTCTGCACACTCAATAAGCACTTAGATGGAATGGCAATACTTTTGAGAATCTGTATTTTCAACCATAGCTTAAAAGGCAGGCAAACCTAAAAAGCATATTTTTTTAAAACAGAGAAAAACATCCAGCAATAAATGAAAATGGATAGAACGTTCTAGAACTGAATGCTGTTGGCTAACCTACAAATACTTGATTTACAGATAGTTCATTCAACTTGATGTCTATAGCCAACTAATTTCAATAAGCTACAAGCACAATCCGCTCTGATTTATTGTTTTCAATTGAACCCAGGACCTTGTACATGCCGAGCACTCTCAATACCACTGAGCTACACTCTGAGCTACAATAAAAATTTAAAGGACAGCACTGATGAGCTGTTGCTATGGGGGCAAAGAAATTTCCTTTTTTTTCCTCCTGCTTTATGGAAGATTTTGTTGGGTCAAGATCATGGCCATCTTGGTGAAGGGTGTCCTCTGCTGGGCAGAGTTGGATATCACAGCATTACAAGATGAAGTTGGTTAGTTAGATTAAAAATCCCTTGCCCAAGCCACTTATCAGACTAGCTGAAAACCACATGTGTGGAGAGGGTTCCACGCACTCTTACTTTTTAGATAGTGCCAGTGGGTGATGAATATTTGCAGAATATTGCTGTATTGTTACTACCACCAAAAATGATGAGTTTCACACGCAAGGATTGACCTGAGAAGTTGTGCAAGGTGCTTATGTAAACCAGGAGATGCTATTTTTACTGCATGGAAAGCAAATGAGCCAAGGGTGTACAAATGTCCAGTATTATTTACCTTGGGCTTTTCATCTAGGATCTGCTGGCGGACCTCCTTGTGTTTCTCCACGAGTTTTTCTTGTCTTTTACTCTGTGCTTCCTCTAACTGTAAGACAGTTACCAGAAGAAAAGTCATATTAAGAAACAAACAATAAAGAAATAAAGTTTTTATGCATGTTACAAGAAACAAAGCAAAATAACAACAAAAAAAATACCCCAAAGTTTTTCAAGTCTATGACATCAATTATTTGGTATTCCAGGAAAGAATTGCCCTTTGAAGCTAGGTAAGGGGAACCCAGGGCAGCAAGAGGTGGTGATGGGTGGACACACATTTTTGTTTTTGTCTGAAAATTTCCACAACACAAATTTTCTAAAAGTTTAAAGACTGACCTGGACGTGGATGTCACCTTTATCACTGTTAGTAACAATGAAGGGATCTTTTGGGAACTCCCTTTTGTGTCACTTTTTTAGGGTTCCTAACTTGGGCAGTGATTCACCCCCATCCATTTTTATAGTCCTTTTATTCGATCTTTTATACATATACTTCTCAATAGCCAGAACATGTGCACTTTTATGAATTATCACAAAGCAGCTGAGTGCTGGTGACAAGTAGACACAGCAAGGCACATCTCTCCTCCTAGAAGTTCACAACAAGCCTGGCGGTTGCAAAGGAGACGGGGTGAACAGACATACCCTCTTGATGTACTGCACCACCTCCTGGATGTAGGACCGGATCATCTCTGTCTTCTCCCTAAATGGAAATGAGCCACAGATTATACCAACCCAGCTGGAATTCCAGTCTTTTATGTTTTTACTATCATTGTATAGTCTTGAAAGGAAGGTCCAACCTGTATGTGGGGGCAGTGGTGGTATGTGTCTCCAGGCATAGGCCCTGTTTTTATTAGATGCCCCCAAGGTTGTCTAACAACTTTGGGTACTTAGCCATTTCCCAAAAGGGATCACTTCACATTTTTTTCTAAAGGGCCCAGAGTGATCCTGATTGAGAGCTCATTGTAAAAACATCACAGTGGAGATTGTAGTGGTGTGAAGGAGACTGGCCTGCATAGGCTCACAGGCTTAGTCACCAAAGAGTGAAAATCTTTCATAGGATTAAAAGGATTAGGAGGTGTGGCTCGGAAAGAAGTGTGTCACTGGGGATGGACTTTGAGGTTTCAAAAGGCCAAGCTTAGGTTTCTCTCTCTCTCTCTCTCTCTCTCTCTCTCTCTCTCTCTCTCTCTCTCTCTCTCTCTCTCTCTCTCCCTCCCTCCCTCCCTCCCTCCCTCCCTCTTTCTCCTTGCCAAGCAGGATATAGCTCTCAGCTGCTGCTCCATCACCTGGAGTGCAGCCATGCTCCTGCCATGATGATAATGGGCTAACCCTCTGATACTGTAAGCAAGGCCCCAATTCTTCCTTTTATAAGAGTTGCTTTGGTCCTGGTGTCTCCGCAGCAGAACAGTGACTAAGGCAGGGATCACGTGGTAGCAGAGAAACTTTACCAAGGGGCCTTTGCTTAAGACACTGGTTCCCTAACAGACAACAGTTCATCATTCCAGGCAGGGAGGGGGGCTACTTTCCACTCACTCTTCCATCTGGCTTTTGTCTTTCGACTTGGCTTCTGTTATCTTCTCCTGCCTCTTTTTATCCATCTTCTTCTTTAATTCCTTCTTCTCTCTGAAGTTAGAATGGGGGAAAAAATCAGACAAACCCAATAGCAATCTGTAATCCATGCACTCATGTCTATTCAGGACAAGTGGGAGAGAACGCAGGCTTACTTCTCACAGATTTCCTTGAGCTTCTTTAACTGATTGTTCTGACACTCTTCGGCAACATCTGTCAACTTCTGGATAAGCTGGGGAGAGAAAATGCAAGTTTGGTGTTTTCTAGGATCACAGATACAGGCTCCCGTTCCTGCCCTTCCAAACCCAAACACTAGCACATGGAGTCAGACAATCTGTAGTGGACACTGAGCTGCTGTTAGAGTTATCAGAATCTATCTAACTTTGGCAAGGAGGACATGGTTCTAAAGGATAACATTATCTGTTTGTGACATGTGTGTGTGTGTGTGTGTGTGTGTGTGTGTGTGTGTGTGTGTGTATCCTTCTGATTTTCTCCTTGAACTGAATTGAATTCAGTAGATTACCATTCCAGTTCCTGCAGCATGGCTCAGTGAAAACTCAGCTAACAGTGTGGACCTAGGGTTTTACCTCTATTCTGTAACATATAAAAAGTATTAATTGGGGGCTAGGGATATAGATGAGGGAGGGGTAATAAGCTTTAAAGGTATGATTTGGGCCAAAGCTCTACCTTTTCTGAACCAACATTTACTTGATTACAATTAAGTCATTGCTACATTTACCTCCGGCAGGTAGTGTACAGCTTAAATAAAATAATAAGTACTACGTATATGGAAGTTATAAAAAGCAGTGCAGTAGAATTCTGGTTTCTGGCTATATTTTTTTTCTTGTTGACTTGCTTTTAGGATGACATCAGTTACCTATCTCAAAAATGGATGTAGTGTTCTTGCAGGGGTAACTTCAGTTGCTATAAAGAACACCAGGAGTGCTTTTCTGTGCTGTTGTTGAAGCTTGGGTTGTGTGAATGGAACAGCTGTATTGTTCTGCATCCACTTTCTTATCAAACCAAAGTTCAAGATAGTAGCAACTGTATCTTTGTATCCTTTGAACTCCATATGGCTCTCAACATGCCCAATGAATGTTTGTCAATTACATGAAAGTCAATTTTCATGTCAATCAACCCTCACTCTTTATTCCACCCCAAGAGTCTGTGGAACCTCAGGTGGGTGGAGCAAAAAACTTCAACTCTTTTACTGGAGTATAAACCATATGGCAGGGACTTTCTTTGAGAGGCTCTACTGCTATTTCCAAGGTGAAGATTTTCGTCCCAAAAACATATAGAGCAAGATGAGCTGACTAGTACTACATAAGTAGTATTTATCATAGTAAAAAGTCAGTCATCTCTCAAGATCCATGGAGGATTGGTCTTGGAATCCTTCACATTTATCCAAATCCATGGATGACTTGTGCTAAATGGTGTAGCACTTGTAATATTCACATACCCTTCTGTGTACTTTAAATAATTCAGATTGTTTATAATATTTAGAACACTCTAAATGTTGTAAAATAAATTCAGACAGGCTCCTCATCCTGGGGTCTTCACCTCTGTGGTTTCAGAAGGTGTTTTTAAAAAGTCCTTTGAGCGAGGCAGTGGTGGCACACACCTTTAATTCCAGCACTGGGGAGGCAGAGCCAGGCAGATCTCTACGAGTTCAAGGCCAGCCTGGTCTACAGAGTGAGTTCCAGGACAGCCAGGGCTACAAAGAGAAATCCTGTCTTGAAGAAACACACACACACACACACACACACACACACACACACACACACACACACACTACTCAGTAGGTAGAACTCTTACTCTCTAGCATAAGGATCTGAGCTCTAATCTCCAGCACCCATAGCAAAAGGCAGATGTGGCCATTCCTGTCTGTAATCCCAGCATTGATTTCAGCAGTTTAGAGAGAGCCATGTTCATTCATGATAAACATGAAAGTTGGAGCATTTGTATGTGAAGTGGGTTCGATCTGAACAGCTATCAAGGAGAATGTGGGCCACAGAATGCCTGTTTCATCATTTGGAAAAGACTGCCTGAGCATGGCTGCCACAATTGAGGAAATCATGCTTCATTCCATGCCATTTATCAAACTGTCCAGATGTAAAATGCTGTTGTTTTTTTTCTATAGGGACCCACACCAAGTGTCATCTCACTACTTCACTCCTTTCCATAGAGGATCCTTTTCCTGTTCTATTTGCCCTAAGTGTTTCATAGAAATTGCTCAGAGATTCTCAACTTGGGTACATCAGATTCTCTTGGGGAGACTTCTGAAGAATGCAGATTACAAGGCCTTGTTCCTGAGCTTATGGACTGTAGGTATCTGGTGTCTGGTTCTGAGAATGAGTGTTTTCATGACCTCCTCGGGGAGTGTGGGTGCTTTGGCAGTCCCTGGGGTATCACAGGCACCCATTTGAATTTGACAGCAGTCACACTTCCCTTTCTGTATTTTCATCTCTCATCCACACGATCCCAGAATATTTTATTTTCTGGATTATTTCAACAGCCGCTGACATTTTCTGCTTTCTTCCTGCCTATTCTCCTCACCCTTAGCACTTTGGCAATCAGCCAACAAAGCTACTAAACTAGAGACCCCTGGGCTTTGCACCCACTTAGTTCTGATATTTACTTGAATTTGGGGAAAGTCCTCAAACATGGCTGTACCACAGTCTCCCAGGCTTCCCCTGGCTCTTTGTCCTCAGACACTGTGAACTTGTTTTTTGTTGTTCCCACTGTGTGGAGAACTATTCATTTCAGCCCAAACCCAACAGATATTGATCAAGCACCTACTTATAGACCTGGTACTGTTCTAGAAGCCTGCCTGATGACTCATCCGAATTGATCTTGTTACTCATGTGTCTTAGGATCAGCAGCTCCAGCATGACAAGGACACACATTAGAAATGAAAACTGGCAGGCCCTCCACTAGACCAATAATTCAGCCTCTGCACTTCCTCAAGATTCCCAGGACAAAGTGGGCACCTTGGAATTTGAGAAGCCCTGTCTGGACTGTTGAGGAAGACACTGACATCACTAAAGAGGCGATTTCAGTTTGTCTGGCCTCTGTCTGAAGGTCTTTGGAACTTGGTCTGCGTTCTCTTCATTACTTCGAATTCAATGTCCTCATCTTTGTCACCAGGGTGGTTTAGACAGCTCTGGGAAGATACACACAATTCTTGACAGACCGTATACCATATCATAGATCCGTAATTTGGTTTGTCTTTTTTATCCCAAATAGCATTTCTTTACTTCCTCCCCTCATGTCTTCTCTACCTGAAAAAGCATTTCATGGTCTTCTCTGAAATGTCCTGTCTGCATGGGATAAACCCCCTCTGTGCAAAAACCACATTTCCGTCTATCCTCCCATGAGCTCTTGTTCTATCTTTTACTCTCCTTCGTTCTAGTTCTAAATTGGATAAGTGAGTCCATTCATTGCTTTGTGCCTTTAATCCCAGCAATCTGAAGACAGAGGGTCAGCCATTCAAGGGCAGCCTGGGCATACAGTGAGACTTTGTCTCACAAAACAAACCACAAGGCAAACAAATGAAACAAATGAAGAAAGACAAGTGATTCCTGCACTGCAGTGACCCCCTTCTCACCTCCTCAACCTTACCACCTGTTGTGGGTTTTTTGTTTGTTTGTTTGTTTTGTCAACTTGGCACAAGCTGGAGTCATCTGGGGAGAGGGAATCCCAATTGAGGAAATGCCTCCTCCAGATTGGTCTGTAGGCAAGCATGGACGTCATTTTTCTTGATTAATGATTGATGTGAGAGGGTCCAATCCGCTGCAGGCAGTGCTGCTCCTGCTCAGTGAAAACTGAGCAAGCAAGGAAGCAGCATTCTTCCACAGTGTCTGCTTCAGTTCCTGCCTCCAGGTTCCTGCTCTGAGTGAGTTCTTGCCTTGGCTTCCCTCAATGGACCATGACTTGGGACATGTAAGTCACACAAACAAGCCCTTTCTTTCTCCAGTTGTCTTTGGTCAGTGTTTTATCACAGCAACAGAAAGCAAACTAAAACACTGCCTCAGTTCTGCTTCAAATACTGGAATTCACCTCATCTTTCATTAAAAACTCTCTTTGTTGCTGAACTTATGGTTCAGTTCTTAGAATTTTAATTATTTCACAGATTCCTAAATTTTTCTGGTTCACAGAACCTTTAGAAACTCAGTGATATTTTGTTCCAATGATACTTTTAAGCTAAAAAAAATTTGAGGAATTGCTGTAAGGTCCAAACAGCTTAATGCTAGTAATTTGCATAGGATTCCCAACAGATGTTCCTGTTTCTATAAAAAATAAAAACTGTCTCACAGTGTCTCTGTGAGTTTGGTGTTGTGCCTGAGGGTGCCTTGGCACACATTTTGGGAATAATTACTTTAAACTTCATAGAATGGGTAACTACTCTCACATAGAAATCTGTTCTTCAATGTCAACAGTAATTACCACAGTTATTCCTTCCTTCAGCTTTCTTAGGGGCTTCTGTTCAGTTCAGATCTGAACTTGTCTCCTGATCAACCTTAGCTGTGGATGCTTTACCACATCCTCATCTCAGCATCTGCATAAGTAAGCCAAGACTTCCTCTCTCCCTGGAGACAAGACTTTTCCTTTTTATTAGGAGTCATCATTCAGCTCAGAAGTATACAAGGCCTTTCCTACCCTGTGGTGGTATTGTGTTCCTCCAAAATATTGTGCACCCTAATAAACTTATCTGGGGTCAGAGACAGAACAGCCACTAGATACAAAGGCTAGAAAATGGTGGCACTCACACCTTTAATCCTAGCACTCCAGAGGTAGAAATCCCTCTGGATCTCTGTGAGTTCAAGGCCATACTGGAAACGGCCAGGCATGGTGACAAACGCCTTTAATGCCAGGGAGTGGTGGTAGAAAGCAGGAAGGTATATAAGACATGAGGACCAGAAACTAGTAGCATTTGGCCTGGTTAAGCATTTGGCTGGTTAAGCTTCAGGCTTCTGAGCAGCAGTTCAGCTGAGAGTCATTGGGATGAGGACACAGAAGCTTCCAGTCTGAGGAAACAAGACCAGCTGAGAAGTTGGCCAGGTGAGGTTAGCTGTGGCTTGTTCTGCATCTGATCTTCCAGTATTCACCCCAATATCTGGCTCAGGTTTGATTTTATTAATAAGAACTTTTAAGATTCCTGCTACACTACCCTCTTGGGTAGAAAACATCCAGCAAATCACAGACACCTGTGAATTCCTCATACCACACAGCTTTCTGGTAACAGGAACCCTTTTGCACATGTCTACAAACTGCAGTCTTTACCTTGCCAGCATCTCTTTCCTGTCTGGAGTCTTTCTTTGGCTTTTCTACTCCAGCCTAAATATCTTCCCTTCGTAAATGTCTCCAAGACTTAACTGGACCCGTCCCCAGATAATTTTTCGACTTATAGATTTTCTTTTTCGGCATTCATCATACCTCAATAAACAAGGCAGTAGTTTGTTTCCAGAACTGTCTGCACAGACCTTTGTGCATACCTTTTTCTTCACGTTATTCTACCTTTTCAGTGATATTCCCATGTGAACAAGTCAGCACAAATAGAGATCACCCCCATGATTGTAGAGCTACCTTGGGTTGTGTTGCTCTGCCTCAACCATTCTTATCTTTATTTAAAGTTTGCCCAATTAAGTTCCAGGTGGCAGTGTACACACTATCACAAGTTTGTTAGTGCCTGGATTTGAGATGATATATGTGCATATACAATAGATCTCTTGTTAAAGTTAAAACCTTCCTTTCTGAAAAAAAAAAAAAAAGAAAAGGGAAAGTGCTGGGCATGTCTTTCTGTATGCTGTGAATGTGTGTTGTTCTGATTTGGTTGATAAATAAAATGCTGATTGGCCAGTAGCCAGGCAGGAAGTATAGTATAGGCGGGATAAGCAGAGAGGAGAATTCTGGGAAAGGGAAGGTTGAGTCAGTAGTCGCCAGCCAGACACAGTGAAGGCAGAACTGAGAAAAGGTACCAAGCCACGTGGCTAAACATAAATAAGAACTATGGGTTAGTTTAAATGTAAGAGCTAGTCAGTGGTAGGCCTGAGCTAATGGCCAGGCGGTTTTAATTAATATAAGCCTCTGTGTGTTTACTTGGGTCCAAGTGGCCACAGGGCCATGGGAGTCAGGCAGGACCAGGAAAACGTCAGCTACAGTCTCTTTTCTACCTCATCAAGAGAAAGCTTGGGCCCATCTGTGCTTTCTCATCCAGCACTGTCTCTCTTGAAGGGCTTATTCTGCTTTCTGGTTCATGTTTGGCTCCCATAGGAACTGCTCTATACTTCAACCTCCATCTTTTGGCCAAAGTAATTGATCAAGGAGATCATTGATTTAATTATAACTTGATTTCTAGCCATGTGTGACTTCTCTAAAGGTAGCATGGCTGCCCAATCATATGGCCCTACCAAGGCTTTTCCCCAAGATTCACCTATAGGTCAATGGAGAAATAAATGAAAACCCTGTCTTGTCTACCATTCTGAGTAAGATGATACTAAGACTAGCCAGAAACAACAGAGAAAGGGGGAAAGTGAGAACAATCACAGGAGGACTACAGGAAGTACAAGAGACTATTTCTGGATATATCTCTGTCAATTCCCCTCCTTAGATTTCTATAATACTTCTTACATGATTGTATCCTGTTCATTTTCTTCTAGTATATATTATTACTCAAGTTAGTCCAGTGTAAGTTTCTAGTTCTTGCAATCTGGATAAACCTGACAAAAACAAACAAACATTAACGATAACAAACCCTAAAAATTTCTCCACAGCTCCCCAAATGAGATGAAGGAAATTGAGTTTTGGTCCAAAGTTTTCATTGCATGAGATGTGAACACATGACCCCAAGGAGAGGTCTTTATAGTAGCAGAAGCACTTTTGAAGTGCTGACTTTGTAAGCACTGACCTAAGAGCAGAGGGCATTAACTTTTGGAGTTAAGTGTGTTAGTTACAAGCCTCATCAGGAAAGAACAATTATAGGTAGAAATGGAACAAAGATTTAGAGTTCCTAGGAAATAAACCAAGAATACACATGGGTAATCTGGAATTCTGCAAATGATGTTTAAGTTTAACTTTTGATATAATTCCTCTTTTCTCAAAGTAATACACATCTTTTTACTTTATTTGTTTACTATTCATGGCAATCCCCTAGATAAATGTCCAAACAATTTAAAGAATCAAAAAACCAAAACCAAACCAACCAAAAAACAAACAAACAAACAAACAAACAAACAAAAAAACCCTAAAGCCCTGGAGAATAGAATTTCACGCTTGTTTTCAACTCTGAACTAAATTTAGTCACTGGAGGAAGGGAAAATTTTTCCACAGAAGAAAATAATTCCCTGATGCTGAATCAAAGAGAATAAACAATGTACGGACAGAAATGATCATATTTGTAGTCTCTCTAAGAAAGATGGTTGAGGAAATGGACAAAATACAGCGTCAACATACAGGTCCCTTCCTCTTTCACCAACTCCCTGAGAAGTGTCTCTTTCATTAGTACTTGGTAAGCATCAAAGCCCCTCTAGTGACTTTTCACTGTGAACTGGGAAGGAGAAATACAAGAGATCTCCTTGGTAAACTGGGGAACATGAGGGTTTGAGTTGGGTGGGGAGGATGAAGGGGGAGAATAATGAAAGAGATATCTTGATTGGGGAGCATTTGGGGTCAGGTAGAAACCTGGTACAAGGGAAACTCTCATGAATCTACAAGGATGACCCCAGCTAAGACTCCTAGCAATAGTGGATAGGTAGCCTGAATTGGCTTCAGACTGGTGACTACCCCAATTGCATAAGAGAGCCTTCGTCCAGTGATTTATGGAAACAAATGCAGAGATGCATAGCGAAGCACTGGGCAGAGCTTGGAGAATCCTGTTGGAGAGAGGGAGAAGGGATTGTACAAGCTAGGGGAAGGGTTAAGGTCATCACAAGGGAACCCACAGACACAACTAACCTAGGTTCATAGGACTCACAGACTCTAGACCCAAAGCTGGGGAGCCTGCATTGGACAGACCTAGGCCCTCTACATATGTGGAACAGTTGTGTAGCTTGATGTATATGTGTAGTTCTTAGTGGTGGAAGCAGGGCCTGTCCCTAATCCTTTGGCTGGTTTCCAAGAACCTATTCCTCATATTGGGTTGCCTTGCCCAGCCTTAGTACAGGGGAGGAGCTTAGTCCTACCTCAACTTGATATGCTATGCTTTGTTGAAGCCCATGGAAGGCCTGCCCCTTTCTGAGGAGGTGTGGATTTGGGGGGGGGGGCAGGGCAGGTAGTGGGAAGAAAGGAGGAAGAAGAAACTGTGGTCTGGACATAAAATAAATGAATAAATTCAATTAATAAAAAAATTATTACAAAAAATAAAGAAAGAAACCACCCCTAGGAAGGCAGGTTCATTTTATGACAATGTACTTTTCCCTCTCAGATTTTCTACTTTGAGTATTTACATAGAAATCCTTGTGGCTGGACCTCCTTGCACAATGAAATTCTATGTCACACACTCCTTAAGTATACTTTATTTATCTTTGTCTATCAGAATGTTGTGCTAATGTTATTATTTTTAGTGAATATTTGTTTAGGAATTTATTGATGTCATGGCCTCTTAATCTCTGAACTGTAAAACCCAAGCAATTCTAACCCCAAAGCCATTTTAGGAGATGAAATAACTTCTGTTTAAATTTCCTTATGACCCTTTTACCTGGGGCCTGCTGACTTTTTAATTATACTTGAATTTGTCTAAGTTAGCCTGGGTAACCCACTCATCATTCAGACTCACCACCAAAGATAAAAAAAAACTGCCACTCTGGCCAGCTTTCAGTCAGAGGCTCTTGAGCAGACCAATCTCCAGTCATTACATTTAGAAATGAAAAGTGTGCTATTCGTGTTGGAAGCAGGGTGACGGAGTGTGAACTGCGGAAGCCAAATGGCCGTGAAATAAGCTGTGAGCTTCCAAATCTGTGGAGTCTGGGTCTTAGCCTTCTTAACAAAAGCCTTCGTAAGTGGTTTACCCAAACTCCATCCCAGCTCACAAACACTGCGAGCGTTTTGAGATGGTTGCTTGACATTTAACCTGACAGGGCTGTGTTGATCTGGAGACACATATGCATGTTTGTTTTACTCTAGTTCTACAGCTTAGGTGTTTTTTTTTTTTTTTTTTTTTTTCTTCAGCAGAAGGGAGTGAACACATGTATTCTAGCATTCCACCTCTCCCAGGATTTCGGTTCTTCCCACCCCACAGCAAACAGGACTCAGTTGCTTTCCACACTCTTCAGTGTGGTTCCTCCATGTGGTATCTCCCACACCCTCTGACAGCACCTATCCCGCTCTGAGGACAGCACACAAGAGATGGAGTCCCCCAAATTCCAGATCTGGGTTCCCTCCCCTATATCCCATCTGTCTTATTCAATACTGTATAACCCTCCTTACATGGAGCCATTCTGCTATTCTTTCAAGGCCCAGACCAGATACTTCACATGTCACAACTTCTTTCTAGAAAAACTCTCTTCCGTGCATGTGCCTGGACCAACCCTTCAGCTCCTGACTCAAATGCTGCCTCATCAATCAGTTTGTCAGTCTTTCCCTAATAAGTATCTTTAAAATTTCCAGGCACATTCTTTATTCTTCTCCAGCCTTGAACATCTTTTCCCTCCAATACTAATATTATCTTTCTCATGATCCCTTCTTGCTACTTAATATGCAAAATATACTGCTAACTCATTGCATTTATGATCTATGCCTCCCTGGTAGAAGGTTAGCTCCAGAAGGGCTAGGATTGTTGTTGCCATTTTTATCCAATATTTGTTTGAAATGTTTACTTAGCAAATAGTAATATGAATAACTATTTAATGAATCCATGAATGAAGTAGATTTTTCCTTTTGTGGTGATAAAAATTATGACATTGATTATAATGATGGTTGTTCTTATCTGTGCAAATACTGAAATTGTGCATCTTATGTGATATGTGAGACAACGTTCTTGAAGGAGAGAGAATCCCAGCCACCAAAACTAAATATTTGGCTGTGCATGCTCTGCATGAGCAATAAACACAAAGCAATCCCTTTATCATGGCATTGGCCTACAATGTGAAGTAGGAGAGACATCAATGTAGTGGTTAGGAAGCAGGGACTCCATGGGCAGATGGCCAATGTTCAAATCACAGATGGACCACTTTTTAGTCAGAACACCTTGGGAAAGTCACCACATGGAAAATATGCTGACAATACCAAAAACTAATGAGTGCTTTTTGAGTACCAATCAGAATGATGATTCCTATAAATGGCTTAGCATAGTATATGGCCCAATAGTTAGTTTTCAATACACTGCTAGTGTATTCATTGTTATATCCTGGAGTTTTAGGCACAGCTTATTGGAGAAGATCGGATAGTAGTGGTTAGATCTGGAGGCAAGTCATCATACATTATCAAAATGAACTTTGACTCTCTTGGGTCCTTCAAGGCAATTCTCCGCCCAACCCCCCAGTCCCTTCTTAAGCATTCTTTTATTGTTTCAATCTTTAAAAAATAGTAATTTACAGTTTTTATGTGTATGTGTCTGTGCCTGAGTGTGTATCTGTCCACTGTGTGCATGCAGTGGTAGTGGAGTTCAAAAAGGGCATTGGATCCCCTGGAACTGGAGTTACAAGCAGTTGTAAGCTATGATATGGGTGCTGGGAACAGTATCCAGATCTGCTGGAAGGCCAGTCAGAGCTCTGAACTTTTGAGTTATCTGTCTAGCCTTTTACAGCTTCCATCTTATTTCAGTAGTCCATCATCAAGGCAACTGTGGAGCTTGTTAAAAGATCTTTGTGAACTTCACATTTAAGTTCCAGGTCCTCAAAGAAAGGTTCTTAGAACAGGATTATCAGCAACAGCCTATTCTATGGAAGGCCTGTTGAATCAGGATTTAGAACAAGACCTCCATCTGGGTTTTAAACCAGCCTTCCAGAGGATCTTGATTTATGCTCTAAGTTGAGAATAATTGGCCAAGTAGAATATGATTTTGAATAGGTTAGTCATGTGATTCTGACTTTTTAATTTTATATAGTCATGGAGGACCCAGAGTGAGGACAAAAGCATTATAACAAGTCACCTATTACACGGTACATTTTCTTTTTTCTTCAATAGTTTAGGTTAGCATATAAAATAAGGGGTTTCACTGTTACAGTTTCACACACGTGTATCATTGTGTCTTGTTTAGATTCAATCCTCCTCCCTCCATCCCTCTTCTCCACCCCTAGCTGGTCCTTTTCTTCCTCTCAAACAGTATCTTCTGCTTTCATGCATGTCTATGTGTGTGGCTCATTCACACATCCAGCTCCTGTCTATGAGAGAAACAGGATATTTTACCTCTTTCTCTGTTAATCTTGCTTGTTTCTCCCTTTCCCCTCCCCCTTTAGAGTCCCCATTCTGTTTTCATGCCACATGCTTATATTTAAATCTAGATTGGACACCTGAGATGGCACATGTGATATGTCTTTCTGAGTCTGGCTTATTTCATTTAACACGATAATCTCCACTAATACCCGTTTCACTGCATGTGAAACAATTTAACTCTTCTCTATGGCCTAGTAACACTGTATATTTACCACATTTTCTCTATCCATTCATTTTTCTGATGGACATCTTGGCTAATTCCTATCTACTGACTGCTGTGAATAGGGCAATGATAAATAGGAATGTGCAAGTGTCTCTGAATACGTTGAATTAAGATTCCTCTGGACATCTGAGTCATATGGTAATCCTAATTCTAGTTTTTTGAGAGCTTCAATACTTATGTTCATAGTGGCTGGACTAGTTTACCTTTCCCTCAGTAGCACATGAAAGTTTGTCTTTTCCCACATCCTCACTGGTATTTATTGTCATTTGTTTTTATGACTCTAGCCATCCTGACCTGGGTGAAATGGAATCTCAAAGTAGTTTTAATTTGCATTTCCCTGACAGCTAAGGATGCTGAACATTAAAAAAAAATTAATTGGTCATTTATATATCTTCTTTTGAAAATTGTCTATTCAATGTATTTGCCCTGTGCACTTCTTTATAGATTCTAACTTGCTCTTAGATGTACAATTGGCAAAGATTTTCTTCTTCCCATGTAGTGGTATTTGTTTCACCCATGACCTTGGGCTATAGGGCCCAAAGGAGGTGGTGCTTCCTGCCACTGTATGTGACCTCTTAAAAGGAGAGGGAGAAGGGTCACATGCCCCTTCTCCCTGCTCCTGCCTGCTGGGTGGATACGCTCCTGGTCAGATCAGAGGACAACTTCAGCTGTCTACAGCATTCTGTATTCGTGAGTCTATTTCCTCAATTTATCTTAATTTCCTTAATACTTCTTAAACAGATTCCTGTGGATTTATTGCTTTACTTCCATAGGCTGTCTCTTCATACACAGTGAATTTCCTTATGTGTGCAGACTCATAGCAAAGAGATGATAATTCTATGAAACCATTTCCTCAATATACTACTCATTTTGGTCAAGGTTATTCATTTCGTTTGTTCTTGGCATTTGCTTGTTTTCAAGGCCAGTATTTTATTACTAAATTCACTTTGTGTGTGTGTGTCTCTGTGTGTGATTAAAGGTTAAATATCTCTATCATTGATTAAAGCACCAAAAAACAGTCTCAAGAATTTCAGAATCCAAGAGAAAATATTTTGGCAGGCACACCTCGTCACTAACGAAGAGGGTGTCTTTTGCTTTCACAGGTAGCCTTGAGGCTCTGAAGGAAGAACAGGACAGTGGGCAGCATAGAGTTTGTTGTGTTGGTTCTTGGAAAGCTCGGTGATATTCAGAAGTAGAAAGGAAATTTACTTGCAGCACACGCTTCATTTTTGAAAGAATTTTTTTTTTTACTTCCTGGTACCATCCCAAAGATCCCTGGAAACTAAGATAACCTGACATCCAAAAATAAGCCAGGAAAGGGAAAAACAAAACAAAACATAGCTCCATGGAGGGAACAGAGGAACTTATCAGCATGTGGGAAGTGTTAGTGTGGTGGGCAGAGTGGTCTCTATATTCGCCACACTGGTGCCACTCATGTCTACACTGTGCCCTTTGAGTCACCTGAGAGCTGCAAACATTCGCTCCTCCAAAAAGCCCTGCAGCTGCACAAACACAACCCGTGCCCCTTGGCTTACCAGTTTAATGTGCTCTCGCTTCTGGTACTTCTCACTGTAATACTGCTCTTGCCGAAGATTAAGCAGCTGCTGTTGCTGCTTGTCCTTCAAGTCTATTAACTTCTGGGTCATCTCTGCATCCAGGGCAGCGAGGTCTTGCTCAATGGCGGATGAGCCATGGTCAGGGCTACTGGGTTCAGATCTGCAAAGACACAGAGCTTAGCTCAGGAACTGAGCAGGTGGTAACAGGTGCTTGGAAGGTTCTGGAATGACTCCTCTCAGGGTCACTGGTCTTGGGAAGAGACTAAGCCACTAGAAGGAGAAGGTGAGACTCCCACATCCACATAGAAAACTATCTTTGAGTAAATTGCTCTTCACATTATATGGAGTGCTCAGGGGAGATGATGGATGAATGAGAAATGATGTAATGAACACAATGCCTGGTGACTACTTTGAGAAACATGTAGGATCTACTTGTGCATTAGGGAGATGGAAGGCAGGAACATATAGCTAGGACCTCAAGATCTTGGCTTCCTTCTCCTGACACATCTTCAGATCTCACTTGTGTTTTGTTTTTTGGGTTTTTTTTTTTTTTGCTATTTTGAGGGACAGTCTAAAAAATAACTACATGGTAATGTTCTATATCTTCCATAAAAACGGGGTTCAAGCTATTATAACACCACTAGAAAAAAATCATTGGGTGATCTGCTAATGGGAAAGCATTTCTCTCTTGGAAGAACATGCAAACTTGTTTAATCAGAGAAGTAGAATATCTGACCGATATTTCCTTTTCTCAGAGGCTAAGAGTTTAGTTCAGTGTTCAAGGACAGAAACTGCATCAAAAGTTGGTGGTGTGCTGCAGAAATACAATGTGAGCTATGCACATGGTATTTCACTGTGTATGCCATTTAAAACTTCTAGTAGCCATCTTCAAAAAAGAAGTGAGTGATACTAGTTTTAATAAGATATGTTATAGGATGGGTATGGTGTGAATACCTGTAGTCTTAGCATTCAGGAGCCTGAAACAGGCTGATTGTGAATTTGAGTGCCATTTTAGCTACATGTTAAGCCCTGGATGCAAAATAATAATTGTGTGTGTATGTTAATCTAACAAATTAGAAGAACTCAAAAGATGTAATAGTTATTTTATCTTTGTTTTATAGTAGACTCCAAGAAATCTGTTGTGTAATCCATAGTTTGAGCACATCATAGTACTGATAAAATGTACCTTTTTCTTGCCCAGGTTAAATGTGGATTTCCCGACTGAGCTATACCCCCAGCCCAAATGACCCACATTTCAAGGGCCTAATAGCCACATGTGGCTCATGGTTCTTATCTAAGACGTGTGTGTGTGTGTGTGTGTGTGTGTGTGTGTGTGTGTGTGTGTGTGTGTGTGTGTGTGAGAGAGAGAGAGAGAGAGAGAGAGAGAGAGAGAGACAGAGACAGAGACAGAGACAGAGACAGAGAGAGATTGATTCAAGCAGATCAGAAAAGTTTTGGAAGCCCTGTCTGGCTTCCTCTACATGATGGCATCTTCAGACATCATAGAATGTCCATCCATATACACATCTCCTGTAATGTTATTTTCTCATGAAAATAGCTATTAGGACTTTGCAGAATATGGTGTAAAAGTGAATAAACAAATGAATGTGTGCATCACTCAATTGGAGTTCTTAGGAGATATTTTAGAGCAAACTTCCCCTTCACTGGTAGTTACAGGTAAATGCTATCGATTTAGCCTTTAGATTCCTTTTCAAAGAGTGACACATTTCACCTGCACAGAGCGACAAATTTCACCTGATATCTTTTACATCTGTTCTACCTCTAAGGAAAGGTGATTTTGCTGCCTTTTAAAAACCAAGTACTGCATGTTGATCGTGTTTTCAAGGTGAGCACGTTACCTCATATGTCACAATATGGCTCTGAAGCCGCATCTTGTCTTTGTCTATAGCCTGGTGGCAAAGAGGATGACTCCGAGGACTGTGAGAGGAAGGATGTGGCACAGCCTATTGTGTCCTCAGCCCGTGGAGAGGTGGCTTGCCCCCTCACAGTTTCAGGACAATTTATAGAATTGTCAGCTGGAGAAGAGGGCTGTATTTCTCAGTGGCAATCTTTCCATTTAAGTCAAGCCCTTGAAAGACTTTAATGAGAGCTGATGACATGTTTCCAGGAAAGCTCAGACTGTGAATTCTACATGCGGTTTCCTGGATCTGTGATGATGGTTGGATTACCATGACCACATCTACCCATTTATCAGCTAATAGGAAAAATCAGGAAATCTCATAAGACTGATTTATAAAACAAGCATCTTGGCTCATTCCTGGAACCCAGCACTCAGGAGGCTAAAGTATAACAATTTAAAACTAAGGCTAGGCTCAGCCAGTTCGGGGCCAACCTGAGCTATACAGAGACTGTATCTCGAAAACCCAACCAACTAACCAAATAAAAAAGGAATATTTTTTCATCCAAACTACAGAAAATCAAGTAAATAAGGGAAATAATGATTTAAAATGTTTTTTAACTACTATGATATTTATTTAAAAACTCAGAACATTGAAAGAGAACTCATGGGTACTTCTGCTTTTAAAAATTAAATATCTTCTAAATTATGTATTTTAACAACATAAATAACATTTAACTTTAAATAGCATGGACTGGTGTTCATGATGATTTTTGAATAATGTTTTACACAGTGCTATTAGTGTTCATTAAAGAACTAAAATTAAAAATGTAAAATTGTTTTGACATTTAGCTAATAAACCCAAGGAAGACAAAAATTGTTTCCTAAAAAGACAACAAGAAAACTTAAGTTACCTTCTTCACTTTATTTCTAGTTCCCTAATTATTAAACATTGAAGAAAATATTTTCACAATAAAAATGAACCTCACTAATCAGAGAGCAAAATATTATTTATCACCAACAGACCTGCAAAAAATGCCCCAAGAAAATACATGATCACAACTTAGGAAAGTGGCCTCAAACATTTAGAACAGTTGATAAGTAATCTTATTTGGCTTTTGATGTTTTATAAATACATTCACAGTATGGATATATACACGAGAGTGTAATCAGTTTCTAAATCCTTTTGTGGGACAATAGTTAACTCTTCTGAAAACAGCCACATGTCAGGCTCCAAAGTTACTATGCCACAGAACACAGCTGATAGGTAGGTATCATGCTTCGGCATGTGGCAGCATCCTGTGCTCTGTTTGTGTTTCTGACCAGGCCACGGTGTGAGTGGGCTTCAGGTCCTTGTTGCTGTACTGTGGAAGATGTCTGTATATTCTTTGTGGGGCTGCTGTGGGGAATGCACTGGGAAGATGTCTGTATATACTTTGTGGGGCTGCTGTGGGGAATACACAGGGAAGTGTATGTGAGTGCTCTGTTCCTTTGTGTTCTTCCCAGAACCTCAGCTTATCCAGAAACATTCTTCGGAAATTTTCCTGTTTATCTGTTGCAAATGTAATAGTTATGATAGGTTAAGATTAGTTAAGGATGGACCCTAATCTAGCGATTATTATCTTTAGAAGATGGAGAACATGTGGGCATGTATCCCTGCACAGACAGAAAGCCATGTGATAGTGTGGGCAAGAGTCTGATGTGATGAGTCTACATGGTAAGGTAAGCCAGGGATATTTCCTGTAACCACTAAAAGCTGGAAGAGACCAGGAATGGTGTTCCCCTACACCTCTCAGAGCTGATGCCCTGCTCACACATTGATTTTGGATTACTAAGCTCTGGAACTGTCTAACAGTGTTTTAAACACCCAGTTTGTGGCACCTTGCTCTATGATTCTAGGTAACCAATCCAGCACATCTGCCTAACACATCCTGGATGTGATCAATGGAGGAGATCACCCAGGGGTGAAACAGCCCCACACCGGAAGGCAAAAGAACCCAGTGTGATCAATCAAAACCTGTGTCACAAAGCCCAGGACCCTCTAGATGAATAACCTACAATGCGATTTGAAAGCAAATGCCAAACTGAGATCCACATGGAAATTGGGAAGCAGATGCTGAGACTCTGACCTTTGGCAGCAGGTATCTGCTATAGTTTAGAGACAAAGCCCTCGATCTCCATGAAAGAGATTTGATAGGAGGAGCCCATGAGTCTGGGGAATCCTCACTTCTCATCACAGCACAGTCTAAGCCAGGAGCAATGGTTTTCATGTGGCTGGGGAAGGAGATTGGAGAGGCAGGTGGGATTTAACCAAGGCCTTTATGATGTCTTTCTATTTCTAGGAACCACTGGAGTTCTGGACCAAATCTTTTTTTTTTTTTTTTTTTTGAGACCTAAACAATACGAACTTTTATTAAAATGTTGACGTTGAGAGAGATGACTGGGAATAGTTTAGTTAGAGCAGGGGGGTTTCAGGGAGAGTTTTCTGAGAACTAATCTTATCACTAACAAGCTTTGGACCAACAGGGCCAGCAAGCCCTAAAGCTTGTCAGAACTGCAGAGGGCAGACACTGGGATGAAGACCTAGATGTCTGAGTCTGAGCAGCTCTCTCATTGCTGTTCTTGTGAGGTAAACTCTGCTTTAGCCAGGGTGGAGTGCCTTGAACAGATGTGGCCATGGTGAGCACACACATATATTTCAATCTCCCCAAAGGATGCCTGCAAAGTTACAGAGCCACACAGACCATGTCTTCTCTCCTCAGGGTATCCATGTCACATCCCAAACTCTCTTAAAAACAACAACAACAACAACAACAACAACAACACGAGAATCCAGCCCTTTCTTCTATTTCTGCCACCCTCTTTCTAGGAGAAACTTTTAGCAACACTCAGCTGGACTCCTGATAAAGTGCTGTCCCCTCCCAGTCTCTCTGTTTATGCTCTGAGTCCTCAGTCCTCACAGAGTACCATCTGGACATCACAACTTCAGCATCACCTGCTCCAAGCGTTACTGAACCAGAACCTGCCTGTAGTGCATGAAAAGCCCAGCATAAGAGTTCAGCTTCCATGCAGCAGCTAGGAGTATTGTCTGAGGCTATTAATTAGACTATACACATTTCACTGAATTGTTTTCTTCGGTGGATTCTTACTCAACCACGTAAGTTCTGAAGTACTTGCCACTTGCTCCAGCTCTAAAAGACCTTGGTTAAATGGTGCTCTGTCCGAGCTGGTAGACTTCATTTTGTGTCATTCTACATAGGTCTCACTCATTTTGCCAACTCTACTAACCCTGGAACAAGTTGATTTTTCCCTTCTTTTTTTTTTTTTTTTTTGAGACAGGGTTTCTCTGTGTAGCTTTGCGCCTTTCCTGGAGCTCACTTGGTAGCCCAGGCTGGCCTCGAACTCACAAAGATCTGCCTGCCTCTGCCTCCCAAGTGCTGGGATTAAAGGCGTGCACCACCACCGCCCGGCCCTGATTTTTCCCTTCTTTGAACCTTTCCCCTAGCCTCTCCTCTCCCTCTCTCTCCCCTTTCTCTCTTTTTGGTTGTCCGTGGTTAACACCTCATTCTATATTGATATGTAAGAATGCCTTTCCCAGCTGGGGGTTTTGGCATGTGCCTATAATCTCAGCATTTGGACAGCAAGGCAGGAAGATCCTAAGTTCAAGTTCATCCCAAGTGCCTTAGGGTTTCTATTGTTGTGATGGAAACACTGTGACCAAAAGCAGCTTGGGAAGGAAAGGTTTATTTGGTTTACATTTCCCGGGTCACGGGCCATTAAGGGACGCCAAGGCAGGAACTCAAATAAGGTGGAAACCTGGAGGCAGAAGCTGATGCAGAGTCCATGGACAATTGCAGCTTACTGGCTTGCTCCTAATGGTCTGCTCAGCAGCTTGTTTTCTTTTAGAACCCAGAACCACAAGCCCAGGAGTGGAACCACCCACAAAGGGCTCAGGCCTCCCATATCAATCACCAATTAAGAAAATGCCCTGTTATCTTGCTTGCCTACAGCCCAGTGTTACAGAGACATTCTCTATTGTGATTCCCTCCTCTCAGATGACTCTAGTTTGTGTCAAGTTCACATTAAAACTAGCTGGCACACCAAGCTACATGGTGGCACTCTGCTTCAAAACTCTATAGAGACCTGGGTACATGACTAAGTAGTAAAGACTTGTCCAGCACACACAAGTCCATGGGTTCCATCTCCAGCACTGTAAAAAACAAAACAACAAACAAACAAAAATGGAGGGTATTCTGTTCTCTGAAGTCATTCTACACCATGATATTGATCCTTTTTTTTTTTGATCATCTTCATGATTATGCTGTATGGTTACATTAGTTATCCATTTCCTTCTCATTATCATGGCATCTTGGGTTTCTATCGCTGTGATTAAAACCCCATGACCAAAAACAACTTGGGGAACAAGGGGATTATTTCATTTTATACTTCCAGATAACATAACAGTTCATCATTGAAGGAAGTCAAGGCAGGAACCTCAGGACAGGAACTGATGCAGAGACCATGGAGAAATGTTACTGACTTGTTCCTCATGGCTTGCTCAGCTTGCTTACTTATAGACCCCAGGGCTATGGGTGGCACCACCCACTGTGAACTGGACCCTCCCATATCAAACATCAGTCAAGAAAATGAATGACAGCATCTTCCATGGGCAGTTTGGTGGGGACACTTTCTCAGTTGAGGTTTTTTTTTTCCCCTTAAAAAATGTTTCTTGCTTGTGTAAGTTAACATAAAACTAACCAGCACATGAGACTATATATTTGCTATTTGAGGGCAAAACTTTTATAGGCTACAATCATTGCATTATCCACAGAGCATGAGAGATACAATAATAATATTATTTAATACCTGTGCTAGGCAAGCTTCTCTCCACCACATTCTGAGTACACGATGCTGTGAGAGCCGTAGCCCTCTGTGTACGTATCTGTGTACATTATGAGTTTCAGGCATCAAAAGAAGGTTGAAACATCTCCCTCGTCTCTCCAACTACATTCTAGTTACACAAGAGTTCTGTGCCTGCCCTGTTGGCAGTTGCTATGGTGGGAGGGGGCGTCAGCCACCTGATATTTGAATCAAAGGATAGAGCTCTGGGAGTCTGTGTATCCACCCCAGAATTTGTTCAAATGTAAAAAATCCCTACCCACAGTCCCAGCTATCCTGGAAACAGAGAAAGAAAGGTAACTGGAGTTCAGCCATTCAAGATTAGCCTGGACAACTAGCAAGATATTGTCTCTTACAAGGAAAAAGAATAGGAAGGGAAAGAAGGCAGGGAGGGAGGAAAATGTAGTTCACAAGCAAAAGTGAACCAACTCAAGAACAGCAGAGAGTGGAGTAGGTGGTGTGACTTTCCTCCCTGTGGTGGCAGGTGAAAAAATATGGCACAACACATCAATCATCACCCCCTGGGGGGCAGCATCTCTTTCCGCATGGTATAAAGTTAGCAAGTCCCTATCACTCACTTTTTCTTGCTGTCCTTCTTGGCGGACTTTTCCAAGGCTGCCCTCCTTCTCAGGTAGTCGTTCTGGATCTCGTTGTACTTGGTGGTGTGCTCCTTGATGAGCTCGGTGGTTTTCTTGTGGTGTCTCTTGACCAGGTCTTTCATTTCTTTGTAGTGCTTCTTCTGAAGCTTCACGAACGCTTTCTGTTGCTTGAGCTCTTCGATGGTCTGCGCCTCCACTTCTGCAACAGAGGACGAGCAGGAGAGATGAGTGACAGGGTGGACTGAGAGTCCAGACGAAGGGACGGGGACATCCTGCTCAGAGAGGAGCAGCCCATCCCCGCCAAGAGCAGCTGGACAGCACAGCTTGGATGTCAGACCTATCAGTCAGCAGCTCTGGTTCGCCAGCTTAGCAAGGCGCCCCCCAACTTTGCAGAGACCCAGTTCCTTCATCTGTAGCTTTGCAGTTTCATGTCCCTAGAAATAGAGTCTGGGATGGGGATTCCGGTGCCTGTGACTTACTGGGGGCTGAGGGGACAGGAGGCAGAGACGAAGAGCAGCAGTGGAAACAACTGAGCAAGGTGCATGGCAACTTTAGTACGACTTTCCCATAATCCCAGGGGAAACCCAGTGTGCACTGCACCCCAAGGCTGGTCTCCTCATGAATAAAGAAGGCCAGCTTCTTGAGAATTTAGGGCACTCAGAAGGGGCACATAACTTTCTAGAAATGATCTCCCTTTAGATAGAGGGCAAATTTGTTGAGAAGTAGAAACTGGGCTTTAGCAACCTAGCTCATTCCAGCTGGGAACAGGGTGTACCACATCAGAGGAAAAGGGAACAGGTTTCCTACTTCATTGGTTTAAAGGATGACAATGCTTCTACCAGTTCACAAGCCTGGTGTGATGGTGACATTAAAACAAACAAACAAACAAACAAAAAACAAACAAAAAAAAAAACAAAAACCACTCATGGAAAGTGTTGAGTAGTTTTGGGCACCATACATGTAGAGACTTTGCAAATAATCGCACATGTCTCAGGGACTCACTTACAAGGGCCACACCACAGGTTTCTCCCTCTATCTCAGTGGATGTGGTAGTCGAGTGTGTCAAGGGGGTGTCCTTTAATCTGAACTTTACAAAGGCTCCAGCAGGGCTAGTGGCCACCTGTATGACTGCAGTGTTTTATCCAACGTTGAGAAAAATGGTCAGTGTGACAAAATCTGTCCATAAATCATTCTGTATTTCATATGCACACTTCATCACTTCTATGACACGCATTTTTAAAAAAATGCATTATCACTTTGGAAATCAAGATTCCACACTAGTTTCCCTATTGCTCTTCCTAGTATCACAGGAACAGGGCTTCAATGTATGGTGTCCTAATGTCAATGAATTATCATTTATTTGGACCCAGATTAAGTCAAAGTTAATATGTCTCCATTTCTTGATATGAAATTTCTGTTTTCGGAACAACAACAACAAAAAGATACTATAAATATTTAGAGCTGTCAAGTGATTCAGAAATAATATATGTCACAAATCACAACAAAGCTGACTAGAAGACGAAATGGATTGTGCATAAACAGGGGAACTGGGATGGCAATTTCTGTTGCTAAATACCAAGGCCTTTAAACTGCTGCAGGAGCATTTCCTGCTCTCACCATGCATCTGCCCTGACAGCTCATTTTTCTTCTTTTTGAAGAAAGTAGCCAAGGAGAGAACTAGGTACATTTATTTAACGGTTTCCCTCAGGCTCAAACTGACTTCGGGTGGTTGCATAATAAGTGCTTGCATTAAGAATTTATAGTCCTGAGGCATTGCCACATTTCCTGGTAACAAACTGAACCTTATTTTTTAAAAGAAATGGTTTCTGGAAAATCAGCTGTGGACAGTTTCGAAATGGAACTCCCCATGCTCTGGCCTATAAGAAAAAGACACCCTAAATTGCCTTTGAAAAAGCCTCTGGGCCAAAGGTTATCCCTTGGAATATCCCAAAATGTAAAAGTTAATGCCCATTTGCATAAAGATACAGTATTGCTAAAGGGTGGCTGCCCAGAGACAGCCACTGTCAGGGTGGTGGTGTAGACCCCCCTGCCTCTGTGTATACATTCACATAGTTTTAGAATACTTCAGCATCTTGTTTTCTGCATCAGTTCTCTATTGCTTCCCATGGAACTCTTTCAAAATATGCTTCGTGGTCTTATAAGTTCCTAATAATTTTTATATTTTGATGACACATAACTGTGGGCATAAAGAGCATCTACCAAAAATCTCCAGTCCTGAACATTTTTGCAAAGTTCCCATGCTTCAAGGACCATCACCAGGTAAAAACCAGAATACTGCCAGGACCCTAGACATCTTCTGGAACCCCCGCACCAAGGCATAATCTAAGCCCAGGTTTCCAACAGTGATTAGTTTTGCCAGTCTTTCTTTGATCTTCAGGCAGGTGAAATCATGCTCTCTCATGTCCTACCTTCTTTTCTCAGCACACGTCTTAGCTGTCTGCCTTGTTCGGGGTGATCACAATCTGTTCTAATTGTTACCCCCCCCCCCATTCCATTCTGTAACTGCCCCATAGTCCACTTATCCGCCTCCCTGTTGGTCAACATCTGGTTCTTACAAGTGGCTCTGTTTTTGGTGAACACGTGCATACATTCTTGTTCTGTTTTGTTCCAGACATTCTAAACATTTTTAAGACTCCACTACACAGTAAGTGCTAATTATACTGAAGAAAGCATAGGTCAATTTGAGTCCTGTTGCTTGATGTAACAAACCCAAGTTCATACGAAAGATCATAACCATTGTGTATTTCATACTCACAAACAGGCTATATTCTGCATATCTGAAATATAACTTATTGTCAGCACAGTAGGGGGACACACATTCCTGTTACCTGGCTCTCTCTGTGACTTTACATTGGACAATGTGACCAAACTCAGGCCAGATGTCTACAAACTCTTAAAACATTTAATGATGCTAGTTTTCAGAGATAGATGACAATCTCCTCCCCTGTAAACACTCACCATGCAGTGTTCAGTTGCCAACTTCCATGCAGAGGAAAGGCTAGCACTCACCTGTTAAAACACTCTGGACCAGGTCTTCTGTTTTGGCGGGCGCCTTTACAGAACCTGCAACCACAAAGATCAAAGGAATGGCCATCTTTGTTTTTCAAATTTTATCCCATTTTAAAAAAATAAATGTTTGGACTTGGGGGTTGTAGCTCAGTGGTAATACACTTGGCCATCTGGGTTTCATCTCTAGTACTGGAGGGCCGTGCCCTTTGATTCTAAGTGCCTTTAGAGACAATAGCTAATTGTAGTAGGAAGCTATTTATAACACAATTGCTCTAAAACTTCTTTAATTTGTAACTTTGATTCAATCCTATGTCAATAAGCAATTTTGTGTATTCTCCACAAACAGGGAAACAGCCTTCCATTTGCAATTCAAAGTTCAAATCAAGGAATTAAATCTCAGTAGTGCTACTGCCATCTTCTGGCAAAATCAGGAATGACGTGATTAAAGGCTGAATGAGGACCAAAGGGCAGTACCAAGTTTTGCAAACAAGAACCATTATCAGCACCCAAATTACTGAGCAAAGAGTAAGGGGAAATACGATATGTATGCACCTGAAGAATGCTTCTTTCCATACACCTAGGAGTGGGAATCAAAACTTTCAGAGGGATGCACTTTGACCTAGGGACCTCATATCATCAGGATGGGACATGCCAGCATCACTTGTCCCTGACAGGATGCATCAAGAAGGGCACAGCATCAAAACAAAACCTCAATCTGGTCACAGGAAAACATCTAGGCAGCTCAAAGTGAGGGACATTTGGAAAACAATGATCACAACTCCTCTAAACTATCCAGGGGTCCGAGAAATAAGAGAGAGTTGGGGGCTGTTATAGAGGGAAGGTGACCATGCAGACAGGATGAGCAAGTGCAGTGTGGGACCATAGACGTGAATCTGCAGCAATACATGGGCACTGGAGTAAGGAAGGCCAAGTTCACACAAGGCTTGCTTGTTGTGAAGGTTTACTGTGATCTTGTTGAATGCTGACTTTAGGGGAAGAGGAGAATTGTGTCACACAGTTTGTACAATTTAAAAAATATTTCCTGGCTAGAGAGATAGCTCAATAATTAAGAGCACTGGCTGCTCTTCCAGAGATCCCAAGTTCAAATCCCAGCCCCCACATGGCAGCTCACAGTTGTCTATGGGATCTGATGCCCTCTTCTGAGGTTCAGATGTACATGCAAATAAAACATAGATAAAATACACAAAATAAAAAAATTTTAAACAAAAATAAAAAAAAAACGTTTTCTGTAAGTCAAAGTAAAGTATTACCTAAAATCAAAATGTTAAAATGGTAAATTCTCTTTTATTCTCAGAAGCAATAAACTATAGTTCAGAAGCACTGCAAATGTTTCCACGTGATAAAATGTTGTTTCTTATTTATGGTTGACCACCTCCTATTATTGATTTCACTGACTTTCTTAAAAGCAGAGTTTCAGTTCATTCATATTTGATAGAAATGAAATAGGAGTTGTATTTTATAAATTTGTACCCTTGCACACCAAGGAGAAGATCTGAACTTCACCAATGTCGCGTTCCATCATGACAGAGAAGGAAAAGGGATGGAGTCACACTCACACGGGGGGAAAGTCTTTCCGCTCCTATTTTATTAATTTTATTAACTGATTCAACTCAATGGGTCAAGCACATGCTGCTCTTCAGCACTGGGTGACTGCAGAGGATGCACGGAGCTGAACCTGCTCTCAGGAATGCTTCCGTCTGTTAAGAGAAGCACACACATGCAAGCCATGCCCCCCCCCATATACACTCACATACCACTTTAATATATCACACACCACACACATATACACACATACTCACACCACACACACTCACATACCACTTTAATATATCACACACATACTCACACTATACACACTCACATACCATGTTAATATATCACACACATACTCACACCATACATACCACTTTAATATCACACGCACGCACGCACTCACTCACTCACTCACTCACCTACCTTAACCAGAGTGAGGTGAAATGCCAACATGAGCTGCCCTGAAATGATAGGATTTCTCTGAGGAGTGAGTGAGACAAGTGAGTGTAGCTGTGGGTGAATGAAGAGGAGAAGCTAAAAGCAAGCCCTTTCGTAGTACCAGGTATCATGTCTGACCTGGCTTTCCCTTCACCGGCATTGTGCCTTTCAGGAAATTCCTCATCACCCCCAAATGAGACAACAATAGAACACATCCAGTGGAGGACTAGAATAATGATGATGATGAGCTAACTCATGGCCATAGCCTCACAGGCAGCCTAGCATGGGCAGACATTTAAGGTTACTGGAAAGTCTGATATTGGCAGAGACTTGAAGTAGAAGGGAGAATGTGCTTCTAAGGCATAGTTGTAAGTTGCTTGAAGAACGCTTCACAAGCTCAACTCTATCAGTGGGTCGATCATAATTCACTCCCAAATAACAACCCACTACACAGGTGGATTCTAGGTTGTCAGCAGAGCCAGGTGAGAACCTGGAAGGCCCTGTGACATTCATCCATGCATCCATCTAGCTTCTCACTCACTCAAGTCACACAAAGGCATGCTTTCTTTTCTCCCTCAATGCCATAGTCTTCTGCAGTGGTCCCCAGAGGCTGAAGGTTGGACGTCTACCAAATAGCACTGTCTCCACTGCTTACCTGGAGCTGGCTGGCTGTGTGGAGCCTGGGAAGGTGGTTTGGGTGCAAGGGATGTTGTGTGAGTCACCCCATTTTCTGCTGGCGTGGTCCTGCTTTCACTTGGTGCCTCCGATGATGTTTCCCCAGGGTCAGCCTAAAATCATAAACACCTTTCAGTTTTCTGTTTCACATTGCTTTCATTGTCTTCCTATGCTAATGAGGCTACACATTACGTCATTTCCACAGTTCATTTGGAGTCTGAAGTATCAACTTTGAAACTGTCTGGAAAGCGAGATGAACTCGGCATAGTGTAAAATCAGAAAGCAGCAGGTTAATTGCACAGAAAGCTCTGGTCTCTCCTCCAACTTGCCCATGCCCTTAGACAGAGCCTTCCCATACTGCCTCTGGATCTGGCCGGTGGCATGCTTCCATCAAATGAACGAACAGCAAATTGAATGCAAACAAAGGGACCATAAAGACATGCATCCGTCCAATCTTTAGCAGACTCCTGCTGTAGCCATGGAGATGAGAGGCTCTGTAGAAGGACAACTAAGTCCTTCTGGCTGGGATGTCCCAGGTTACATAGCCCTAGCAGAATACACACTTGAGTGAGATAGCTAAATTAATCTAAGCCTGGTCCAGAGTGGCAGAGCTGGGCTGCTGAATAAAAACACAGAAGGAGAGAGTAAGCATTTTGTTTCAGGCCGTCTGCTTCCATGCCACAGCAAGAGGTGATGTACTGGGTAGGAGTGCAGACTTGAGAGCCGGATAGTCTCAGATTCGAATTCAGTATGCTGGTAACAAGTCACTTAGCTCTCCATGCTGTTTCTCCATCTTCATCCTCGATGGTATACATAAGCTTGGGGTCAAGATATTGTCTATCTTAAAAGATTTCTTCCAGGATCAAAACAGTCAATGTTTATTAAGTACCTAGAACACTTTCTTGTGAAACAGTTAAGATTGTGTGACATTACCAAAGGACGATAATCAATGTCTCATGAGCCTTTTATTCCACCCACTCTAGCAGCTATGTCCTACTCAAAGCAAAGGTTGAATAAATGCCCTTTGAATCAATGCTGATCCTTATAAAATAATCGCCTCTATAATTGCATAGTATTCCAACAGTTCTTTCCAACACTCCAAGTGCCTTCCAGCTGTTTTAGACTTGATCTCCATGTCCACAGCAAGTTTTACTGTTGAGTTTACCCTAGCATTTTGCTATGTAGTGCATTTATAAGGTACATTAGCAATGTTTTCTTCTACCGGTCATCTGGACCCCAACACTGTGACATTTGGGCAGTTTTACCAAAGGAAGACAGAAGTATAGACAGCATCACTGATTCTTATTCTCTTCTCCCCCCAAATCACTGCTTTTCATTTTTCAAACAAAACCTTAATCTGTATCTGCGGATGGCCTTGAACTCATGATTCTCTTTCTACAGTCTCAGAGTTGACTTTGAATCAGTCCCCCCAAAGTATCTTTAATTTAACAAATAGCCCTGTTCATTGACTAGGCTTCTTCAGTGTAGCTGATCTCCCTGGGATGGGTGAAAAAAATAAGCCTTGGTATCAGGCCAAACATCAAGCAGGAGAGACAGAGGCCTAGCTCCATAGAAGCATTAGATCCTGCTATTCTGAAATTATGTCTTTTGATGGATGGATAAATCTGGCTGGTAAACTCTAGTATGGTCACATTTAGTCAGCATCCACCAAGAAAATTCTCCCTAGAGTCATATGCCAAGAGGAATGATGGTATATTCTTTGTTCAACCAGATATTGCAAATAAGAGCCTCTTGAATGTAGTGTATGGGTGGGGTTTTTGTTTGTTTGTTTTGTTTTACTTTGTTTTTTGCTTTTGTTTTGGCTTGTCCAGTGTTGCCAGACTTTTCCATGCAGGACATGTTATACACAGAGAATGGTTTTCATGTTTTTCTTAAAAACAAAACAACCCAGAGTTAATGACCTGGAGCTGTAAAGCCATGAGAAGGAAAAGGGAAGCCATACCTAAACTTTGAGAAAGCTCTTGTAAGTATGACAGACACTGCTCAGTTTCCACCTATAACTGCCAGATTTTGAGGAATGGTAGAAAATGAAATTTTCACGTGAACTAATACATTTTTCAAATGACCAAAAGGCCAAAGTGCACCTTCAGGCTGCATTAAACCCAGAGCAGGCTTCTGCACCTCGTGACTGGAGGAGCAGAGTTTGCCTGGAATCCTGAAGCCAGAATACTGAAGGGATGCTGTGTGCTGGAAATGCCCTGAGCCAGGGGCCAACAAATGTGCAGCTTGCACATCCTCTGTCCTGCCAAACACATATCAGGGGAAGAAGGAGAGTAAGGAGCTGATTAATGGGTCCTGGAGTAGTCAGATTTGCCAGGGCCTCTTAGGATTTTTCTGGAGAAAAATGTGATGCGTGAGTGAGCATCTATGATGTCAAACAACAACAGACTGATGCTTGATCGGTTTGCTGAGGGATGTGTAGAGGAGCCCAGCTGACAGTTTCCCAAATGGAAACTGATAACAGAAGCAGTTGAAGGTTCAGTGGCCTGGATGGACACTGTTGTGTACTGGCTTCATCTCAGCCGCTCAGATGGGTCTTGTTTATACGGCAGAGTAACCACAGATGGTACTGAAAGTCTGCACTAAAACCTATTAAAAGGAAGCTGGAGGTCAGATAGGTGATATGAGAACTTGTTTATAGTTTAAAGTCTAAATACTCTGAATAGCAGGCATTCTGTATTCTATGACAGTGGCAACTCAAGGAAGCATTAACACAACAGTGAGTCATAGCTAAGCACACATAAGTAGGTGAATGTAATTTCTAAAGAACTTATCCGGGTGCACTAAATCAGCCCTCATAGAAAAAAAAGCAAATACATGGTTAAATAATACCTACAGCTGTGAAGTACTAGATTTAACTTTTTGATACAATTGGAAAATCAAGTCATTCCCACCAGACTGATACGTGAGATTAAATGCAAAAGCTAATTCTGTGTCTAGCTCATAGAAATCTACACTTTTCTCCCCAGGCCGCTCCATAATGGTTGCTTTTATGTGTTTAAACAAAACAAGCACAAAATCCTTTCCCAAGGTCCTGGACATCATGACAGAAACAAAAGAACCCAAAATATGTTTTTATAAACTAAACTGAAAGACCACTGGAATTCAATTACATGAATTTCAATGAAGCAAAATTCATTAAAGTGGGACTTTGGTCGCACTTACTAGATTTTTGCTTTTAGCCTCTGCCCCCTAGTGGTCATATGGAACTTCTGCAATATATTTTTCTTCCAAATAAGACCAAAAACAACTTTTAAAAACTAAGATTTTATATTTAAAAATTACACCTTTCCAATAATTAAATTGAGCACAAATTTCTTGAAAATAAACTGCAGGTAAGTCAGCGAGTAGATAACTTAACGACTCTTCTTACAGGTTTTGTAAAAGGGAATTTGTACGACATGCTGTACAAATGCAAAAGACTTGCATCCCAGACTCGTTAATTGTGACCTTGGTGACCACCCAGCAGAGAATACATATCTTAAGAACTCTGTCGAATGTTTAACAGGAAAGCAAAATGTCTTTCAGCTCTCAGATGTGAACCACTTGGGAGGATCCTGGTTTTCCTGGTTCCTGGGCTAGTGAGATGGCCGAGTAGGTAAAAGTGCTTCCCAACAAGCTTGATGACCGAAGTTTGATTCCTGGGACCCACTTGGTGGGAGGCAGGAATAAACTCCAGAAGTTCTCCTCTGGATCTATACATATGTGCTACGGCACACTCATGTATGCACCTCCCCCACTAAGTAAATAAATAAACAAATGTAAAATTAATTAAAATACGCTGTCCCTTCCATGTGGATATTTCATATGACAGTATGTTGACTTGGATCTTGGTGGCTGAAGGATGAGGTTAGCCATTCTCCCAGAATTACATGGAGATTTGTAATTGCCGGGTATCAGGCCAAATGTGGCAAGGGTTGTGGCTCTGTTAAAGACAACATCTCACTCAAAACAGCTTTTCAAAACACATAGGTAATTTGTACCTAAACTTTCCATTAGCGCAATTAACTCAGCTGTTGTACCTGTCCTATTCCTAAGAAATTCAGACTCGGTCCTTGAAAACCACATCCTGACTGTGCATTTCCACATGCTTAGGATTGAAGCACACTGACATTTGCAGCCTCCTTTGAAATGCACTAAAAGTAAGTTAGAGTGTTAAGTGGATAGAGGGATTTATATGTGATAAAATGAAAATCAGGATTCAGTTGCAGACTGATGTAAGAACATTAACTTTATGATTCTAAGAGTCTAGTAGGACAAATGAGAAGTGAAGTCTTTAAGGAGTAGGGTGAATTTACCTTTTGCCTTCAGTCTTCTGGCTTTCTTTAAAAACTATTAATTTATTTACTTATTTAACATGAATGAATATTTTTCCTGCAAGTATGGATGTGTACCACATGTGTGCCCAGTGCCTTTAGAGGGCAGATGAGAATACTGGATCCCATGGAATTGGAGATGCAGATGGTTTTCAGTCCCTGTGTGGATGCTGGGAACTGAAACTGGGTTCTCTGCAAGAGCAGCAAGTATTTTTAACCACTTAGCCCATCTCCAGCCCTGTTTTTTCAAATATCTTAAAGAACACATAATATGTAAAATTAGTTTGGTATCTTCTGCAACTAATGTCCAAGAAGTTCTTTCAGTAGTAACTGGAATGTAGTCTAAACGTCTCTTCACACATCAGGGCTGCAACATCATTTAGATAAATGTAGCATGCCCACCACATATTGAACCATGAGTGACAACTGCAAGTTTAATGTATGAACTGTTATTAATGTCATTTTCTTCCTCAGAAGTGAGGAAGAGAGAATATGATTTTTCAGGGTATGTATATGTAAATATATATCCATATACATACATATATGTGATTCGATATACATACATTCCAGCACAGTAACTGACATATAGTGTTAAATAATATTTATTGAATAACGAATTAATGAATGAGTGGAGGAATAAGCCCACATTCAGTTTCCTGATGTTACATAAGCAATAGGTACACTTCATGGGCAAAGTCCTGAAACTACAGTACCACCTAAATCTTATGCTGAATTCAGAAAAATGTGTTTAAAAGAATGAATGGATAAATCCATGAATGGAAAGCATGATGCTGCCCCTCTTTCTACGTTTGACTAATCATCATGACTGGGGGATTTGAAAGCTTTTAAAATGTGAATGAACATGGAGCTGCTGACTATTCTATATATGTGTCAGTATCTATAGAAAGTTGGTTCCACAGCCCAGAAAATCACAAAAGCCACAGGTACTAAATATAGACCCTTGGTGAAATGCATGCAAAATTTTTATAGACTCTATGCACATACTCCATATACTTGTAGATATTGCTATATAAATAGTTATTGTATTGACTCTTTAAGGAGAATTACCAGAAAAAAAATGCCTGCACATTCATTATAGAGGCAATTTTAAACAAAATTCACAATCTACAGTTGGTTGAATGCATGGAGGCAGAAACCACAGATACAGAGGGCCAACTGTGCATCGGAGTTTCTGCCACCTTTGTTAGAAATATTGTTTTTTATAAAGTTTCTAAAAGTCGGGACTGAACTTTGCAGTGAGGAAGGTATCTTGGCTTGCTCTTCTAAAACGTAGTCTAAACACCCCGTGCATCTCTGTAGGGGTAGAGCTTTGAGATTAAGCCAGATTGCTTTGCACAGACTGTGGACAACCACTTAGAGTACAAATGCTAGACAGTATGAGTGGGGGGTGGGGGAGAGTTACTCCAGGAGCCCTTCTTGGGTTTCTGTGATTAAGCTGCCATTGTAGGGGATGGAATGAACAGAGCTACCCATTTTGTGAGAGAGGATATAGGGTTCCAAAGCAGTGATTCTCAAAGTGTGGTCTCCAGGTCAGCACCAGCAGCCCTTCAGATCCTTAGAAATACAAATTCCTGGGTTTACTCCATCCAACTGTATCACATCGGGGCCATCCATGGATGCTGGAGGAAGCAGCCAGGTGATTCTGACACATGCTGAACACCGAACCTTGTTACTCAAATCCTGGAAGGCTGTTAGAACCGCAGAATTTTATGATGTGTGCATGACTCATTGAATTGGCATTATATCATAATTTTTATGTGAGAGTTCTACCTTGGAGCAGGGTGAAAGCCTTCACTGCTTGAGAGTCATGCTTTTGTAATCCTTCTGCTGCTGTGTATGGCATAGGTGATAATTCCACTGTTTTAGGAGGATGAAGCCAAGGCCCTGAATTGTAACCCACTGAAAACTTTCAATAGATTTGTGAAAGCAGCTGGAACAAACCAGTGACTGATTGGCTGAAGTTCCAGTGGATATCTGGGCTTCTCATGATGTCTTTCTTTAGAAGACCACAGTTCTTTAATTAAGCAACTCACTCCACAATTGACTCCTCTAAAAGTGGGGGCTACTATGATTGCTCTAGGGCATTCAGAGGAAGTGGCTTTGTAATTGCCAAAGCTAAGTAGCACGGAGATGAAAGGGAAGGTCTCATTTTCTTCTTTAAGAAAACCTTTTATTGGGCTGGAGAGGTGGCTCAGTGGTTAAGAGCATTGAGTGCTCTTCCAGAGGACCCAGGTTCAATTCCCAGCACCCACCCGGCAGCTCACAGTTCCAGGGTACCCAACTCCCATGCAAAACACAAAAATAAATTTAAAAAACCCTTTTATTGACTCTGAGAATTTCTCCCAGTGTATTTTGATTATATTCATCCTCTCCCCCAACTCCTCCCATATATAACTTTTCCTACCCACCTAACTTTGTTTTCATTTTTTTTTTTAAACCTAGAAAGTTCAATTTGTGTTGCTCATACACTTTTGAGTGTGGCACCCTCTAAAGGAGTTGGATGGATTCACCAGGAACCATACCCTTAGAGATAACTGACTCTCCCTCCCCTAGCAGTTGTCAATTGTCAATAGTGCCACAGCTAAAGGAGCGCACCTCCCATGTCTATGCTGGGATTTTGTCTGCCTTGAGCTTGTGAAAGTCTTATTCATGCTGTCACAACAGCTGTGGTATGTTCATCTGTCTAGGATGAACTCTGCTGTCTAGGAGACAATGAAGAACCTTCCTTGCTAGTGGTTTCCACAATATTACAGTTTTGTTATGTGATCATGTGATGGGTGTGGTGTAGATGCATTTTACTCAAAGTATGCTCCACAGGCCAGGAGATCCTGTCAATGAAGCTTATTAAAGAGGCTGAGTATCCAGACTCACACCCAGACCCACAGAATCAGACTCAGCATGTTAGCATCCTATCCCAATCTTGATGTAAAATTTGGAAACATGCTTGCATAGATGAGGATTTGTGAGGACATTGTTGCCTGTGTTTCAATCCTAACTCCTTTGCTTACAAACTTTGTGGCCCTGGGCAAGAAATTTAACCCCTCAGTGTCTACATCTCCTCATTTGCTAAGGGAGGGGGGTGGAATTAGAACATTATGGGTTTTTAAAGCATAAGTGAAAGTGGGCCTGGCAGCTCATGCCAGCAATCTTGGTTTCTTAGGGCCTAAGGTGAGCTCATGACCGGTCCAGGCTACTTCGTGAGTTCAAGGCCATCTCAAGTAATTAAACTAGCTTGGGATGCAGCTCAGTGGTAGAATAGCTGTCCAACCAAAATAGAACCAACCAACCAAAGTGCCACATATGAAAATACATTAAAGGACCCAATAAACTGGCGGGTACATGGAAAGCACACAATGCTCATTACATTTACTTTTTCCTCTGGTCCTCTGATATGCTGGTATGATCACTGTAGAGGCAAAAAATAAATAAAATAAAATAAAATAAAATAAAATAAAATAAAATAAAATAAAAACAAGAAGCAGCCCGTCACCCCATCCCCACTTGTCAGATCCTAACTTCTTGGTGTCTAGCCCAGAGCCTGAGATGCCCAGTACAGACAATTAGAACCCACCTCCTAATGGCTCCTGGTACCTTATCCCAAACGGCCAGGCTCAGGGAGAACTGTAACCCATTCCTTCCCAGGGGTATGGTCCTTTTTCTCTCCGGGAATTTGCCTGCTGGGATTTTGTCTATAATATATATTGCTTATTAAAAGTTTTCCATCAGGCTCAGGGGGTACAGACATTTGTCACAATGCCTAAGAGCCTCAGTTTAAACCCTAGATGCCATATGGTAGAAAGAGAAATGACTCCCACAAATTGAACTCTGTTGTGTCTGCAAGCACTCTGTGGGACATGAATGTGCACACACACACACACACACACACACACACACACACACACACACACAGTAATGATAATAATGAAACATTTTTATGTCAATGCTATCTGGCAAATCCTTTCACCTCCATGCCTTGGGCGCACCATTGTCAGTGTGACAACTATGTTCAAATATTTTATTTTGACATTAAGGTCTTTATGGAATATTTTCTAACTGAAATATTGAGCATTTACATTTTTCCTTTATAGGTATATTTTCAAAGTAGAAAACAAAAAGAGTTGCTGATGCCATATTTCATTTGGCATCTTTGTAATTACATTAAGGTATCTGGGCTTTGAACTTTTATTAAATTTGCAAACAAAAATACATCCATAGGCAGCATTCTAGTTCAATATGTATCAATGACGGACAGTATGGATATATTACTTAAGAGGGTTTTTTGCTGTTGTTTATATCCTACATTTTTTTTATTTGACTTATAGATAAGTACCTATAAGTACTATAAATCTACTCTTAGGATTGAGATTATGTTTTTAGGATATGAGATTCTGCAGTGTTGCTTACCAACAACCTGAATGGTGATTTGTTTTGGTGTTTTGAGACAGGGTTTCTCTGTGTAGTTTTGGTGCCTGTCCCGGATCTCGCTCTGTAGAGCAGGCTGTCCTTGAACTCACAGAGATCCACCTGGCTCTGCCTGCCGAGTGCCAGAACGGTGATTTTTAAAGTGATAAAAATACTCAGCTGCTGAAGAACACCGCAGTCATCCCAGACAGGGAGATGGACAGTTTGGGGCCAGCCTGGGCTATATAGTGATATTTTGGCAAAAACAAAACAAAAATGAAGGGGAAAAACCAAAACTGAGAAGAAGAAAAAGAAGGAAGACATGAAAGCAAATGCAGCCAATCTCTATGTTATCTTCTAATATCCAGCCATAACTCACCTATTACATGAATACAAACATATAAACAGTCTGGACTAACATTAATAAGAATATAATCTGAACAATGTCTTTTTCACATGGTATGTAATGAATGCCAATTAACTGAACCTCAGGGAAAACATTGGATTTAAAAATGTCATAAGAAGTTAACTTTCTAGCCTATTAGAAACCTGGCAGTATTTTACAGTTCAGTGAAGTTTTTATGCTCAAAAACAAAGGACTTTTGGAAGCATCATGTTAGAAGAATCATACAGAAGATGTCTTTGCTACTACACTGGGGTCTCCGGTGTCTAACATGTCCTAGATAGAATTTTCTTTTGTGACAACTACAGCTGCTTATTTTGAGTGGCCTCATTCAAACAAATGCATATCACTGTACAATGGGAAAAGACACACCAGCATTTGGAAGCTGAAAATTATTTTCTCCTCCCAGCTCTTCATGGTCAAGGCCAAAAAATAAAATTTAATTCTCCAGTTTCAAAAATGACGCCAGGGAGGATTTAGACAACTCCACAGGGCATGGATAGGGTGGTATTTTATTTTCTCTGAGACCAATGTGGAGTCTCTGTGATTTAGGCCTTCTTGAAAGACATTAGAAATGTCCAAAACAACCTAAATTTAACCAGCAGTATACATATATAAAAATCATTTCAAATCACTTTATTAAAAGGGAAAAACAAAAGCAATATTAATCTAAGTCTCAATTTCTGCTCTTTTTCCATCCTTTACAGTTTTTATTCACCACAAATAGGCTCTTAATATGTGATATCAGCTCTTGGTATGTGATGTCAGGCCCAAAATGAAGCTTTTGAAGGACACCAGAGTTAGAGATCTCAGCAGTCTCAAAGGCTAGCTATCTCCTCCCTCTCCTCAGAGTGACAGTTCCTGTGATAGGAAAACAACCTGAGAGGCAACATCACCAAAAGGCTCCATGGTGAGACTTTCACCAGCAGCTGCTTCAGCTGAAGAGCTGAAGAATGTAGGTGTCTGCCAATGGGCCTTTGATATGAGTAATTCCTCCCTGGAGACAGCAGCTAACAGACAGGTAGGAGCAGGTTCCCTGCAGGTCCTTTGCGACATGTATATCATGACTTGCAGTTTAGTGTTTGCATGGGATTAAAGTGTGCAAGCGAGTGGGTCTCTGATTCTTGTGTCTTCTCTTGGGCTCTTCTCTTTTGTTTGTTTTGTCCAATTCTAGTGGGTTAGTTTTTGTTTTCTCTGATTTCATTTTACTTTATTATGTTATATTTTATTATTAATATCCCCTAGAATCTTGTTTATTTTCTAATGAAAGACAGAAAGTGGGTGGTTCCCAATGGGAGGGTGGTGAGGAGCTGGAGGAGGAGAGGGAGGGGAAACCATAATCAGGATATATTATGTGAGGAAAAACACCCATTTTCAATAAAAGGATCAAAATGTAAAAATAAATAAATAAATAAATAAATAAACAATAAATAAATAAATTCTTCTTAGCATCCCATAGAGACTTCTCTAAAATATTCTAGGCCACAAACCTAGTCTTATCAAATACAAAGAAGCAAAATAATCTTTAATATCATATCAGATCATAGAGCAATAACATTAGAAACCAATTGTAAGAAAAACCACATAAGCTACACAAACACACACAGATTAAACTATACACTCTTAAATGACTAATGGGGTTGCTGAGAAAATAAGGGAAGAAATTAAAAATGTTTTAGCATCAAATGAAAATGGTAACACAATTAATGAGAACCTTCATGATACTATCAAGACAATCCTAAAAGGAGAATGTATAGGTATGAGTCCTTCCCAGCTGTGACCAGCCCCCCCATCCTCCTACCCGCAAGCTGCAACCACAATTCAAGCCTAGCATGTGTGTGAGCACATACATGTCATGATGCCCATGTGGAATTCAATTTGTGGGAATTGGTTCCCTCCTTCTACCATATGTGTCTCAGGGATTGAACTCAGGTCATCAGGCTTGGGGGCAAGCACCCTTACCCACTGAGCCTCTCATTTTGTGTATTATAAGAAATCATAAATTACTTGGAAAATCATGCACTTTAAATTAAAAGCAAAAGAAAATACTAAATGATTTAGTGATGGTTGCTTTTCAGTGATTTAGTTGCTAAATCAACACACCTAGAAACACCCAGAGCAGCAAGATGTGTACTATTCATTCTCTACAGCCATGGGATAAGGCCTTGGTGTTATCTAAGGAATGCCAAAGGAAAGAAATGTGGATAATTTGCTGACTCATTTACAGCTTTGGGACTTCAGGCTGAATTCCAAGAAGGCGTGTCCTAGCATGCCATGTCCTTGAGGTGCAACGTCACATAGGCTATGCCAGCCAGTAGATGTGGAACTCGTTACAGCCATGCATTAAGATTGGAACCCTTCTCACCTCTTTCTTCACTTCCTCCTCGTCCTCCAGGGTCAGTGCAGCCAGCTGCTTAGCTCTCTGCTCCATCAGATTGACATATCGGATCGGGTTGGACAGAGCTTCAATCACATCTAATCAGGGAAGAGACATTCTAGATCAAGGTTTCTGGAGGAGCTGAATAGCCAGCATCCATCCAAGGAACCATTCATGCATACAACCCACCATCCACTCATGCATTCATTCATCCCCGACCCACCCACTCATCGATGTAGCATCATTTATTCTTCCACCTAACCCTGTAACTCTCCACTCAGATATGCCCCATTTTGAAAATACACAAGGGGCAGGACTTTGCTAAAACTTGAGAGAGAAATCAAAGTCACTTGGTTCTGAGAGCCGAATGACATGCATTTCAAGTCATGGTTCCCCCTCAACTGCATCTTCTCTAGCTTCCTTTTGAAGCTTTGGTCTACTCCAGCAATGGCTTCCACAACTGACTTATTTGGTGAAGAGTGTATCAAAAGTGGACATTCTTTGCATAAAGCCTGTCTTCCAGCCTAATGGAACAACCAATTTGACAGTTTGGTAGTGGCAAGGCAGCGGGAGTTAGAGCTGCCACCTTTGGGCCAGCAACACGTGTTCATTGTTTGTTACAGTCTCCACCAATGGCCAGTGTCTCATTCTTAGGACCCTTGATAATAAAAAACAATCAAAAGAAAACCAAACCAAACCAAAACAACAAAAACATTTAAAAATCTGACTTCTGGTTAAGTTAGTGCCTGTGAATTTGGGACTCTCATCTATAGAGTTGATCAGAGATCTGCAGCTAGCTGGAGGCAAATTCACTGTACAGATATAGATGAACAACTGTAGAAGTGGACAGCGTGGACTGGGAAGTGTTGGTCCCATGGGGGTAAGACTGACCTTGTGTAAAGAGAGTAAACACTGGAATATTAGGATTTCAATCAAGGAATGTTTAATGTACGCACAGACTCAAACAACTGACTGCTAAGCATACACACCAAAGAAGTTGTGCTTATGAGGCCACAGTGTCCCACCACTGGCCCAGTTAGCCTTCCACCAGGCCACAAAGATGTAGAGACCCCAGGTGGCACTGTTTACCTGCATATGTATCTGGCACGTAGTCTTTGACTTCTATGTAGACAAAGACAGCTGGCAGCATCAGGGGCTGGTTCCTCTCATTCCGCAGGGAGATGTAGTGATAGCCTGAAGGGTGACAATGATACGGAGTATCACCTGTTTGCTTCACAGTGCTAGTGACATCCATTCCCCCATGTGGTGCATGACAAACAGTCCACTTGTTTTTCATTTTCATCACACAATTCTGAGTGATAATGTAGTATGTACCTCAACAGGCTGGAAAAATCATTCATTCTGTATTATTATTATTGTTGTTATTATTATTATTTCTGTTCTAACCATTATTTTCACCTGCAAATTGTATATCCCAGTTTGAATTATTGGTTCAAATGTACCCCCTACAATAAATCATACTTGCTGTGATTCCATGACTAGAGATCTGGGTTGTCCACGGGACATTAGTGCTTCGGGACCAACACAGTGTGACCATGCACATGTAGAGTTAGGCACTTTTGACTTACCAGTGGGTTCCCTAAAAGAGCCCCATGTTGGGTGCCACCACCCCTTCAGCGTGCATCCCAAAGTGAACACTGGATAGAAATGAATCCAAATGGCATCAAAATTACAACTTTGCCATTGAGCATAGGCTAGCCTGGTCAATCCTTATGCTAGGGCTGTTTGTGCTTTGTCCCCCAGGTTGGAGGCAGAGTGATCACCCAGCTGTTGAGCCTGAACAGCTGGAGGCACAGGCTTGTGCTTGCCAGAGATGGTTCTTGAGAGAGATTCTCCTAAAAAGACTGAGCCTGGCCGACCCAGTTCTCTAGTTTCCTGTCTGGTGAGGTAATTCCCCTCCCCCCTTCCTCGAGGAAGCCTCCACTTAAATTAGTTCCTTACTGGAAGAAAGCTGAAAAAATGATCTAATCTTGACCTTGTAGTCTCTAAAACTGTGAGCAAAATAAACTTATTTTCTTCCCAAAGCAGCCTGAATCAGGTATTTTCATTAGAGTAGTAAAAAATAAACTAATATATGTTGCTAACCCACAAGACTCATGAGTCAGAAACACAAATATTTGCGAGTGAGTTTTCAGACAGCTTATTGTGCACAAGTATTATGGTCAAAGTTGATTTCTGGCAATACTACAACATGACAAAAATGAAAAATCACCAGATTGACTTGAAAAATTTTAAAGCCTTTGTTGTACAGCAAGATCACAAAGGAGCAATGTAGTGGAATATTAGTTTAAGATGTGTTACATTCATTTATGCTGTGTAATATTTGTTTAATGTTGCAAAGATATGTGTTGCATTCCTTTTTTGTTTGTTTGTTTGTTTGTTTGTTTGTTTGTTTGAGACAGGGTTTCTATGTGTTGTTTTGGTGCCTGTCCTGGATCTCACGCTGTAGACCAGGCTGGCCTTGAATTCACAGAGATCTGTCTGGCTCTGCCTCCCAAGTGCTGGGATTAAAGCATGCACCACCATTCTTTAATATCGAATTTGTTTAACTCTGTAAAGCTGTCTTAGTTTGCCTGTCTAAAACACATGATTGGTTTAATAAAGAGCTGGATGGCCAATGGCTAGGCAAGAGAGAGAAACAGGCAGGGCTGTCAGGCAGAGAGAATAAATAAGAGGAAATCTAGAGAACAGAGTAAGAAGTGAGAAGAGGAGGATGACAGGGGCCAGCGACCCAGTCACACAGCCAGCCACAGAGTAAGAAGGAAAGAAAGATGTATAGAATAAAAAAAGATAAAAAGCACAGAGGCAAAATGTAGTTAAAGAGAAACAAGATAATTTAAGTTAGAAAAGCTGGCTAGAAACAAGCCAAGCTAAGGCCGGGCATTCATCAGTAAGAATAAGTCTCCATGTATTTACTTGGGAGCTTGGTGGCAGGCCCCCCAAAGAGTAAAATAAAAAACTACAGAGCAACAGATCCTAAGTCATTCCTTAATGACAAAGTCTCTCACCGCACTATCCATACCTGGCCGAATAGCCTGCACAGGCAAGATCCGGTGGCCAATAAATTTACCTCCTTCTTCATATGCTGCTATCCTCAAACAGGCCAAAGAAGGCAGAACTACCTGTGGGGACATGAATGATGCTGGTTACAAGAGTAAGCAATTCTGTAAAAGAACTAGAAAAGTATTGGAGAACCTAGCCCTGCCCTTCCCAAACCAGGATCTACTCATCTAATCTAGGTAGAAACTTAAGCTGCCTCTCTGAAGGTAAGAAAAAACAGGAGCAGAAACAGGGCTGCATTTGGGTGCACCACCAGGCTTCAGAGGCCATTTGAGCAAAAGGGTACTTTCTTTTTACACACACATCATCAATATAAAAAGTTCCATGAACTCAGTTAGGGGATCTTACCATTGTGCATACAGGTTTTCAGATGAAGCTACTTTGATGTATTAAATCAAAATTAAGGGGTTAGAGGTACGGTTCAGATGTTAAGAATACTGTTTGTTCTCGAAGAGGATCCAGGTTCAGTTCCCAGCACCCATATGGCAGTTCTTGAAGGTCTATAATTCCAGTTTTAGGTGATCCACCTCCCTCTTCTGTGGGCACCAGGAATGTATAGGGTGCATAGACTTACATACAGGCTAGACCTTCATATAATTAAACAAAGCTAAAATATTGAAAAAATAAAATTAAAGCTTTCACGATAGCCTTCAAAATACAATTGCTTTAAATACTCACAACCAAATTATTGCTTGTTTTTCCTCTGTTTAAAACACCCAGAAAACACTTGCCTCTCATGGAAGAGACCCACCTTTTTGAACACAATAGGTTCTTCTTCCCAGACAGGATTTACAGCATTTCCTTGGGATGTCTTGGTTTTAAATGCCTTCCTCCTTGTGTCCACAGGCAAACCAAACATATCCACTTCCACATAAGTTCCAACCTTCTTATCAGAAAGAAACTGACCTGAAATAATCTAGAAAATATTAGAAAGTCTTGAAAAATGAGGAACAAAGAGTCAGGAGAGAACTCTAAGGAGGCCAAATGCAGCCTGTGAGTGTGAAATCATAGGCTGAATGAAATAAAGGCAAGACTAGAGCCATCTTTCCTCTTCAAGGTAAAGAGTTGATAGAGGAGACTGAGGATTGGGGTGGTTAGGAGCCAATCAGATGGAGTCTCATGGGAGCAATAAATGAGCCAGCATCCTTGGAAGCCACCAAGTTATCATGATCTCTGTCCTCACTCAGTTAGCCATCTGAACAACCGTGGGCCTCCTTTGTCTAGCTACAGAATTAATTAATGTTCTGTAGTTAAATGAGATTTAAGACTACATATTCCTATAAGATATCACATGGTTTCTTCTATCTATAATCAAGTTGTTAACATCCAAGGGACCTGTCACTTGTCATAAAAGTGAATGGATACATTAACCCAGGACCAACTCAGAGAGCTTTCCAGGTTACTGTCTCCCTGACTCTTCAGGATTGCTGATCACATCAGTAGGGTCTTTGGCATCCCTCAGCTTCTAATGCCACCATTGTGCCAGATTTCCAGCCCAGCCATCATCTTCGAAGTACTGTCCCTGTCATGGGTAAGCTCAGAAAGGTACTGAGTAGCCAATGACTTTGTTTCAAACACACAACTCAGATTCCCTGGGTTTGCTCATCACTCCCTGTTCCCGCTGTTCTTTCTGGAATAAAGTACAAGCACATTTTATTTGTTTCCATTAACCATTATGGCAGGTGACAGGTCCCTTGGATATTGACAACTGGGCTACACAGAGAGGAAGATGAAGGAGATGTTTTGTGAATATGTCGTCTTAAAAATCTCATTCAATTCCACAGTATCGAATCATTCCATAGGTAAGCAAAATAGGCTCACTACTGGATGACTAGCTGTCTAGCCGGCAAGAATAAAAGCAATGATAAACTTGGTGGGTACCCACTGGTATCAACCACTGTTGTTTAACTTGGGGTCTACCTCCTAACAGGCTTTGTACAACATGTCTGAAACTTTCAAGTGACATGAATCCCACCAGGGATTCAGATGCCCAGAATCTTGGGTTCTTATGTTGTCTGATCAAAAGCAGAGTCCGAAAGTAGCCATGACCCTCAGCCTCAGGGCCTTTGTCTGTCAGATGGGATGGTAAATGACCAAGTTAGCTTGGGTCTGGGACTGTGGTGTCTCTGCCAGAAGACCCACACAGAGGTATGACAGGACCAAGGGGAGCCCAACCCCAGGTTTGGTGGTGATGATGGAGGCAGGTGGGGCTCCATGCAGTGGCCTGAATTTTGGACAGAAGCTACAGGGTAAATTTTGGCTGGGGGCTCTCAACTATTTCCCAACTCACCCAAACTTCACTGTGTCTATGTATTGGTTTTCTAACTGTTTCCACTGACAGAGTAGAATTTTCAAGACAAAAATTAATGAGCAAAAAGACATATGGGAATAAGATGGATCTAAACAAACTACTCCTAGTGTGACTCAGCTAGGACAACAAGTGACAGGAGTGCTAAAAATTAGTCTTCTGTCACTACATGATGATTCTTGTGTCTTAACCATTCTTGACAGGAATTAAACATCATTTGTTGAAAACGATTTTTTAAAATCAATACATGTATACAGCATCATTTTTGCCTAGTTCACTCTATAATATGCGGCTTGAAGTAACTTCAAAAGATATAATTACAAAACATTTTGCTGAAATTTTATTTTTGAAACTATAACATAAAGTGGCTCACTTTGGGGAGAACTGGGGGATGAACAACAGTGTTGGGCATGGAGACAGAGACCTGTCATCAGCGCACTTAGGTTGAGCTGGAGGAATTGAGAATTTAAGGCAAGCCTGAGCTACATAGTGATGCTGTCTCAAAAAACAAAACAACAACAAAAATAACAAGGGCTTGGGATGCAGGTCAGTGGTAGAGCACTTGCTCAGCTGATGCAAGGTCCTGGTGTTTTATCACCAGCAGTATAAAGCATGTGTTTGGGTTAGATATTAAACTGTCAGAGGGATGTGTGGACAAGTTTTTCACTTGACTTTGTTAAGGTCAGTCTGAAAAAGGCATTTATATTTAGTTTTGGAAGTTTATTAGTCATATAATTATTCATGGAAACATACAATAAGTGAGATTTTAAAAAGTTAATTTTTATGTTTTATAACATTCTAGTTTCAACAACTACGTGCTTCCAGAATCCATGGGGAAGCTCTTTATAAAAATGGAGTCCTCAAGCTGGGTGGCAGTGGTGCATGCCTTTAATCCCAGCACTTGGGAGACAGAGCCAGGCAGATCTCTGTGAGGCCAGCCTGCTCCACAGTGTAAGATCCAGGACAGGCACCAAAACGACATGGAGAAACCCTGTCTCAAAAAACCAAAGCCAAAAAAAAAGGGGGTCCTCTTATGATATTAAAATACTTCTTCACAGCTAAAAATCTGTTGTCACATCTATTTCAAAGACTGAATTAAAGGATTTGGGATTCGTTTTTAGAGTAAAATGCATAGTGAATAAAGCAACCCTTTAAGATTATTAAAGTGACTTTTATATCCCTGAATATTCAGGGAGATTGAAAAACATGCTATGCTAACTTGGAAGCTTTTGTCCAATCATTGGAATTGGGGAGAACTGGGGTGGTGGGGAGAACTCAAAGACCTCCATATGGGTGCCTGGCTTCTCTGTGCATTTCCCAGTGGGATGTTTGCATCCAAAGAGAGGCCTGGGCAGTGGGAAGTCTCCACTCATCTATTTTTTTTAAGCTCCATTTACTCTCATCCTAAGAATGAGACTTGGCTCCTTTATTTCTTTGTAGTCTGGGGAAACTTTTAATGAGTGTTCGATCCTTGAAAAGAAAATAATGTATGAAGGAGGCTTCCTAACTCTTAAGTTTTTAATGACAAAGATACTTGTTTATGCAATATAGGTGACACATAAGTCTTTCCTCAGAGATGGGGTTGTGACTTACATAACCAGGGTAGGGTGTGGGGGCCTGGCAGTGGTAAGGGTGAGAGTGTACATACCTTAACGGATAGAGTGTTGGCCACTATCCCATCTACGATTCCCTCGGTAAATGGGTCGAAATGCTTGTCCGGCCTCCTCATGAACTCTGGCTTCAGCCTGTAGCCACTCTTCCCATTGTACTCATACATGCCCATGTTTATCTGCATAGCTAGATCTAATTATAAAGACAGCCCAGTGTAAGTGCATTTGTGTTTGGAAATTGTAGACTAAGACTGTATATTATAGTCTACTTCCCCAACGGTTCATGCCTTTACAAGGAAATAGTAGTTACACACCATAATAATTCAGAGAGAGAGAGAGAAAAAAAAAAGAGCTGTATTCCCCAAACCCAGAAAGAACACTGCCTGCAGGCTGGTTTATAGTGTTTTTCAATTTAAATACATTTTTAGAAGCATTACAGCCATTTTAGCAAGTATTTTTCGGCCTTAATGTTACCAGCTGCAAAAAATTCCTTTGTATACATATATTTGAGTTGATAATTTTAACTAGTCCCTTCTTTGGACACATTTGTTTCTAGTAAATTTTCAGCATTTTACGTAAGTGTTTCAGTGGATATCATAACAAAAATTTTGAAAATTTGGCAGGGTTTTGCTAGAGTGAGGGGAATTGCTGAATTAAAAGGTAGGCACATTAGAAAACGCTGCTTTTATTTTGGTAAGTCTTGTTAAAATGCCTCCAGAAAGCTTAAATTAATTTATACACATGTAAACCATTTTAAGGGATTTTTTGAGGACTGATTTCTACAAAACTCATTATCAAGGGATGCTCTAATTCTTTGTTTATTAATTTATAGGAAGGCATTTTAAATGTGCATTTCTGTGATTAATTAAAACCAATATGAGTTGTTCCCAGACTCTTTTCTAGTGGACAAAGGTTACTGGTCAAAGTTTTACCAGTCAGTGCATTAAATGAATGTCTAAATTTACGGTAATTCCTGGGGTTTAAAAAAAATGAAATATAGGACATAGGAGCTCAGTGGTGGATTATTTACTTAGCATGTGCCAAAACCTGGATCAAATCAGCACTGTGGATTTGATACACAGCCATATATATATATATATATATATATATATATATATATATATATATATATATGTATATATCAGAAAGATTAAAAATTTTTAAGGCACGTAGGAAATAACTTGCTGTTCCAAACCATCCAGGGAGTGATCTATTTGTACGAATGGGACCAACAAAGAGGTCTGTATGTCTCTGCCTCCCCAGGGCAAGGGTGACAAGCACTTGTCATCACACCGAACTTTTTTACATGGGCTTTATGTTTACAAGGTAAGGGCTTTATCAGCTGAGCATTCTCCTTAACCCAGGATTTCCCTTTTTTCCCTTTATGCTTTTGAATTTCCAGTTTTCCTAAAATGATATTATACTACTTTTAAAATGGCTTTAAAAAAAAGCATGAAATCCTTAGATACCAAACCCTTTTCATAAAGTATTATAGACATCTCAGCTTTCAAATTTTAGTTTTTTTTTATTTGCTTTGATGATCCTTCATTGAAATTTAGTTTTTCAGCCAAATCTGGCTGCCCCCCGCCCCCCCTCCAGCCCCCCAAGTTTCCATGGCAATGGTTTGTAAATGCTTGGAAATGTGACTTTGCAGGGATGGAAGTAAGCTGCTGTTACTTACCCACTGTCTGGAAATTGAGTGCCACCATCTGACAGCCAGCGTTCCAGAAGAGCTGGGGCATGTAGTTGGAGGAGTCCACACGCGTTCCTTTGGGATATATCCTGCTAAGTTGCATCTTGTTGTATCTGGACCATCATGTTAAGTAGCGAATACAATTTCAAAATTACCAGTCTATTATATTCACGGTGAGGCTACTTTCTTATCTCTCACTGGGGAAATAAAGTAAATAGCAACGATCACATTGCCCTCATGGGCAAAATGTGCACAGAACGAGTTAATAGAACAAACATGTTCTTAGAAACAAAGTATTACTATTGGGAAACCTGTGGATGCAGCGTCCCGGGGCAGTAAGAATGACTGGGTCAATGTCTATGTGATTAGAAAGCATCAGCCACAGGGATGATGATGAAGGGCACTGCAAGGAGCTGGAACATGAAGTCCTAGGGAGGATGGTATTGTGTGTGGCAGAACCAGGAAGTATGAACCATAAAGTTGTTTTTGAAATGCTCTGTTCTCATTTTCTTAATCTTCTCTGGGAATGCTGTTTTCAAAGACTATAGTAATCTTTAAGATTAATAAAGAAGGTAAATATAGCACAGAAAAATCTGATCTTGCCCAGCAAGCCACAGGAATCCTTCTGTCTCTACCTCACTGTAATTATAGGTGCATGTCACCATACCCAACTTTCTACAAACACGGGCCCTGGGCTCAAACTAACTCCTCATGCTTAACTGAGTCAGATTCTCAGCCACACTGATGAGGTGTAAAAGTAAATTTTATTCTAGGAATTGCTTCATGAAATTTAACTCTTTAGAATAGTGGCATTAATGTATGAAAAATAACATGAAAATGCTGTGGATTTCTGTATGCTCTAAATGTGTTGCTCTGATTGATTGATAAATAAAACACTGGTTGGCCAGTAGCCAGGCAGGAAGTATAGTATAGGCAGGCTAAGGAGAGAGGAGAATTTTGGGAGGTGGAAGGCTGAGTCAAGAGACACTGCCAGCTGCTGCCACCATGAGAAGTAAGATGTAAAGTACCGGTAAGCCACAAGCAATCTGGCAACTTAATAGATTAATAGAAATGGGTTAATTTAAGATATAAGAACTAGATTGCAAGAAGCCTGCCATGGCCATACAGTTTATAAGTAATATAAGTCTCTTTGTGTTTACTTGGCTCTGAGTGGGACTGGAGAGAACTCCAGCTACATGAGGGCTTCTTCAATTTTTATTCATGGGAAATAACATAAAACTAGAAATCACAATTGCCATGCATTTACAGTCATATAATTTTGATCATTGTTCCCACCACTTTTAATTGAACCTATATCACATATGTGTGAGATGCTAAGACAGGTTCATAGCTATGTGCACATACCATTGATCTATAGATTCATACATATCTATAATCCTAGAGAGCATATGTAGGCCAGTGTATACAGTATACACACTTACATTACATATATTGCATCCAATCAAACAGCAAATCATAAATTTAGCATCATTACTTCTGTTTGAAGATGAGGAAAATCAGAATTAAGCAAATTGCCAAGAAACTTAGAGGTTGAGGTTTGAGGCAGCCTTGCAGCCAGAGTCTCCACTACCCTAAAGTTAGTTCATTTCTCTATAGACCAGGCTACCCTCGTTGCACGCTACACTGGAGACTTAGGCTATAGATGGAAACCATTCTACACATCTTTCTCCTTATTGAATCGACATCCCATGACTTCATCAGGTGAGGTCAGCAGTCATTCATCAAATCAAGGATACTCTACAAATTCCACTGGAGACTTGGTAAGTTGTTCAAGTCCCTTGGTTTCCACGAAGGAAGACATTTCAAAGCTTTTATTTCTTTCTGAGTTCAACAACAACAAAAGGGGTAAGAAATAAAATTCAGTATTATAAATTACAATGTTATAAAAAAATAAACAAATGCTAAGTGAATTGGAGGGTAACTGCTTTAACATTCAGTGTGCATAGTCAGACTTTTATCCATCAACTATTTGCCAGTAATAAAAGTTGAGTCTTGCAAGTTATATCTTCAAGTATTCATAGCTTGGGTGAGATATCCTCATGGTTCTGTGCTTTAGTGTTAATTAATTAATTAATAGTTATAGTATGACAAGGAAAATGGTTTTGTTCTAAAGCCCCCCAGACTGACTTTCTCGGGGATCTGCAGGAAACATTGTGGGGATGTAGATGCTGACATTGCATGTTATTCATGCCCACATGTCAACTCTTAAAGTCACAGCTAATGTGGCATCAGAATTAGGATCTACTAAAGGACAGGAATCTCTGGAGATGTTCCAGTCTGCCAGCCTCATTTCCATAATGGATTACAACAGCCAAAGAGGTGAGTGTGTTAAAGAACTCAATATTCTTGAATTTTGGAGTGTTAGAAAAACACCCTGAATGTGGAATTCAAGTCTCTAGAGAGGGCAGGGGACAAAAGAAAGTGATTTCAGTTTGGAAAGACTGACAGTTTCATGGTTTTCCCAACTGAGGATCAGTGGTTATGCACCACACTCAGGTATATGTTACACACAGTTGGTAAACAGGTCTATGTTTTGAAAAAATGATCTTTGGGAAGTTTTTCCCTCTTTGAATCTCTCTCACTTTCAAAATGAGGCCCTTATTCTTCCTCCTGATCACCGAAGATTCTATCCATCGCTCATTTGCCTAACTCACTTTCAGGGTACCCCCAATTCCTTTATTTGGGTTCATCATTAATTTACTTTCATGCAATTAATAATTTTAAGCATGATTGCTAATTAAAATTAAGACTTCACAATGAATAAAATACAATCAATGAGATGTCTAGCATGATTAAGTGACAGGAAGCACATGGAGAAAGTATTTGAATGCTCATGGGCATCACTGGGTTCCAGAGAATGCCCACTTCCTGCTCCTCTACCTCATAGCACCTCTAGGAGCTGTGTACAGTGGAGTCATAGAAAGTGAAGTCAAAGGGCAGGAAACCCCCCAGCTTTAGGATGCTTTACATTGAATAACTTCGGGTAACAAGAACCAGTAATGATGGCATCAAAAAATGCTGGATTCTTTATACATGAGCTGTAGTGAAATTTAAATTCTTTGTGTGTATCAAGACATCAAGTGCCACTAAGTTAAGACTCAGAGCAGAAGCTCACAAATATAAATAATCATGCCACACAGAAGCTTGAAGTTGGATGTATCTAGATTTTTTTTAATGAGGCTGTTGCATTTAAGCAAAATTTCAATTAAGCAACTAGGAAGCCTCAAGGCTCCTCTTCCTCTGATCTTACCTTACACTTTGTGTAAGTATAAAGGGCACTTTCATAAAAGGGTTTTCCCCATTAGCTAGTAGAAAGATGACTTCTGTATTCAATTTGAATGTATAGTTGGGTAAAGGGAAAATGAAAAGTGGTGTGAAGTGAGTTACATAGTCTCCTCAATACATGAAATGAGCTGGAGAAATGGAACCCGGGCGGGTTGGTTCTATTTTGTGTTGCCAAGCTTGTGTAAGTCTTTTTTGCTTCCCTTCTGAGATGTGGACAGATGCTTAACACTGTCACTATGTAACTAGGGGCCCCACAGGGATTATAGACAAACAAATGAGATGTGAAATTCTCAGTCACTTGGACACTGTTTTGGTATCTTTCAAATAACCATACATAGTCTGTAGGCCCATTAAATATGTGCAGGAACATCATGAAATGCTATTTTGTGATTTTCTGATATATTAAATATAATATCAAAGTGTTAAAAAGATTTATATTTCTGCAATGATACCAAGATAGCACAATCTATGCAAATATCCAAGACATCCAGAACAGAACAGTTCCTTCAGGTTCTGATTACCTCATGTTTAGGCTATATTAGGGATTTTTTTTTTTCTGCAGAAAAGCTTACTTTTTGAAATTTCAAAGGACTCAAACTTGACAGGTTGAATATAGTTCACTAGGTTAGACATCTCTTCTGTGGCCATGGCCTCACTGCCGGCAGTCCCCTGGAAGCAGGAATAAAAAATAAATTAAGAAATATTTCCAGAGTCAGCATTATACTATCCAGCATTATCTTCTCAGAAAATAGTCACATGATGCAAGGAAATAGAAAGTCCTTCCATTCTGAAAAGAGCTGCTGCAGAGAAATCCACCACAGAACAGGAACAAAAGGCAGGCCGGGTCCTCATCACAAACACTTGGCAGCATGTGTGTTTAGAGTTTGGATTTTGCAGTATTTATTTTTACATAATGGATATTTTGTGAATGAGTCATAAATCCAACAAAAATTTCATTTAAAACTCACCTGTATATTATACCCACTTCCTAACTGTCTTTCCCCCCAATTCTGAGTATTAAAACCAGCACAAAATGATTTTAAATATGAAATAAAAAAATTCACGACATAGAATTTTCCATCTGTGGCATCAGGTCAGCTCTTCAAAGTTTAGGGGCTTTGGACATTTTAGATTCTGTATTTTCAGGTTCTGAATGGTAACTTTATGAATGGGAGAGCTGGCAGGGTGGTCTGGGGCCAACAGCATCAGGACCTCCATTTTCAGCCTCTCCACAGGCATCAGGGATGAAAATCTGTTGATACAGTGATGCCCAGAGGAATCGCTGTCCTCTACAGCAGAGAGCACAGATGTAAGTGGGGCTCTACAAACAATTTCTATAGTTCTTAATAGGCACTCCCCTCCCTCATCGGTTCCTGTGTGACAGAGTGTGCTGTATGGAAACAGGATAGTTGCTTAGGTCCCAGAGCAAGGCCATCTGATAGTAAATTCAAAGGCCGAGCCAGAAGCTGTTCCACTACTCATCTGCAAAATAAAAATCAGTCCTAGAGCACGTACATTTCTATAATTATTAAAAGTAAATTAAAAACAGGTGTAGTGGTGCACACCTTTAATTCCTGCACTGGGGGTGGGGGGAGGGGGCAGAGCAGAGGCAGGGGAATCTCTAAGTTTGAGGCCAGCCTGGTCTACAGAGTGAGTTCCAGGACAGCCAGGGCTACACAGGGAAACCAAATAAAGGAAGTGAGCTCAGAACAGTGTCTGGCAAATAGAAGGAGCTTACATCATTTTAGATGTTATCTGCAATTACATATTCTTTAATACAAGTTTCAATGAAGAAAACCTGTACCGTTACTTGCACAAGACAGGCCTCTACAGAAGGGTCTAATATTTTCTAATTTTTTCATTTAGAAGAGAAAATACATAGAGATTGGGGTTTCTTTGTAAAAACAGCAGCAGGAATACTCCGGTTAAATGCCAACTGGGAAATACTCATTTGAAAACAGACAATTGCAAAAACGATCCAAGTGCACCCTGAAGCCACTCTCAGACAGACGGAGCATCCTCATTATTACTGCAGCTTCCCTCTTGGAAACCAAGATTACATTTAGTGGGGACGTAAAAGAGCACATTTTAAACTAAGCTGGGCAGCATGGCGCACGTGTGTGGTCTCAGCTACACGGAGACAGAGGTGAGAGGACTGCTTGAGTTCAGGCGTTGGAGACCATCCTAGGCTACACAGTGGGACTCATTCACAAAATAAACAAATAAAATGCATAAAAATTCAGACCACATCAAAGCATATAATTGTAAGGAAAAAAATGCCAAAGAAGAATAGCTTATTGAGCCTTGGGTAGGAATACACACCCATAATCCCAGCATTTTAGAAGGTGAGCTAGCCTAAGCTACAAAGTTAAGTTAGAGTCCAGGCTGAACTACCTAATGGGATCCTATCACAAAACCAAGCAAGTAAGCAAACCCCTCAATAAACAAATGAATGTTAACAAAAGAGAAAGATAGAAAGAGAAGAGTTACTTTTCTTTACTGTAATTGAACTATAAGGCCATCAGTACATAGCCAAACACTCTCTAGCATATTTGAATGCAGATCCAGTATAATGTTCACGATAGTGACTGAAAGAAAATTCTGCAATCTTCATTGAACTGTCCCTGAGTGGTTTCCAAGTTCTGCGCAGTTATTATTTATGAGTTGGTGGCATCCCTTAGGGAGCTGATGTCAACATGTCGCTTCAGCGGATGCAAAACCAAAACACTGGAATCACAATCACACCTCTGAACATTCCTGCAAGCCCTGTATGTTCCCTGGAATATTTTGTGGACCATTCCACAAATCATTGAATTGCCTCAAAAACTGGAGCTGGCAATCAAATGTCCCATGCTTATTCTTTCTGCCACTAGATGGCAGAAGGGGATCGTAAGAGAGCCATAAGACGGCACGTTGGGGGCGAGCACCCTAGCCTGAACTCACCTCATCCATGGAAGACTTTTTACAGTCGTCATCATCGTCGTCATCGTCACTCTCTGTGTCTGCCTCCCCTGTCAAATTTCAATCACAGACATGATTTCAGCATTTATTCCAAAGTCCAAAGAATTTGCAAAAGCACACTGCCGACTATGGTCGAGGATGCCCTAGAAGGCTGCCATTCTGCTCCTTTTAAAGTTTCTTTTTTTTTTCTTCCCCAGGATTTATGGTTGCTTAGCAACAGATAATTAAACTGACATTTTGACAAATTTTTCACAAGTTTGATTTGTGATAAATAAGATTGAAAATTTCAAGTTCAATTAAAAATGCCCATCTTAAAATTTTCCCATCTGTTTTAAAAATACATGTCATTGAGTATGATTTTATTTCTGTGCATTCTATTGTAATGTACATGTTCTCTTGGAGAGATGTTAAACTCTGTGGCCCTAACACAGATAAACTCTGCTTTCATTTTTCTGTCTTCTCCTAAGCCAACGCTCTTTAAAATAACCCTTGGCCAGCACACAGCTCAGTAACCAATCTTCTCCAAAGAAAGGACCTCTCCCAGGAGTTGAAGAAGTTTACAAGTGATATCAGGAACTCTGGGGAAATGGTGGCACCAATGACAGCATTAAAACCATCAAGTGTGGATTTACAGTTATTTAAATAATGCATAAATCATAAAAAATGATATCATTCTTCCATTCTAAGAGTGTGAGAGCCAGAGACAGTGGAAAACTACAAGGAAGAACTGTCTTGTGAACTCACAGTGGGTGTGTCAGCATGCACAAGACCTGGTCAAGCTCCAGCCAGACCAATTCCTAACAAGGGGAGGGGAGTGTGAAGTCTCACCTTTAGATGAGCAACTACTGGCCATTCATAGCTTCTGGAAGAGGGTGGGTCAGTTTTCTCTAAGAGTTTGGATCCTAAGTTGATCATGTTTGAGGGGAAGTCTGCACATCTAAAAATATTTGGGTAGCACAAATTGGTATTGAAGAATTTAAAACAAAAATATAGGGCACAAGATTGGAATGGTATGGAAAAGGGAGTCGATCTGGGAAGAGCTGAGGGGGAACGCTATCAAAACATACTGTAAAAATTCTCAAAGAACTAACAAAGATTTTTTTTACGATGACATTCCTTTTTTTTTTTTAAAGATTTATTTATTTATTATGTAGACAGGAGAGGGTGCCAGATCTCATTACAGATGGTTGTGAGCCACCATGTGGGTGCTGGGAATTGAACTCAGGACCTCTGGAAGAGCAGTCAGTGCTCTTAACCTCTGAGCCATCTCTCCAGCCTCGATGACATTCCTTCTAAAGGGGCAAGATAAAATAATCTAATGCAAAAGAAAAAACAACGGAAGCCAACAAAAATAGAAAATAACCTAATGATTTAAAATCACTATGCTTGAAAACCGATGTCAGTCTGACCTGATTCAGCTTCATACTTAACCAATATGCAGTCATTTTAATTGGTTAATTCTACTCTTCTCCTCAAGAGTTAATGGGCATTGTTCAAGTAAAATATCCACATTGGTATATGAAGCATTAAATTCTTGTGTACTTCTGAGCTTCGTGCAAATGCAACCGAGCATGTAAAAAAAAAAAAAAAAAAAAAAAAAAAAAAAAAAAAAAAAAAAACTTTCAAGGAAAAAGTAAACAAGGCAGCCCCTCTTCAGTTTCTCGAACTGCAATAGCAAGAAAATCCCAATAGATGGCGGCATGAGCTCATCACAGAGGCAGCTCGCAGAGCCTGGCACCTGCTCCTAGAGAAGCCTTCGGAAAGTTGGCCACACTCTTCAATCAGTGTAGAGGACATAGTGCCCATAGCCCCGCCTTCCAAGAAGCTCCTAAGGTCTTCATGTGAGTGACCAAGCTCAGTCAGTTCCTGCAGGGTAGTGGAGAAACATCTATTGAGGGGAAAGACTTCTGTGGCTGTAAGAACTGTGCATGGCTTGGTACAAAGAGCCACGTAACATCCAAATGTGAATCCCTTGTATTTGGTGAAAAATATACCTTGTTATATTACAAACACATTGTTTTAGGAGGCTGCTACTTGATATTTTATATACATCTCTTTTGCCTGAAGTTCTTCTTTGTATTGTTTTAAATCAGAGAGGCGATTCTTTTAATAAAGTAATTTGAAAAGATGATTGACAGAACCTTCTACAAAATGTTACACGAGACATAACAATTGTCCAATAATTATTTCAGATACAATGTCATGTCAAATATTGGATTGTGTGAAGAAGAAAGACTGAATCTTCCTTGATTGTGAAAGTAAAGACCTGACTTTTCCTTTGCTAAGTTTAAGAAAAAAAAAATATGGATCTGTATTTATATTTTAAGCCAGCAGAGTCTGCACATACTCATGGGCTTCTCTCATAAGACCTTGAAAGGAACCTGGAGAAATCTATTTGAAATATAAAAAATAACATCCTTTTAAAAAGCAACAATAACAATACCCCAAGGTGGTATCTTACTTGACCCTCGTTCTTTCTGGAAAGTGTACTGGCTAAGGGTTGGCTCTCAGAAGGAGAATCCAGAGAACAGAGTTAAATTAGCTCTGAAATCAATCCACACCATGTTTTTGTAGCTGCTTGAGTTTCCAGTACTGGGAACATCCACAAAACAAATGGTAAATTAACAGGACTCTTTATTCAGGGGCTTACCTACATACTAAAACATCCAAAAATTTGCATGGCAATAAATACTGATTGCAAAACAGACTCCTGGTTTAGCTTAGGCAACCTAGAGAATTGCTAGCAGATTGCTGCTTTTTCCCTGTATGAAGCGATCATGTTCACTGCCTGTAGAATTCATTATTAGAGTTATGTATCCAGTTAATGGGAGGGAGAATTGGAATTAGATAAAAGCAGATGGTACAAAAAACACCATGCGCCCACGTGCAAAGGGAGGCACACGGGGACAGGTTGGGGAAGAAGTGGCCTCTAATGGTAATTATTTCACACTCAAATGCATTCTCACTGAGAACGGAAGTTATTTTTCAAAAATGAATCAGAATTATGTCATGATATTGGAAAAACACATTTGAGAACCATGGAGTGAGGGATCTTTTGAAAGAATTATATAATGTCTGCTCATTAGGCTGCCCATTTAAATAATAAGAGCAGTTGACAAGCGAGACAGAAAGTAGAAGGGTAAATCAGGCTCAGTCAGGGCTTGGGGGTGTAACATGCTCAGAGGTCGAACACTGCCTAGCATGTGAGAGGCCACAGCACAATAGAGGACCAAACAAAACAAATCCAAATAACCAATTAGACAACAAACCACATTGGCCATGCTTATGTTCTGATTGCCCTAGGCTTTACACTTTAACATTCCAATTGTTTAAAAGTCTTTAAATTTATATGTGATAGGCACAGGGACTTACAGATATATGAGCAGGGCATGGATTTTTCATCAAATAAAGATGTATCTACATTGAGACAGAAAACAGGACCAGACTCCTGAAGACACTATGGCTCACTCCCTTCTAGTTACTTCTAAGGGCAATGGTTCCCTGACTTCCAGCAGCCTGTCTTGCTTTTACACCTTATGTAGATGGAGCTCAACTACCCTTTCATGCACAGCCAGAACTTGCCCTCATCATACATATTATTCTTTTGTATGACTATACCCTGATTTACAATCAGCTGATAGATCGTTGGCTTCCCGTGTTTGGGTATTCTAAAGTAACACACTGCTTATAGCGATTTTTCAGTCTCTTCATAAATATTTCTACCCATTTTTTGTTAGCTCTCTCTTGCGGAATGGAGCTGGGGCGGGGGAGTATCTGTGCTTAGCTTTTATCAACATACTCAACGTCTTCCTTCACTCTTTTCTTTCTTGGCTTCTTTCCTCTTTCCTCCCCTCTTCTGTTCTCTTTTCTTCTGTGCCAAGGACAGGGCCCAGAGCCTCATCCCTGCTAGGCATGTACCACTGAGAAACTGTCAGCACCCCATGGTAAACTTTAATTGAAGAATGCCCTGAAGTCAAGCTTATAGTTTTTTAATGTCATCACATCCCCAATAAGGAGGTCTTTGCAATTGTCAGGATTCCCCTGGATAAGGGGAAATATATTAGGCTCAATGACAAATAACCTAAAGAAAACTAGTGGCCCTTTGAATTTTTTTCTCATAATCACAGAGAGTCAGTTTCAAACTAATGTGAAAGGAAGTGTAAGCACTGCCCAGTCGTTTTCAGAAACAATGCAAGTTATTTAATCCCTTCATGTTTTTAAAGAGCTCTGCAAAACATGGGAGAACTGCAAAGCCCAGCACCCTTCAGTGACTGGCCGATCTCTTGTCTTCCCTCCTCCTGCTGATGCTGCCTGCCATAAAGCTTAGAACCAAGGGACTGATAAGTAAAGCTGATTTGCCTCAAGTGCAAGCAGAAGGTGTTTACTTTCCCAAAGATGTGCTGACTCTACAGGTGAGGTCAGGCTGCCTCAGACTCTCTCCCTGGGCCTATGTGATATCTAGAGTCTGAACTGACAGCACTGCCCAGTGGTAGTTAGAGGGAGAAAGTAACCACAGAAGAAAGACTACAGAGATGCCACACTTCTGACTTTGAAGCTGAAGGAAGGGACCTGTGAGCCAGTAAATGTGAGTAGCTTCTAGGAGTTGGAAAAACAGACAAACCCTTCCTTTGAGCTTCCAGAAAGTAACTGAGCCTGCCTGACGCCTTTGGTTTATTCTATAAGCTTTCTTGAGGATCTTTGGACCTACAGAGCTTGAGGTGAAGTGATCCTTGTTTTCAAGTTTGTGGTAGCCATAGGAAAGCAATGCAGCTTGAAACTTCCAAAAAGGGAAAGCTGAAAGCCCTTCTAGGCCAATTTCAGAGCATCAGATCTGAAAAGCTCACTCATTGTGAGCCCAGTAGTTCCTCACCAGCTCCCGGAGACGAGGGCTCGAACACACTGGAGGAGTCGCTGTATGTGTTGGAGGCTTGCTCAGAGAGCTTCTTTTTACCACTTCCTTCTGATGACTTGTGTGATTTCTTCTTGTTTTTCACCAAGATTTTATACATTAAATCCATAGGGCTTGGAAGAGGTACCCCAGATTCCAGCTATTTAAAAGAAAGCACAGTCTTTAAAAATACTGTCCCCCAAATATTAATTTATTGATCATGAATTATATGCTATCATACCTCGTTTATTGACTTTTACATCTTAGCCAATTAGGCATATATGTGTATTTGAAACATTTACCCATGAATATTGCTTTCATGTTACTTCACATGTTTTAATTATGTCAGTATTTATACTGAAAATTAACAAAGTCTTACTTGTTTATATTTTTCCCATCAAGAAGAAGATGAAGAAACAATAGTTAACTGCTCTTAAAACAAAACAAAACAACAACAACAAAAAAAACTGTCCCCTCCTTTTAGCTATCCCTCCAAAGGCACTGCACAGCTTTGGATCTTATAGCCTCTAGATTATAATTTCCTATGTTCAACACAGCTTATGAACAGTTCTAACTGTGCTCTGCATTTTTGTTTTTTAAATGAGAGATGCATTAAATGACTGAATTCATTTTACAAAATGAAACTACAAACGTAGGACCACAGAAATGTTCTGGTAGATTTGATGGACTGAACCTGGACCTTCATGCATTTTCTGTTTGACTGTGCAAGTCCAACCATTTTACTGTAGAACATGTCAGTCATCTCTGACCTGACCTGAATCAGTGCAAGGCCAGACATTTGACAGGAAGAATTGGTGAAGTTGGGCAAAAGTTTCCAAATGAGTCACTCTGTCAGACATCGCTCTACAGACAGCAAAATCCTGTGTTGGTTGTAGTTGGGTTTTGGCATCAGCCAAAGAGAACGACATGATTTCAGACCTCGTTCTTGCCCTGAGGTCCAAGCTGTCTTATTACTGAGGCTTATTTCACTGTTGCACGTTTTTTGCTCATATAATGGGAAATCAATTTCCCATGAGAAGGTTATGAGGTACTGTATCAGGGAGCGTGTGCAAAGCACATGATAGGTTTATTTTTAGAAAGTCTTTTGAAGTCTCACAAGCTAGATCTCTATTCTTTGCTTGTCTTGAGTCTGGGGACCGAAATGAACTCCCTTAACAACATGCAGACACTGGGACAAAGTGTCCAGGAGGAAGCAGCTACTTTAGGTTATAGCTGCTCTTTTCCTTTCTGAACAGGAATGTGACTGCTCCCAGACCTCTGGGTGGCATCCTTTTACTGCACTCAGAAGTCACAAGGAAATGAAGAGAAGTTCTTGTGACGTTACAAGTTGCAGTCCCTTAAAGCTGTCTAAAGCGGTATGCCCCGTGACTTACAGCTCCAAGCCTTGAGAGGCAGGGTTCTACTGATCCAGCCTTAAGAAGCTAAAGATTTATGGTGATTTAAGCTAAAGATATATTGTGGTTGGAGGATCATGGTGTTTCACTTTAACCACCAGTAGCCCAGAACTGGGCAGCTGTAATCATCTTCAGCTTCCTACAGCAGTGAACGGCAGCAAGGGGTAGTGCCTATGTGTGTTCTAACTCTCGAAAGAGCTTAGGGTGTCAGGACGCTGAGCACCTAGAAATCCTAGCATTATAGGTTGGGACCCTGGGAACTTAAGGCTTTAGCTTCCTCTGCAATCTAACAGATGGGTCTCACTTTCCCTTTTCCAGCTCTTTCCCGTTCATTGCACCTCTAACACTTTTGTTCCTGCCCTGGCCGCTCTTTGGAATCCCGCTGTCATCCCTGTGATGCTATTGCACCTCTGCTTCCACCAGCTCCACTTGCTTCTGCAGTGGCAAAGGTGGGGGGGGGGCGTGGTAAGGGTGTCTGCACCCATCCCAGTGCAGAACACCACATCAGTTCAGGACTGGGCTTGCACTAATCACAAGCCTCTGGGGGGCCACCAGGAATCGGGTTCCCCTCTGGCCTGGGTGAATGTGCCACTGTTAATGGTCCACTGAGGCTAGTGATAGCAAGAAGTCTGGTGGACGCTGTTCAAAAAAGAGGTGGCTGGAATAGTGCTTCGTGGAACTGGAGTTGTGCTTTGGCAGTAAAAAGCTTTAGTTCAGAGCAGCTCCCTCAAGACGGGCATATAATGTTCAGGGCTGTCAGGCTGCCATAAGGGCAGTCCAGCTGGCTGCTAAAGAGATGCTGCTTGGCTGACAATCCTCTGTTCAAGCATCTGGACACACAGAAAGAGACTAACAACTGTCCATTAGGGAATCAGATTTACTCAGCTCCCCAGCATCTTGTTTAAAGGAAAAAAAAGAAGAAGCAATAAGAGAGGTGCTTACAAATGACATTTAACAATGATCTACTCTTAGCTGAATACCCATGGGGAGAGTCGGGCTTCTTATCTGCTCATGACTGCAGCAACAGAAGCCGGAGCGCTGCTTCAGGGGTGACCGCAAATGGACAGCAGGTGGCAGAAACAAGCTAAGGAATCAGTGTGGCCACATTTTTGCATTTGTTTCGAAAGGGTGTGACAAAGATCCATGGGGGGTAGGCAGAGTCTACCCTGTCCTCTTGGACTGTCTCTGTGAGTTGACTGTCATTGATGAGGGCTTTGGCAATCTTGACTGATTGCTGCCAACTGAAACATTCTCCCCTGAAGGGAAGCAGGGGGAAGAATGAGATTCAGGAAGTACACGAATCTCACACCCTTAGGAAGCTCCTGAAACCTACGAGATTCTCAAGGCCCCTTTCCATGGTTATGTAAGCAGTATGGACTGCTCCGGAGGAGAGACTGTTCAGCCCGTCTAGCTGCCTGCTTATCAGTCAGGGAGCACCAGAGATGTAGCTTTCACGAGTTGATAGCCAGGCCGGAGTAGGCTTTTGGAGCTGCCTTTGCGTCACCCACAGTCCTGTAAGTAACCCTTCACCTATATTCTGGTAAGTAACCCTTCACCCACACTCCTGTAAGCAACCCAATGAACTCATGGTGCCTCAAGTCAGAATTCGGTGGAACTGCTACTTTGGCCTGTCCTCAGTAACTTATCTGAGGTAAATAGACATGTGTTCACAAAACAAAAGACCTGCTGTGTCACCCTAAGCAGAGACAAGAGGGACAAGACTGGAAGAGAAGGAAACAGACTCATATCTTCTGATCTCAGCTGCGCCCCATGCTAGAGTTCCACAGATCAAACCATATTGCTCACCTACCTATATACAGAGGTAGTATCTCCCCAGCTATAACCAGTAAGTGCCCTCCTGCGAAGGCACACAACACAGCTACTTACTGGGTATTTTTCCAGTGGCTCCATAAGCAAGGCATCACCAAAGATTAATCGGCAATACTCGGCCATCTTGGCTTGCTGCTTCGGGCTAAGAGCAAGAAGAAAGGAATTATGGGGCTTTTTCAGAGAAATGACTTTGCATCGCTAACACAGAAAGAGGTCAGCCAGGATCAATTTCCATCATTCTGAAATGCTATCCTGAATACCACACGCAAGACCGCACAATCGTGCACACGTACCACACAAGTGCAGCATGCAGGCTGGATCAGTGAGGCTGTTTTTAAGGTTGTCCTATACACCCAGATGAGGGCACAGCACACCATTTATTTCCCTGTCTCCAGATTCAAGAGATTCCGAGAGTTAGAACCTTTGTTCCTTTTGTTGGATTCCCTAGTTTTATGTCAACTGTAAGGCACCTGGGATAGGAATGTTTTCATGATTTCATGTGAATTCTTGGGGAAAATATATTGGAGCAACAGAAAATAGAAGAGGAATATTTATAAGCAGGCAAGAGAGGAAGGAAGAGTGAGAAAAAGAGGTGAATAGATGGAGAGAGAACTGTACACACAGAAGGAAACCAAGCAGAAGTGGGTTTGTGTGTGCACGTGAAGGATGCAGGAGGAAGGACAAAGCAGCTTTGGCAAAGGCTGTCTTCAAGTCTTCCCTTTCCTGGTTTTTTGAGACATGGTCTCACTGTGTAGTCTGGGCTGGCTTGATGTTTGAGATCCTCCTGCCTCACCCCCCTGGGTGCTGAGAAGACAGGCAGACACACATCTCTGTGCCCAGATTTGCTTGTCTGTAACCTTTCTGTGCAGAACAAGTGGAGTAGAGGAGGGAGCAGGCCATGCCAGCTGCCAGGAGGAGCCTGTTCTGACAGCAGCTAGGGCCCAGGCTTTGCCAAGTTGAGCTCCTCTTTCCGAACTGTTCTGAATTTGTACATGGAGAAGGATTTTAACTGCTCCTGGAACTGGGCAAAGGATGCTGAGAAGATGCGATGAAGCAATGGATACAAACACCTTTTAAGAACTACAAGGGCAAGCAAGATGCATATAAAATGATCCCACAGGGAGCAGATGCCCCCATCTGTGGCTAGCCTAGACAAACTGTGCCTCCAGCCCTTGTAAAGATGCTGTTAGAGGGAACATCCACATCCTTTCAGCACTCCTGTTTCCCTTGACCTTTTCAGATGCAATTAAAAAACAGTTTTCTCATCCTGTGCAATGATAAACATCATTACACAGTACCCAGTACTGCTGGGTTGGGGTTTATGGGCTTTGATTGTGATCTACAGGCTATGGGTCTGGACTTTCCCTGGTTATACTGCAATGACACTCCATTCTAGCTAAAAAAAAAAAAAATGTACTAGAGGAATAGTAACTGTGATGAAAATGATGGTGCTTTACCATAAATCATAAAGATTAGAAGATATAATTCCTATTTTCATTCCTTCCCTGAAGGTAAGCCTAGAACACACTGTGTTTTCTGGGAAGGGGGTACTTAGACAGATGCTCAGCGGCAGTGCAGGAGGCAACTGCTCATTAGAACTGTCTCTCACAAAAACCAAGCATGGGCTCCACGGTCAGGTGAGCTTTCCGGGTTCATATGTCAACTCTCAAAGTTATTATCTTCTTGGAACTTCAGGGAGAGCTAAAGGAAAGATTCTAAGAACTTGCAATGCCTCACATAACAATTTCACATCTTTCTTTTGAGACAAGGTCTTCTTACGTAACTAAAGCTGGCTTCAAACTGTGTATCCCAGGCTGACTTCAAACTTGCAATCCTCCTGCCTCTGCAGGATCATGTCCACAGCAAAGCCTTCTACGTCTACATTTTTCTCGTCATGCTTGAACAGGATTTTACTGTGTGGTTTACACAGACCTAAGAATAGAGGATGACAGCTCTCCGAAGTGTGAGAAAGGACTGACCATTGACTAAATCCTGAAACATCCTGGAGGTGGTAGTTTAAGGACAACTAACTAGAAGCTATGTGGATGGGACCTTTGGGACAGGCAGGGAAGTGATTGAGGAGATAGATGATTTTTGCTGAGTGGTAACTTACACAGGAAGTCTGCCAGGCTGATGTGCTCTCTGGCGGCAGCTGAAGAATGCACTGAAGGTTGCACTGAAGAATGTGGGAAAAATGTAGTGTACCTGCATTTTCAGCAAGGCTGTGGGTGATTCTGATATGAGCAGCTCATGAGCCACACATATCGTTCAAATCACCCGGAGTGTCATTAAAATGCAGATTCACACTTAGAATCTAGTACAGGGCCAACATCCAGATATTTCTAAGAAGTTTCCAGGGAACATATGCTGCTGGTTTGAGCATTGCATTGTGAAGAAGTCTGTGTGGAGACCGAGAAAGGAAGATGTAGGTATCCAAGAAAAAAGTGAAGTGTGCTCTTTGGGAATCAGGCCATTTGTGTTCTCGATAAACATAAATACCCTCCTAATAGAGCAGAGAACAAACTGAACACACACACACACACACACATACACTAGTGGAAAACAGAGATAGTTTAATTGCAGGTCATGCCCACAGAAATAAATGGCATTAAAACTGCAATTAACAAAGAAATCCTGTAACGTTTATAGAGTATCAACCTCCATGGTAACAAAACAAAAGGAAAATTCACACATATATTATGTGTTTCAGGCTATGGCATATATTCCTAAACATATTAAAGTATCCACACAGCATCTGCCAAAGAAGTCAGTTTTCTGACAAAGAATGTACCCAATTGCATGGGGTAAAATCCTACAAGATCCAATGTCCTTTTCAGACCTTGTCAAAAATCTCAGTTTGTGGCGAAGCCAAGTTTGGAAGTCATTTCAATCAAATTCAATATAAGATTTTTTTTTCTTTGAAAATGCTAAATAACAAATCAAGTGGGACCTTTTAAAACTAACATTTTCTCCCTCTCTCTCTCCCTCCCTGCTTCTTGTTTGTGGTGGTGGCGGTGGCGGCGGCGGCGGCGGCGGCGGCAGCAGCAGTGGTGTGTCAGTGTACAGTGAGGAGTGCGTGTGCAACACAGCGGGTTTGTGGCAATCAGAGGACAGTTTTGCACAGTTGGTTCTCTCCAAAGCCCCTTTTGTTCGGTTTGAGGACTGAACTCAGGTTACCAGGCTTCCAGTTACCTTCACTCATGGAGCCATCTTGCTGGCAGGAAGTGGGGGGTATTTTTTAAACAAGAATTCTAATTTAGGAAGTGGGAAGCACCAGCTCTCTGGAAATTCTTGGCAGCAGGCAAGTGAGTAGAGAGCGGCTAAGTGCAGCATCCCCCATTATCTACGGGTAGGTGATTTCAAATGTTTGAAGAGAAAAATAGTAAAATCTGTGGATTTCTCTCCACACCCCACAAATAAGAATTTTTTTTTTTTTTTTTTTTTTTTTGGTAACGTGGGCCAGATTAGTAGGGAGCAGAGTTCTGAGCCTGGCCCTTGCGCATGAGGCACTGAGGACCCTGGGGTAGTTAACCAGAAATGGAAAGCCGGTTTCTTGATGTGTGGGGGTTATGGTGCTGGGTCACTGACTTGAGGATTCTGAGGGTTCCTCTTGTTTGGATGACAAAGAAAGTGCTAGAACATGAGGAGTAATGCTGACTTAGGTGAGGTGACCCACAGGTCAAATACAGGGGTCTCTCCACTAAAGGAAGTCCACTGCTTTCATTGGATGTGTGATATTCCTCCTGGGAAGCCCGAGGTTGAGCTACTTGGCTCTCTGGATGTGAAGGAGGGAACTGTCAAACAACTTCCTCTCATGTCAGAAGTCAGCACTTCTGTCCTGTGCTGCCGTTACATTATCACAATCGTGTGTCCCCGGAAGGTTGTTTTCCTGTTTTCTTTCATCATATGTGAATTATGAATGAATTTGCAACAGCTACATTTATTCACTCAGGAAATGCAACATCCTGGTGCTACAGCCTCTTTGCTTTTGTGCACAGTGCAGGAATTAGGTGTTGTGCCCAGTTTGGGATCTCTGTGTAATTAGAGTGGAGAATTGCAAAGCGCATCCTGTGGTTGCAGATCACAAGCCACACCAGAGTGAACACTGGCTGACAGTTGCCTTGCAGATCTCTGGTTGTCGGTTGTCTTGATTCCATGTCTTAGAGGTTTCTGATATGTGTGCGCATGCATGCACGTGTGCACAAGCATGCATGCACATGTGCACAAGCATGCATGCAGTGCTAATTCAGAGCCTGCACTCGGAAGCCAGGATAGCTTGGTTTGAAACTCACCTCAGCTGCATAGCCTCAGGCAAGTTAAATGCTCACTTGGGATTCAGTTTCTCTACCTATAAGACAAGGGTAACCCTACTGTTCCTTTGGTGAACACTAGCGTTTAAAGTACAGGTTGCATCAGCATGTAACATAATGGGAACAATGCTCAGTGCAAATACATGTTCAGTAAATGTAAGTTTTTCTGTGTCAGGGTGGTTATAGATGTAGTCTCTCAGTCTACCTCAAGGGAGAGTGTACTGTGTAGCGGGTGAGACACTGAAAATTGAATTACGTTTCTTGATTTTGTCTCTTTTAAGAAAATAACGCTGCTGAATGCCCATTATTAAAGCAAACAAAGGCAAGGCGCTGTCAACACGTCTGAAAACTGTTATGTATGCCTGAACAAAAAGTGGCCAGGCGTTGCTGGAACCTGAGGAAATATGGAATAGACACTGAGGAAGAAAACCTCCAACAAAGTCACTTGCAAATCAGAGCTGTTGCTGCCAGCCAGGTGTTAAACACAGTCTGCAGGAGTGAGGAGAAATAGCAAGAAACGGAATAAATTCCACTCTCTTCCATGCCCTCTCAGGAGTATTAGGAAAATCATGTACAGTGATCTTACCATTCATAGGATGAAATGCTCACAATGAAACAGAATGTAGAATGGTAAATGTAGCACTGTCCTGAGAACGAACTAGAAATAGATACTTACAAAATTGATTGCGTCAAACTAAGTTTGCTTTCTACATGCTAACAGAGCACCTTATTTAACTACTTAGAATTTTGGTCTGCTCATACTGCTTCTTGAAGATTAGGCATTCATGCACTGAAGCATGTGTTGGAAATTTGTAAACTGGGAAAGACTGTCAGAAGGAAGGAGAGAACAAAAATGAATGAGCCCTGTTACTACAGGTGTAGCCAGCTTTCACTAAATAAATCAGCCAGGGGATCGTTACGAGGTATAGAAGGCTTCAGAAACACTCTACAAGTAGCCATGGCCCTACCATATGTTCTTCAAGCATTGATTCCACCCACTAAAGTCTGATATCTACATCATAGTTATAATTTATCTCACCTTGATTCTTTGCAATAAAATGAAGTTACATTACTAGATGTGGTAGTCCGCCCTTGTAACCCATCACTTTTGAGGCTGAGGCAGGAGAATTGAGAGTTTAAAGCAATCTGTTTTATACAACAATCAAGGGTTGATGTTTCTGCTCAGTGGAGGAACATGTGTGTAATATACAAAAGGCTCTGTACTCATATGTAGCAGGAATCTTAAAAGTTCTTATTAATAAAATCAAACCCGAGGCGAGTTATTGGGGTCCATGCTGGTAGATCAGAGAGACAGAACAAGCCACAGCTATCTCACCTCGCCGGATCCTCAGCTGGTCTTGTCTCCTCAGACTGGATGCTTCTGTGTCCTCATCCCAATGGCTCTCAGCTGAACTGCTGCTAGAAGCCTGAATGCTTAACCAGCCAAATGCTTAACCAGCCAAAATCTTCTAGTTTCTGGTCCTCACGCCTTATATATCTTTTTGCTTCCTACCACCACTCCCTGGGATTAAAGGCTGGCTTTCTGGGATTAAAGGTGTGTCACCATGCTTGGCTATTTCCAATGTGGCCTTGAACTCACAGAGATCCAGAGGGATTTCTATCTCTGGAATGCTAGGATTAAAGGTGTGAGTGCCACCATTTTCTAGCCTTTGTATCTAGTGGCTGTCCGTTCTCTGACCCCAGATAAATTTATTAGAGTACACAATATTTTGGGGAACACAATACCACCACACTCATACTCCATTCCCAGTACACCAAATATCTGAGTAAATAAAATAGTTGTGTCAGAATTATCTTTTCCTTGTATAGCTCAGCAGTAAGTGCAGGCTACTTTGAGGTAGAAAAATGTTTGCAATACAAATAAGCAGTGTAAAGCATCAGTAAGAGGAGGGAGGTAGTCAACAGACACAGGTGAGAGAAAAGAGTTTGCAGATGTTCCATCACCAGTTGCAAGCAGAGGGAACTGGTTTTTTTTAAAGGCAATATAAATTTGTAGCAAGAGGAGTCACTGAAAGAGGGTTTTAAGAGTGACCAATTGTAGCTGGGTAGCAGTGGCGCATGCCCTTAGTCCCAGCAATCTGGAGGCAGAGCCAGGCAGATCTCTGTGAGTTCGAGGCCAGCCTGGTCTACAGGGCGAGTTTCAGGACAGGCACCAAAACTACATGGAGAATGCCTGTCTCAAAGAACCAAAAGAGTGGTTCGTTGCATTCCAAGACAGTAAAGGAACAACAGTGTAAAAACAATGTACTCAACCACACTGCAAAGCAATGTCCTTAAAATCCATACTATGGCATGAAGATAGACCCCACAAACCCATGGGCTATTTTAATGCTCATAAAATTTAAATGACATCCTTTGCAGATGAAAGTATGCCACTTTGAAAGACACCACTGATGACACCAAATCATTTGAAATTGGGTGGAAAATTGCTAAAGAGGCCTCATTAGGGAAAAAGACTACTCACTGAATGCTCTAAATACTTACGAGTCCACATGGTTCTCAAAGGACAGGAGGATGGGAAAAGGCGAGGTCTTGAACGCACATTCTGCAATGGCTTCTATGACTTCCTAAAACAAGAACACATATGCATTCAACACTGCACATTGTGTGTGCATTTCTTTCCCTTGGAATTAAATCCTTTAGTATAGTGGGGGAGTTTGTTTTGTTTGTTTTAGTTTTGTGTGTGTCTGGTTTCTTGTCATTACTATCTGTTTATAGCAGTTCTGGAGTCAAAACCAGGACCTCATGCATGCTAGGCAAGTGCTCTATTTCTCACCTACATGCCCAGCTCATATAGCTGTCTTTTTTTTTTTAACTTATAGAATTATATCAAATGACTTGGAATGGCTGTGTAGTTCTGGCTTCTGGTTCTGTATAGTAAAGAAGAAATGAAAGTGGTCTTTGGTGGAGGGGCAGGTGGAGAAAATACTTCTATTTACTGATTATGGCTTCTGTTCCATAATGAAACCATCTAGTGATGTCATGAAAATTTGGAAAATAAGATGAGGCAAAAAATTTTACCCATAAATTTACTTTCTGAACCAAACTGCTATGAGCATTTGGTTATATTTACTTCTGATCTGTTTGTCATGTACTTGTGTGATTTTGTCTTGATAATAGTTACATAATCTGTATTTTTTCATAAATATTGTTGCTAAGAGATAAATAAATGAGTACCCTTGTGGCAGGGTATCTGTCTGGAATTTGCAAGGTCCTGGGATTGACAGCCCGCTTCAAAACCAACAAACAACAAACAAAATGGAGATAGACCTTGTGTTCATGACAGTAGTGTTTAAAGCATTCAGAGTTGTGTAACCACCAAGCCAGTCTACCTCGATACTTTTGTCATCCCAAACTACAGACCTGCTAGCAGTTGCTGGCTTTACCCAAGCCCTATCCCACACTCACACTCTCAACAACTGGCTCTGCAACTGTTATGTTTTCTTAGATCTGCTGTTCCAAACATTTCAACTACATGCAGCCATGGAATATATGGCTTTGGAGATTGGGCACTTTTCAGGTGGGGTGTTTTCAAAGCCTATGTGTGTTCTAACATATGTCTGTACTTCATTTTTCCTTTCATACATTTCTGTAAGGGCTGGAGCTGGAGCCCAGTGGTTGGATATTCAGTACCCTATATTCTACATCCAACAATGAAAATACATTATATGTCATAAGCTTCAATAACTCTACATATAATTCCAGAAAGATAGAAGTGCCATGATTGACTAGTCATCAACTGTTGGATGGGTACATTCTTCTAGGAATGGACTCTTGAAAGAAGAAAAACTGACTAGAATAATATGAACTCACTCATAGTTTCTTACAAATTTCCAAATTATTTTTCATTGTAAACTGTCTACAGTAATGAACAAAGGATCAGATTGAAAAGTGTATTCACCACTGGGCATTTGAGCATTACTTTTTCCAAAATGTTTCTCTGGTATTGAAGTACAATCTCATTTATTTATTTATTTATTTATTTATTAGATTTATTGGTTTTTATTTTATATGTGTGAGTGTTTTGCCTGCATGTATGCCTGTGTACCATGTGCATGCAGTGCCCATGGAGGCCAGAAGACAGCCTCAGATCCACTGGAACTGTAATTACAGACAATTGTGATCTGTCGTGTGGGTTCTGGGAATCAAATCCAGGTCCTCTGGAGGAACAACCAGTGCTCTCACCCCTGAGCCATGTCCCCGGCCCCTTGTTTATTATTTAAGTGTTCCACCATCCATAGAAATTAAACTTTACACTCCCATACATTGCTTTTATTTACATTTACTCTTTGCATATTTCTCCTGTCCAGCTGTAACTACTGCTCTCATTCTTCACACTGAAACCTTTCCCAAGGACTTCTCTCCCTTTCCTGTGTGGCACATCGCTTTCTTTATAGATACACCATTAAGCTGTTTCCCTTGCCCTGGAGTGTAAATGAGGCTTTCTAATTCTGGACTGCATTTGCATATATCTTCTAAGAATGATGGGCTTGCATAGAGCAAGAATCTCTCTTACTGTTTCTTAGAAGTGAATTCACAGATTGCTTTTCATACATAATCAATTTACCTTTTTATCACAGCCGAGTCCATCAAAATAAGTGCACTATAAAAAGCAAGTGATGTCAGGACATAACTTTTTTTTTTTTATTTCATACATTTGCACACAGGTTGTAGATGCAAGCATGCTCCCAACCAAGTCAGTCTTGTGTTCACTACCACATAGGTATGGGGCTTCTGGCACCTTCCTAGTGGGCATGGGCCAATTCAGGCAGGATAGTGAAACTTCCCTCACCAGTCGTACAGAGAAATAATTCTATCATCCCTGCATGCTGGGTGGGCTCACGAACTGAGTTTCCATTTACAGTGAGCCCAGGAGGGGTACGCTATTACCACCTGTTTGCTGATAAGAAATGAGGTTTGGGCTGATGGGAAGATTTTCCAAGATCTTGTAGCCAGCAGTGCCAGAGCTGGTCTTGGAGCCCCATAGTTGGCCCAGCAGTCAGCTGGAGAGCAGCACCCCAACTTTGTCTTCTCTTTCTCTTTACCACCTATCTTCCTCTCCCTCCTCTCTCTGCCCAGCTTTCCTCCATTTTTACAATACTTTTTAGAGTATTTTAGCTGCTGGTTAAAAAGCTCTATCAAATCTTCACACCAAATAAGACTTTATCGAATTTTGTCTATTATTTTAAGTTGGCTACAACTGAAAATTCTAGAAGACCTCCTGGGTGACTTCTGCTCTTTCTAATGTTTGAAAATATTTTGTAAGGTATATGTTTACTCAAGGTCAGAAAACTAGCAAAGGCTCTTAAGCTTCATTCTTTCATACATGCTATATTAGTTGCATGGGTGTTAAAGTCCTATCCTGTACCATTGATCCCTATTCCTCCAAGACTTAAAAAACTGCATTCAGTAATCTACTCTCTTAGTTAGGGTTTCTATTGCTGTGAAGAGCCACCACAACCACAGCAACTTTTAACAAAGAAAACATTTAATTATGATGGCTCCCTTACAGTTCAGAGGTTCAATCCATTATCATGGCGGGACATGGCAGCGTGCAGGAAGATATGGTGCTAGAGAGGTAGCTGCTACATGCTGATATGCAGGCAACAGGAAGTAGACTTTCTCACTGGGCATGGCTTGCACATACATGAGGTCTCAAAGCCTACCTCCACAGTGACACACTTCCTCCAAAAAGATCATACCTACTCCAAAGAAGCCACATGGTCCCAGTAGTGCCATTCCTTTTGGGGGTCATTTTCTTTCAAACCACCACACCTACTTAGCACACAGATTAATGACTAACTTTCAATCAGCAAACTGTCCTTGGACACCTTTGCCCTTGACAGACAAGAGCAGGGGGAATATGGATAGAGCCATATAAAACTACACCCTAAATTATTTGTTTTAGAAAATCAAGCCTTATTTTTAGAAATGCTTGGGCTGATCATTTCATCCATTTCCATCACATGCTTTTCTCCATTCTATTCCATGGATATAGCTGGTTAAAAGTAGCTGCATGAGGGGAGAAAAATCCTAGGATGGAGTGGGAAGTGCGGTGTCTGTCCTATGTAAAGAAGAAAAAGACTGGATGTGAATGGAGAGAGTAAGACCAAACGGTGAATTTTGAGGACAGCCATCAAAATGACCAAGACAGGTGGCATCAAAACAGGCACAAAGATCCAGGGGAGAAGAAGAAGAGCTGGGCCACAGCTCCAAGACTGGCATAAAGAGGCTGACCCACAGCCTCCCCACTCCCAGGCTGGCATAAAGAAGGTGACCTACAGCATCCCCCCTCCCAGGCTGGCATAAAGAAGCTGACCTACAGCATCCCCCCTCCGAGGGTGACATAAAGAAGGTGACCTACAGCATCCCCCTCCCCTCAGGTTGGCATAAAGAGGCTGACCTACAGCATCTCCCTCCCTAGAACATAACATTTTATTTCTGTTCATCCAATAAGCAGGTATCATATGTCAACAGGAATCCTTGCTTTGTGAGGTACATCACATGGCACTGCTCTGGGACACAAAAACTGAGAGCAGATAAACACTGTGACACAAAAATGACGAATTTTGTGCCCCGCTTCTGTCGCTGCTGCAGCATGCACTGGACTGTCAAATAGAGTCTAGTCACACTGGGAAAGCCAGCTCTACACGCACAGGAAACAGTGGGAGGAACATTTCACTGCCCACCAACATGTGATACGTGGCATTTCACGCGAAACGATGGAGAAGCAGATTTCACTTACATAACGGACACAGGAAAGATGATGGACATGAATGTGAGGCTACACTTTGATTGGTCTAGGATGGCAAAACTCCAAATCTTTATTGATCACCTCCTCGGTGTCAGGTTCAATTCAATGCACTGTGGGGAGATGGGCTCACAGAATGAAGGCCCCTGTTTTTGTGGGGATTACATTTTAGGAGACCCAGTAAACAAGAGACACGGTGAAGAAGCGCAGCAGAATGTCACAAGGTGACTGAGTACCACATGGAAATTTAGAAACACAGAGTGAGAGGGTGAGAGAATTTCTATCTGAAGGGTGTGGGGTTACCACTATAGAAGGATGAAATAGAGACGTCCTAATAGTCATGACTGGGGTGACATTTGAGAGCACCTCAAAGAGGTAAGCGGAGAACTTCAGTATAACCTGTGTGGAGATACAGCTGGCCCGGTAGGGTCAGCGAACAGCAAGGAGGAGGTCATGGAGAGCAGAAGGCCCCATCCCTTGCTCCCAATCTCACCATTACAAAGTCCTCTTACACACGGGCTCTGGGAAAGCAGACTACAACTGTGCAGAGCAGGGCCTAGACCTGTGTGAGGGAAGAGGGGTCTCTAAGTGCCAGACTTAGGAGCCATTCACACAAGCCCTGCATTTTACTTACAGGACTCTGAGTGAAGTGCCTGAATCTGGCACTCCTAATTCATTCCTCACTGGTTCCTGGAGAAAACAATCCTGCTGCTGAATTTTTCTACAGTTTAGGCTAGCATTTCCACTACTTGCCCACACCCCACTTCCATGTCTGTCCAAATCGCATGAGCAAGACCGCAGGGGTAGCGGTCTGGAGTATAACTGGGCCCTCTTTGGCCCTCCTTGTTACCCTGTCCACTAGCAGGCAGAGGAATGCAGTCCTCTGGGCTGGCTGATACCCTTAAGCCTCTAAAGCTGCCAGTATTTGGACATGGTAGAGAAGCTAGCTGCAGGAGTTCAGGCAGGGACGCTCAGCAAGCAGAGACCAGGAGCTCACAGACGTGACTGAAGAACCACTTGTATGCCAAGTGCATGGGAAGAGTCACTCCAAGTGAACTCAGTGGCTAAGGCTGGGAAGCCAATGCTCTGCTCAAAAGAAATAAGTCATAGGATGTGCTAGATGTTTATTCTGTTCCCAGGATCTCAAAAAGAAAACAGAATTGCAACTCACAAGAGACTCTAAGGGGTAGAAGTGGGGCACAGGCAGGGTGGTGGGTGAGTCTTCCAGCAGCTCAAGTGTAGTGCCAGGTCGTCTCCACTCCTCCCAAAGCCAGGACCCTCTCTGTCATTGCCAGTTGGAGGAACCCCTGACATGTGGGCTATTCCCAGCCTCTTGTCTCTGGCTCCTGGTCCCACTTTTTCTTACAGAACCCAACTAGGTGAAACTGAGGCTAAAAGGAAGAAAGGAAGTAGGGGGTATGGAAATAAACCCATAAAAACCACCTTCGTTTTTCTCACTTTAAGAATATTCAAATTTTTCATAGTGGTTCGTTTCAGGAGCCGATACAACTTTTAAAGATTTTTGGTCAGGATTCGAGTCAATACTATATTAAATGTGTTGTGAAATTAAGTGAAGATGAAGTGTTACTTTTCTCTATTTATGGATGAAATAGTCAAATAAGGCTTCATTTTCTTTCAAACCACAACACCTACTGAGCACTCAGATCAATGACAAACTGTCCTTGAACACCTTTGCCCTTGACAGACAAGAACAGGGGGATTTGGATAGGTGGACATTTATAGAGCCACACATATTCTTCATCTTAAGTATGTTTGACAGTAGTAATATATAAGAAAATAATGACTGGGCAAAAAACAAACAAAAAACTTTGATATTTCCTTTCCTAAGCCAGTAACTTTAGAATTTGGATAGTAGGATAAACTACTGCATTTTAGCTTCTGAATTCAAACACAGTGATGATTCTCAGGCTATGAACTTCATTGTAATACCCAGACATTATCTGAGAAAGCTTTACCCCCATAGGGCCAGGTCTCTGAGCTGCCTTTTAGCAACTTCGTTCATTCTACCTTGAAGGATATTTCTGTTGTCATGGTGAATCCATGGGTGATGACAGGCTCTTCCTCTGCAGTCCTTCCCTTCCAGCAGTCCAGCTCCACACAGCGACATCCAGACAGAAGCACCTGGCGATACATCTCTACAGAGGAGTTCCCAGCCAACTGGCCAGCTGCAAAACAAATCCCAGAATCCCTTGAGTCAAGGGAAGTATGGGGCAGGAGCTTCATCAAAAGCTCTTTTGGCAAACAAAGTGTTGGAGCATCAGAGCTCCCTAGTGATGGGCTGGGAGGAGAGGAGTGGAGGGGAGGGGAGGAACAGAGGGGAGGGGGCAAGGAGAGGACTGGGAGGGGAGGGGGGAAGAGAGGAGGCAGAGGAGAGAAGGGGGAGGGGAGGAGAGAAGGAAGAGGAGAGGAGGGGAGGGGGAAGGTGTTGTAATAGTAACAATGACACATACTGATTATCTGCTTACTGGGAGTCAACTACAGGCCTTTGCAGTTAACAGTTAATCTTGAAAAAAAATTAACTGTCTGGTATAACTATTTTATAAGAAAGAGTCCACTCCAGATAACGAAAGGGTCACAGAGCAGCTGAGTCACCCCAGTTTCCATGGGGAATGCATAGAAAACCACAGTTCTGTTCACGGAAGATTCTTAGTAAGTGAACACAGCAGAACTCCCCAAACTGGTGTACACTTTTCATTCATATTAAATCCAACAGAAATTTGGCTGCAGAAGTTGACATTCTGACCCAAATACCACATGGCACTACGGGGGAGGGGGGGCTTAATTAGTCAAAGCAATCTTGAAAAATATAAACAAAGCGTAAAAAAAAATCACACTTTCCTGTTTTAGAATTTACTACCAAGTTATAGCAATCAAGACAGTATGACACCATTATAGGAAGAATACACAGGTAAAAGCAAAAGAAACAAAGGTTTAGAACTAAACCTTCAGTTTGTGGTACACTGACTTCCAACAATGTAGCCAATCCAACTCAGTACAGAAAAATTAGTATGTTCAATGAAGTGACCTGGGGCAGTAGGACAGCCACATGCCAAAAAGGGAGAGGGAGAGAGAGAGAGAGAGAGAGAGAGAGAGAGAGAGAGAGAGAGAGAGAGAGAGAGAGAGCTGGATCCCTATTTCACAACACATAGAATAAATTAATGCAAAATTGATCAAGTCCTAAATGTGAGAACTAAAACTATGAAGGTCTTAGAAGAAACATAGGAAGTACCAATGATTGTGTGTAGTCAACATCAACAGTACAAGCAACGCAAAGAATAACAGGAAAACTTTATAAAATTGGTATTTGTGAGCACAGCTGAAGTAACCTAGTGGAGCTGCTGTGTAGCTAGTTAGGAGTGAGCAGGCACCACCAACATCCTCATAATTAGTTTTGGGCCCAACCTCCCAGGTTAAGCACAATGATTCTGAGGAAGGGACAAGTATGATGACTGCCCCTCAGAATTTGAAACACCATGTGAAAGAAGGAGAAAGCGTCCCAATTTCCCCTCAACACTTTAAAATACCATGTTAAGTGATAACTAGGTCAGGCAAAAGGAGGCGGAGGGGGTAGCAGGCTTTGTGAAGGTCTTTGAGGGAGGGCTATTTACTCCTACTAAAATATGGCTATTTGTATAGGTTTGTTTTCTGTTTTTTCTTTCTTTAGTTATTTTAAATCTACTCTAGTATGTGATGCCCTCCTCACCCCCCACCTTTTTTGGTCAAAAGAATGAATTCTTAGTCATATCTCTGATCCTGAGTGGAGATAAAACTTTCTGAACTGCCCAAAATACCCTAACATTACTATATGTTTAGAGGATTTCTAGTAAAGAAGAAAGATATACCTAGTCCCTCCTTTCAGAATGAACCCAAGTGGCCATGTCAATCACCTGGACAGAAAACAACCCTGAGGAAAGCTGTTTCTTCCAGAGACTTTAAAAGGCAATACAAAGTATATCTAAAAAGTGGAGATTGTCACTTGGGTTGCTCAGACTACTGCCTTCCCATATGGAGAGTGCTTCCTTCTGTCTTTTGTCCTTTGCCTTTTAATAAGCTCCACTCATCTTCTGCATTGTTATCTGAGTGTCTTATCTGAATTCTTTTAACAAAAATCACCTGGATTGAGGACCTGAGGGGAACTGGTGAGATTAGACTGTTCTCCATTCTATGTTAACTCCATATTGGGTAAAATGGTGGCTTCAGTTTGTGTCTTGTCCTGAGAGACTCCAGTTTACAGACAGCCTTTGACTCAAGTTTGAATACAGATGCAGGGACAGAATGTCTCTGTATCTTGATTGGCATTTGAATACCACTGTATGCCCATGAAACAGAGCATGATACATAGCTTATTCTTAACTGTGAAAAGGGTGTTACCCTATGAATTTATTTGGGACATGAATTTGGGACCCATATTGTGTATCAAAACCGTATCAGTAAAACCAGACACCAGAATCTACTGAACACACCAGACTGAGAAAGAATACAAGGCTTGGGCTTCATAAAAAGGAGGGCACTTAACACCATGATGACAATGACCCTTGTTGTGGAACAATCTTTTTGTAAACTGTGAAGATGTGTTGCTTTCATTGGTTTAATAAACAGCTAAATGGCCAATAGTTGGGCAGGAAAGGGTTAGGCGAGACTTGTGGACAGGGAGAGAACTCTCTAGGATGAAGACGGGCAGAGTCACCAGCCAGGCTCAGAGGAAGCAGGACATGTACAAAATGAGGTAACAAGCTATGAGCCATGTGGCAGCAAGTAAATTAATAGAAATGGATTAGTTTAAGTTATAAGAGCCAGTTAGAAACAAGCCTAAGCTATTGACCAAACATTTATAATTAATAATAAGTCTCTGTGTGGTTATTTGGGAACTGGCTGGCAGGACAGAATATTTTGCCTACAGACTCTGCTGATCTGACTTGGTGTATGCTCCAGGAACAAACTGGCAGAGGATACTCAACTATCTCAGGGGCTTCAGCTTGGCTCAGTCTCCATGGTTGAGGTAGCCCATTTGACTTGCCATGTGTCCATTCAGTCACATGGACCGGGCCTTGTAAATTATCATCATGGCTTCCATGATCCTGCCATCTCACCTGAGCAGCTTGACTAACCTGGGTTCCCTCTGACTCTATGCTTGACTCTTTATATCAGCACCTCCAGCATACTGCCAACAGGGTTTGCTACCTAACTCCCACATAAACCCTCTTTGCATCTGTATCAGCCTCCTGCTTCAGCCTCTTAATAAGATCCTTTGAACTCCTTGAACTCTACTGAGCCCTCTTCAGCTTATTGTGGCCATTCTGTAATCTCCACATACACACGTACAGAGAGACTTGCTGTGTGATGGGTAGTATGTGACCTGAGAGTTAATATCATTAGTCAAGACTGGAATAAAAGGAGTGCCAGGTGGCCAATGTCCAGCCATCATAGGAAGTTAAGGCGACTCGGCAAATTGCAGCCAGCAAAATTGATGTAGCTTGTGAACTGATTGTGATTCAATAATTTTGGATGTATGTCTATGTTTCTGAGGAAGGGTTCTCATGCCAGGAATCCAGAGTGAGACTATTTGTTGCAAACTTATGAAATTATGATAATGAAGACACATAAGAGGTCTGAGAGCAGAACAGCTTCTTTTTCCCTTAAGAAGTTAAGGAAAGTCACTAATTAAAAATATTTATTTATTCATTCATTTAATGTGGACATATATGCATGGTACCACAGGTGGGGAACCTGAAGAGGTTAGAAGATGTTATTGAATTCCCTGGAACTAGAGTTAAGGTAGTGTATTATGAGCTGTCATGTATGTGCTGGGACCTGAACCTGGTTCCTCTATAAGAAATAAATACTCTTGACCATCGAACCATCTCTTTAGTCTAGGTAGTCACTAATTTCTTGATAGAAATGTTTTTAAAAGATTAATAACAAATACATTTTGAAACAAGTCTTTTACCAAACCTACAAATTGAAGACTTTTATTTCCATGTCAAAAGTTTCTTTGATCAAAAACTGGTGTGATTTATTTATTTATTTATTTATTTATTTATTTATTTATTTATTTATTTATTTATTTATTTATTTATTTATTCATTCAATCATTTATTTATTATTTTTATTTATTTATTTATTTATTTATTTATTTATTTATTGGTTTTTTGAGACAGGGTTTCTCTGTGTAACAGCTCTAGCTTTCCTGAAACTTGCTTTGTGGACCAGGCTGGCCTCGAACTCACAGAGATCCACCTGTCTCTGCCTCCTGCGTGCTGGGATTAAAGGCGTGTGCCACCACACCCGGCTTATATATTCATTTATTATTTAATTATCTTAAGTCACCGTCTCACCCGTAGTCTAGGCTAGCATCAAATTAAAAATCCCTCCTGCCTCACCCTCTTTAGCATTGGGAGTACAGGCATGTTTTCTCTCCTTTGCCCTTTTGGATCTTCCTTTTTATAGCCAATTGAAAGACCGGTTGTTGATAAAAACTGTCGAAATGACTTTGAAATGGACAACATCTGCCTTGTGGAGACACACGGGGGAAGAAAATGGGATTAGGCCAACTGGCTTAATTTTATTTTATATGCATGGCATGATACCCAGCCATCAGCATAACAAAAGGACGGCACTCTTCATGGTGCTACACAGCTCCAGCAAAGGCACTGAAAGGCTGATTAAGTACATTTGCATAATCACTTTTCTTTACTAGAAAAATTAGGGCATTTAGACACACAAATGTATTTGCAAAGACAAAAAAAAAATGGCTGACAGAACAACCTGGAAAATCCTGACGCTGGATAATCCATTTATGATTGCCTCAAAGTTTATTGTCCCTGCAAAACTGTCCCTGTCGTCTGTCTCTGCTGCATAAAGAACAAGGGAGGGGGAGGAGTGCAAATTAACACTGTTGTTATCCCTAAACTTCTGAACTACGGGAAATAAAGAATTGAAATAATCATAAGATTAATTCATCAAAAGGTTTGTTCCTGCACAAAACAGCATTGGTATGAAAGAACAGGGCAGGGCTGTACATGTGCTGTTATCGTGATGGCTAGTGTTAATTGCCAGCTTTATAGACTCTATAATCACCTGGGAGATGGACCTCTGGGCATGCATGTGTGGAATTACCTTCATTTTGTTAATTGAGGTGAGAAGACCCATCTACTGCACATAGTATCTGTGATGGCTATTCTTGGTTGTCAACCTGACTACATCTGGAATTAAGTAAAACCCCAAAATGACTGGACATACCTGTGAGGGACTTTTTTTTTTTTTTTTTTTTTTTTTTTTGCTTAATTGAATCATTTGAAGTGGGAAGATGCACTTCTAATCTGGATCTTTGAGGCAGAAGACACATCTTTAATCCAGATCTTTTGAGGTAGGAAGATCCACCTCTAATCTGAGCCACACCTTTTACTAGAAGCCTATATAAAGACATGGAAGAGAGAAGCTCTCTTTTTTTGCCTGCTTCTTCCTGCCCTTTCTAGCAAGTCCATTCCTTCACTGGCATTAGAGCATACTTCTTTGGGATTCAGACATATACTGAAGACCAGCTGACATATCCAGACTCGTAGACTGAACAAATATTGGATTTTTGGACATTCTGTCATAGGAAGCTATTGTTGGGTTAGCTGGACCACAGCCTGTAAGTCATTTATATATATATATATATATATATATATATATATATATATATATATATATATATATATATACATATATACTTATACTCACATAACTATTAAGTGCTGTTATGATAGAGAATCTTGACTAATACATCATCATCCCCAGGCTATGGTGATATTTTATTTGTGCTGAAATGTGATTTTATTTGTATGTTAATAAAGCTGCCTGGGGATCAGAGCTAACAGTGAGCCATTAAGCAGAATTCTGGTAGTGGTAGCACACGCCCTTAATCCCGATCACATGGTAGGCAAAATCTCTGTGTGTTCAAGGACATAGCCAGTATGGTGACACACACCTTTAATCCCAGTACCAACCATAGAGACCTGGAGGTCTGTATAGACAGGCAGTGATGAGGAGGTCATGTGGTTGGGTTTAGAACCAATGAGAAGGCAGAACAGAAAGGCAATAAAGGGCCAGGACACAGGAGAAGGTCTCTCTCTCAGGGGAAGGACGGCAGCGAGAGGTAAGATAAGGTGGTCTTAGCTCGATCTCTGGGCTTTTAACTTTTTATTTGGCTCTGTGTTTCTTATTTAATAAAACCGTTTAGAATTACATCTACACCAGGCTGGGATCCTGGGATAAAGGGAGCTGAGTAGCACTCTGAACCCATGCCCCTTGTCCTGATTGTGGTTACCCTGTAACCAATTGCTTCAAGTTCTGCCACTCAGTTTCCCTACCATGATTAACTGTGCCCTTGATCTGTGATGTAGAATAAATTTTTGTTCCTTTAAGTTGCTTTTGCCAGAGTGTTTATCAAAGCAACAGGAAACTTAAGACAGTTGTGAAAGATGTGTTACTAATGACACCAGCCCTACGACATAGTGTTTGACTTCTATCTACATCGTCAATAATACTTTCCGTTAAGCCTGTCTACTTTTCTGAAGTGTAACATTCCCTTTTTATTTTTATCTCAGCTGGCAAACCTGGTCATGTTCTCTGGGGCACTCTGGGCTTTCTCACTCTTTTGTTATAAAAGTTATCTCATCCCCACCCTCCACCCTGACATGGAAAATATCCCTGCAAATATTTTCTCTCTTCTTCCTCTTCTTTCTCTCCCTCCTTGAAGGCAGCTTCCTAAGAGTCCTAGAACTGGTTTTAGTTACCTTCCCTTCTCTATCAGATCTCACAAGCTGTGACAAGTTGATACCAGTATCTCCAGACTTCCCGGCCTTCACCAAACTGAATGCAAAGAATTGCATGAGATGACACTTGGACCCATGACAGAGATCACTCCCTTACTGCATCCTGCTCCATTAGGCTTCCATCATTGCCCTTGAAATTAGTACATGTGCTTATTAATGCTTTCCATTTGTTTGGTGACTTCAAAACATCTTACAACCTCTTCTGTAGTGGAACATACCCCTCTGGATAGCCCGGGTCTCTGTTCCTGAGGCAGGCTTACTCATATCTCACTCACAATAAACTGTTTTCTTGTTTCCTTCAAAAGCAGAGACATTATTTTATGTCGACAGTAACTTAGGAAAACTGGAGTGCTCTGTCGTAAATGATTCAAAGCACCTTTAGAAACATTTCTGTGAATAAATACATTGGTCATTCAAAGAACAACTAGAAGGAATAGAATGTATTTTATGAAAAGTGTGGATTTGTGAGATGAAAAATAACCTGAAAACATTAAAGACTGTGTTTACCATCCAGCACCTACAACCTGCAAAATCCCCCCCCAAAGTAAATTTCTTGCTCATTCTTAAAATGAACATTTTTATAAGAAATGGAAGTGTCCCAAAGAAAGCATATTTTGAGAAAAATCCATATCCCCAAACTTCCCATTTCTTGGAATTCCTATTGTATTTCTTGGATGTGTTATAATTTTCATTCTTCTCTTTTCCTTCCTAAAGTCTTACTTTACTTTCATCCCTGAAATAGTTTATTTTTCTTCATATACCACATCATTCCACTATATTTCCATATGACTGGGGCTAAGGACTAGAGATGTGTCCTGAGTCATTCAACCCTTGGTGTGGCGGTATTGTCTTCCCCGAAATATTGTGCACACTAATTAACTTATCTGGAGTCACAGAACAGAACTGCCACAATATTAAACATAGAGGATAAGCAGTGGTAGCACACGCCTTTAATCCTAGCATTCCAGAGGCAGAGATCTACCGGGATCTCTGTATGTTCAAGGATACAGCCAAGCATGGTGACTCATGCCTTTAATCCCAGGGAGTGATGGCAGAAAGAAGAAAGGTATATAAGGCATGAAGACCAGAAACTAGAAGCTTTTGGTTGGTTAAGCTTTTAGGCTTTTGAGCGGCACAGTTTAGCTAAGATTCATTCTGGATGAGGACTCAGAAGTTTCCAGTCAGAGGAAACAGGATCAGCTGAGGAATTGGTGAGGTGAGGTGGCTGTGGTTTGTTCTGCTTCTCTCATCTTCCAGCATTCACCCCAATACCTGGCTCCAGGTTTGTTTTCGTTAATAAGACCTTCTAAGAATCGTGCTACACCTTGGTATTTCTAAAACTATTACTGGATATCATCTCGGCCTGGCCAAGAACACTCTATGCAATTCACTCTAAGTTTGTGACCAAACTCCAAGCTGCAGTTCCATCCCAGATAGATTTATAATGGTGCCTCAAGTCAGTCTGCAGTGCCTCACTTGCTGTCATCTTTTGTGGCTGCGCTGGCTACAATCACCTGAGCGTTGACTCTGATTACTAAGGCATCCAGGGAGAGAAAAGACCAGACACTGAAAATTAACAGCTTCACTATTAATACAACCTTCTCAGGAATTTCTCATTTTTAAAGCCTGGCAAGGAGCTGTCCACCTTTATGCTTATCATTGTTTTGATGTTTCTCTTCAAAGTGACATGCTTTCAGAATGTGATGCCCCTGTCAACTTGCTGTTCTCCTTCTGTGAACACTGTCACCTTCAATACATGGAGATGGACACTATTTTTTGCTAACTTTCAATTCTGTGACACTCTTTCAGGGCATATGACCTCACAGCTGCACCTATGAGAGCAATCCAGGTTACCAAGAATGCTTTGAATTCACTGTTGTCCCACTGAAAACACAAAACTCACTTGATTATAGATTCCAGTGATATTAAAGGGCCTAACTGAGAGAGTATGGAAGATACAATGTCATTCCCTCGCCTAAGAAAATCAATTTCAGCCCTAAGCCTTATTGTTGACAGATGTATCAGCAATACTTTCTTTCACTTCTTTCTATTTCTCCTTGCCAATAGAACATTATATTTGGTTCCAATAGTCTCCTCCCAGCCCTGGAAAATAAATCTAGTATCTTCTCATGCTGTCATGCCCATGAAGGTGGTCAGTGTGTCCTCTGCTGTATGGTGTAATTCTGACAATACATCATAAGAATAATGGAAAGACTAGTCGGTGGGACTGGAGGAGTGGTTTAGGGGACCTCTACACTCGTCACTCTTATAAAGAGTCATAAATCAGGGAGTTTCACAGAGCTAAGTATGGATATCGGTCATAGGAAGCCCATGCTTAGGGTGCACAGTCAACCTGAACTCATAAGAGACCCAAAAGGCGGGCAGTACCTGAGTACCTGATGGCTCATGGATTCCTGACTGAGCCAAGCCTCAGCAGCTGATGTTTTGCTGCACAAGGTATAGATTCCTCATTCTTTAGGTCACTTAGATGGTATGTATCCAATCATGTTTGTCCACAGGAACTCTTGCTCTTTTCATTTATCTTCATTGTATATAGAAACCAATGTGAGAGGGTCATTTAAAGGTAAATTCAAGTGAGGCTTATTTATTTCCTAAGTTTATTGCACCACTTGATTTTCTTAGGCCTGGGTGTAATTTAAATTAAACACAAATGATAAAAGCTTGCATATGCTACAGTCTATCGAATGGGAGAGAGGTAAAGAAGGGAATGGGTGGTACTCAGCTTTGGTGAATAATGCTTGGTGCATAAAAGAACAGCTAGGCCTTTTCTACAGCCAAGAAAGGATACAGGAGAAGAGAATAATTATCTGAAATCTTCAATGAGATAATTTAATTAATCAGATTATTGGGGTAACTAATTCTAATATTTTTCAACATTAAATCTCCAATCTTGCATTTTGTTCTAAATGGGATAAGGATATTAATTATGCAATGATATACAACATAGCTGCTTTTATATAGAACCGTTATCTTTCAGATTTTTGGAGACTGGGAAATTTTATGAGCCAGCTATGGTGCCTGTAGAAATGACTACATAGCTTTCTGCCTGGGGAGAAGAGGCTTTTACTTTCTTTTTCCTCTTTGAGCCATTGGGACAGATTTCCTAGAAAGAAACAATAACTTAAAACACAGTCACTCCAGGTACACTGCCAAGGTAGCCTGAAACGCTCAAAAGGGACCGCTGTCATTAATAACCAGCTCGTCCCATGCATGCATTTTATTGATCTAATGTATTTTTCCTTTCGGGTCTATCTTCATATTTAATGAGGGGCAGTAATGGGGGTAGAGGAGATGTAGGGCAGAGACTGCCAAACAGAGGCATTCCCCAGGCTGTATGTATTTATTTTTTACAGTCCCTTGGAAGGGATCCAAGGAAAATAATCCAAGTTTTGAAATTCTTCTTGTTTGGGTTGAGAGTGGAGTGCCTCAGAAATACAAGTTCTGAAAATGCTCCAAGAAGAGCAGAGTGGAGACAGGGTGGCCAGGACCGGTGATCATGGGGTCACTCAGTCTTACCTCCTCCTGCCAGAACACATCCCCTTTGATGCTGCCCTCTGCTTAAGTCCAGCATTGCTTAGGCTCATGTGAACAGAACCCTCCCTAGGCTGCTACACACTTCTGTGAAATACAATTTCTGTAGTTTCTATTTGTTTCAGAAATGGGTATGATGCACAGTTATACACCTGGAAAAACGCAAAATAGCAGACAGGCGAGGGGCCTGCAATCCATGTTTATAATCTAACTTATTTCTTAGTCATAAATTTAATTGGATTCTGCATTAGGCTTAGGTTACACACACACACACACACACACACACACACACACACACACACACACACAAACACACTAGAGTATATTTAAATGATTTGGAGAGTTTGAATTCATTACAGAGATATTTATTCAAAGCTCTCTGGGTAATAGGAATATTATATTCATTTTGTGTGTAATTAAAGCATCATCCTTACTACTAGCATATGAAGTAAAAGCATATTTTGATCCATAAATCAAAAAAGGACTTTTCAAGCAAAAACCTTGAATGCTTATGGGAAGTCCTTCCTTCCTTCCTTCCTTCCTTCCTTCCTTCCTTCCTTCCTTCCTTCCCTTCCCTTCCCTTCCCTTCCCTTCCCTTCCCTTCCCTTCCCTTCCCTTCCCTTCCCTTCCCTTCCCTTCCCTTCCCTTCCCTTCCCTTCCCTTCCCTTCCCTTCCCTTTTTCCTTTCCTTTCCTTTCCTTTCCTTTCCTTTCCTTTCCTTTCCTTTCCTTTCCTTTCCTTTCCTTTCCTTTCCTTTCCTTTCCTTTCCTTTCCTTTCCTTTCCTTTCCTTTCCTTTCCTTTCTTCCTTCCATCCCCTCCTGATTATATGGTATTCTCCTCAATTCCCCTACAGGAAAGAGAATACTGTGATTTGAACTGGGAAAATGTAATATGGTGACAAATTATTTGATCTAATTCAAATCTGTGTAGTGCAGACCATGGCACAGTAACAGCTCAAAAGACAGGGCAAGAAAAACAACAATTAGAATACTCAGGATCACAACAGCAGTTAGCAGAACTCATGGTTTAAAAAAAATCTGTGTTTCTGGAAACTTGTACAATACTAGAAATTAAATAACAAGATGGAATAATCAGAAATCATGTAAATTAGATACAGAAATGTGAGGATGCTGGCTTGAACTCTTTTTTCAGTAGATAGTCAGAAGGTTGGGGATGTCGCTCAGGGCTAGAGCGTTTGCCTGCTTTGAGATGCCCTGGTTTGCATGTCTAGTAGAACAGGGAAAAGGTGAGTCCTTCTATTTCCTAGCAGCTAAACATGGTACCTTCTGAGAACTGTTAGCCGTTAGTACACAAATACTCTACCAGCTTCTTATTAATGTACACTAACTGTACAAAATTATGGGCTTCCTTATGAAATTTTCATGCACGCCTGTCATGTACTTTGATCTTATTTGTCCCATTTACTCCCCCTCTATTGTCCTCTTTCTCCTCCTTCCTACTGGTCCCCTTTCAGTTCCCAGAACAGTGTCTCCTCTGTCTTCAGGTGAGCATTTTTAGAGTGTGGGTTCTGTATGACTCATAGTGATCTCTAGTTCCATTCATTTTCCTAAAAAATGACAAACACTCTGTTCTTCTTCACAGTCAAATAGTACTCCACTGTATTTATATACTGTTTGCTTTAGTGAGGCTAGGTCCACATCCTGGCTATTGGAAAGTACCCCAACACACATGGATGTCCAGAAACTTCTCTTGTGTGCTGAATTGGATTTCTTCAGGTACACACCCAAGAATAGTGTAGCTACGCAAAAAAAGGAGTTCTGTTTTCAGATTTTTTTAAAAACCCGTGGACCAGCCTGGCATAATGGAGCCTGACTCCTCTGTGATCAGGGAATAGAGTTATGCTGAGGGAAGAGGATGTTAGTGATTGCCAAGAAATTAATTTGTGTGAAAAATCATTGCTGAAGTACAGTTTATAAAAAGAAAACATCAAGGGAATTTTGAACTATATTCTTTGTGTTTAGTACTGTTTGTGTTTCAAAACACAGTACTGAATAATTTTCCCATAACTGTTATTGTGATATCACAATGTAACACAATATATCATTAGAAATGACATATTATTTGGGTTGTTAGTAATTACATATAATTTGATACATACTAAAATTACTAATGGAGACAGCTGTGGAATTAAAATTTTAAGGTGGAAGATGGAAGTAGAAATACCTTTGTGAACCATGTCCTAAAAATAAAAAAGAAACAAAAATTTTCTTTTCTAGATTTATCTAGAACTTGTCACTGAAATAGTTTGGAAATGATATCTCATAGCACAGGGTTCACATTGTTGTTAAAAGGGACCAGGGCTCATGGTGGGTGGTGCAGGTAGGGGCAGGATGGAGGGATGAGGGGGCAGGAGTCTAGACAGAGAACAGGGTGAGCCTGCAGAAATTCAAGGGAAGGCATTTCCAAAGATCAACAGTTTCTGTCATCAAGCTTCATAAAGGGGTAAACTGAGGCAACTGAGCATAAGAGGGAGAAAGGTGGAGGGTGGCAGGTGAAGAAACAGAATTTAAAAGGAAAACCACACATCCACATACGATGCAGACAGATAAATGGGGGACACATTCCGGTGTGGTGAAAAGCAGGAATGCATACTTGATGCCTAATCCCTGTGCTATTGGAGACAAGTGGGGAGTGATGACTGTAAGTACAAGTGCTGGAAGTTTTTGTAAATCAAAGGACTAGTGCCATGGTATTCGCTATTGCAGCTTCCAGGCTGGAAAGAGAATTCTGCATGTACAAAATTTAGACACTTAAAAAAAAAATCTTGTCATTAGTATGAGATAAAAGCAAGACTCCACTGTAAGCAGGGTCTTTTCAAGTTACAACTCCATGGATTGAAATCTTTAAAAAAAATTCATATTTTCTCCTCCTCCTCTTCTTTTTTTTGAGACTGGTTCTCACTAGCTCTGGCTGACCTGGAACTCAGTACATAGACCAGGCTGGCCTGGAACTCAACAGAGTTCTGTCTGCCTCTGTCTCCTAAGTGCTAAGATTAAAGGCGTGAGCCACCACACCCAGGAAAAGAAAATCTGGATTTTTAACTTGGCATTTGACTCACTTCCTGGAACCTGTTTAAAAAAAAAAAAAAAAAAAAAAGCAGCTACCCCAAATTGTGACATTCTTTTCAGTTGTAAATGGAGGTCAGAGGTCACAGGTCACAGGTCACAGTTGCACTAGAAAGATCTGTGGCTTTGTCACTAGTAGAAATCACAGATATTTTCCAATTTATTCCATAGTGCCTATCACATTTAAAATTTGTTAGTTAAAATATATGTGTTATTTTAGTACAAATTATTTTAGTGCTCATTAAAATGTCAGTGAACTTTATTTTCTTTTTCATGCTAGATATTTTTTATTTCATATATTTACAGTCTGAGAAGGGCCCAAATTTTTCAACAAGCTTCTAAATAGGTCAGTGGTACCAAACCAAATATACCAAATAAAGTTTAAAACCCACTAAAAATGGAAAATCTTTTCTAAAGGCTGATAGACATGGGTGAATGGTACAATTTGATTTTTTTTTTTTGTATCCTTAAGGAGCTAAATCCAAGGAAGGTGGTAGACAGTTTTCTTTCTTTTCTTTTCTTCTTTTTCTTCCTTTCTTTCTTTTCATTTTTGAGACAGAGTTTCACCATGTAGCCCTAGTTGTCCTGGAACTTGCTGTATAGACCAGGCCGATCTTGAAGTCACAAAGCTCTGTCTGTCTCTGCGTTCTTAGATGCTGTTTTCTTAAACTTATGAGACCCACAGTGGTTTTCAAACAGGACTGAGAATTCTTTCAGGTTCTCTCATTGAGGGCCTGACCACATCCCCTCTCTTTAGACCTAGGTAGAATTGTTACTTTTCCAATAAGTACAGAAAAAAATGAATCTCACTAAGTTCTAGAAGCTAAGTTGCAATAGATAGTTAAACTTCCTCCTGATTTCTGGGGTATTTGTTTCGGCAGTCCAGAGTGCATGTAAGAAGGCCGCCTTCCCTGGGTTGTCACGATATTGGAAAGCCCAAGCTATAAGTGACTCTCTTTTAGGGAACAGGTTCATAGTGTTAACTGAGTCATTACGGTTGAACTGGCAGGCATGTAGGAGATGGTAACAGAAGGTTCCATCATAGAAATGATGTCATCTCTCATATCCCCATTCTATTCTCAGGAGAAATCTAAGACATCCCAGGACACAGATGTGCTGTGACCTCTTTCACTGTTGAAATTCCTGACATCATGTGAGCATTTACTTTATGCCACTGCATTGGACTGATTTGCTGGGTGGCAATGAGTGACCAGCATAAGGTTTAGGATGAGCCAAACAATTAATCTTAGTAGATAATACCAGAGAAAACAAAGCAGGTCACAAATCAGTGTGCAAGCTGTGCAAATCTGATAAGCATTTAATTGCAGTGCAATTCACTGTAGAACTCATATGCTACAATACTGACTAGAAGGTTCTGGACTGTGTAGAGTACCCTGAGATAGCCCATTCTGGCTGTCTCAAGGTTATGTTACTATCTTTGCCCATGATTGTTTTTCACTTAGTGTAGAAACAACAAATATGTACTTGAGATTGGAGCAAAGGATATATACCTAAGGAAGTACCGAGGATATACTAAGTAAGTCTAAAGGGTATACGAAGGAAGTCTAGAGAAATGACCTCTGACCCGTCACCTTTCTGCAGCCCGGAATTTTCTTAGATACTCAGTACTTGAATCTCTAGTCCTAATGTGTATCACTGTGAGTCCAGCCTGCAGCACCAACTGAACAAGTCCACATCAGGCCCACGAGCATGCCCACACAACCTGATAGGTATGAGGCTCATCTACCTCCCACAGACACCAGGTAACACCCCAGACTTCAACTGTCTTACAAACACCAGGATTAAAAAACTGGGAAAGTAATGTGGTTTTTACAAAGGTTTTCTTTTCTTTTTTAAACCAGTCGCTAATTTTCTCCAAGAATATTTTAAAGCTTGTGATTAGAGAAACAAAAACAAAAACAAAAACAAAAAACCACCCTGTTTTCTTTTTGATGGTTTACCAAAAACCTTGCCAATGCTCAGTTTAGGATCAATGTAGGAGACAGAGTTTTGTTTCCTCTTACTTTATTATATTTACTATTAAATCGTCATTTAGTTAATAGCTGTTTGTTTGTCTAGAGCTCTGTTCCACCTTGAATGAAAAGCAATTTGTCTCACTGTAGTCATTGAGGGGTCTCAGAGCCCTTAAAGATGAATACAACAGAGAGAAGTGGGTGGAGTTGTCAATGGCTTTTTTCTTTTCTTTTCTTTTTTTCCCCCTGTTTTTGTGGTGCTGGGGATGGAGCAAGGCTCTCTGCACACTAAGAACTCTGAGCCGTATTCCCTCTGGAAATGGCTATAAATTCACTATACTCTCACTCCTATTACACAGAATCCCATCAGTTAGAAAACATCAGACTCAGGGACAGTCTAAGAGACTTGAAAACAACACGAACTGTGAAAAGGGATGAAACAACTTCACAAATACACACAGAATGGCTTCCAGCTGGGGAGGTCAGCAGGGCAACCGGGATCCCCAGAAGCATTGCCCAGGACAGAGAAGTGTGTGTTTTCCAACCACAGACACTACAGAGTAAACTCTGGAGGGCTGGCCACTTGGCAGTCAGAAGCCACATCGTACCTGTGAGGTAGGTGTTGTGTGAGGAATTGATGAAATAGTGGGACAGGGGCTGTGACATGTCTTCATTCAGATCCAGTTTCTCAGGAGAAACGACTCCGTTTTCTTCTCCGCTCAGGTAGCGCATGAATCCATCCACTGACATCTGCCCTGGAGAAAATGGATTGAGAGGCGTGTGAGTGGCTCAGCATCCTGAGACTGGTGGGGTCAGCCCGTTCTGATCCACCCCCAAACAAACAAAATCCGCTCTGCAGAATCCAAGGAGAAGACAGTGGACACAGTTTTGTCTTAATACAGACACACGCACATTTGTCTAGGATCATGCTGTATGTTACCATTATCTTCATGTAAATAAAGGAAAGATGTAGTTATTCTGATGTCTCCAGCTTTTCAGAGGATTTAAAACAAACTTTCTCTTTTTAAATATAACAGTGAACATCAAATTCATGAATGAAAAAAGAAAGGTTGCTGTGCAGTGGTGGTAGAAGCCTTTAATCTCAGCACTCGGGAGGCAGAAGCAGGTAGACCTCTGAGTTTAAGGTTAGCCTGGTTTATTGAGCAAGGTCCAGGATAGCCAGAGCTACACACAGAGACTGTCTCAAAACAAAACAAAACAAACAAAACAAAACAACCCAAACAAACAAAAAAGAAAAGTTAACTCTGGGTAAATCACCTTGAGATGGTTTTCCAAATTTCCCATTAAGAATATATATTGCTTTTATTTTTATAATAAAAATTATGAACAAATATTTTTACTTTATGTATTCACATACCTTTTCTTTTACACAATATAAAAATAACAACAAATGACTTTTGCTTTACATAGCAAACTGAGAGTACACAGAAGGAAGAACTCTGAATTTTATTTGCAAGTTTACTTCAGATAGAAAAACATGACTTTTACTGTGTGATTCAACTCACAAATTTTTCGTTTCTTATACCTTTTTGAGGTAGATCTAGCTAAATATTGAGATCATCTTTTTATTTCAGCATTACTGAACTATACTTGGCAGACAGAAATTATACATATTTATAGAGGACAACTTGAAGCTGCCTTAAAGGACTGAGATAATTCCTCATTTCCAGCTCAGCAGTCTCAAAGGCCCATGGAGCGCCATCACCACAGCCTGTTTGTCAACACTAACAGTCAAAGCTTCAAAATAACAACAAATAAATGGGAAATGAAGGTGATGTAAGTCAAAGTTGGGGGTAGCATATCTTATTTTCTTGTTGGAACAGTTTTGTGTTAATTTAAAAGTGCTAATCTCATTGAAGAAATTTAGGCACTGAGGTAAGCAAAGAGGAAAAAAAAACCTTTTCAAACACATATAACTAACTATTCCTTCAGAAGAATGTACTTTGGGAGCTTTGCTGTGTGCCATCAAAGAGATGTGTGTGTGTGTGTTTTAATACTGTGCAAATACATACATACACACAAACACACATATGCATGCACGCACGCACACACGCACGCACGTACACACACACACACACACACTATATATATATATATATATATAGTACAGTGATTTCTTCTGAATTAAATGAAAAATACATTATATAAATATTTAATCACAGTAAATTCTCTAAAATCGGTGCTTAACTTGAACTCATGATAAATATAACTGCTTATATTTTATATATTATGAAACATAAAAATATTATATTAAGCAACAGTCTATTATTATTGGTTATTAAATTTGTTTTAAATATTTTTTAAGTATAAATGACACTGCATTAAATGCTATGACAGTAATCATATCTTAATCATATCTTTATACATATACTTAATTCCTTCTGCAGGCTGTATTGGCAGGAACAGATCTGTTGATTCAGACTATACATGTCATCAAGACTTTTAATGCAGACCACTAAAATTCTTTAGGTGTATCATTTATAAATGGCAGAATTAAACATGACATTTTACCACACTATTTTTTTCACATCTAATACATTTTTCCAGATAACTATACCAAAGTTCTGGGAATATTACAGTTAAGTCAATGTTAATATTATTCAAGAATAAATGAATGAATGGATGAATCAATCAACCAATAAAAGCTTGACGGCTCTCTAAAAGAGAGGGGCTATTGTATGAAAGAAACGTTTTCTTTACACTTTTCTTTACCATCATCATTACTGCCTGTGTGCATCCATAATGCGGTGGGTGGGTGCATATGTCATGGAACATGTGGGTGTGAGGGGACAATTCTGTAGTGTTTGTTTTTGTTTTTGTTTTTTGTCATTTTTATGTGAGTTCTAGGGGTTGGACACAGGCCACCAGGCTTCCTCAGAAAGCACCAGCTAAACCATTTTACCAGAGCTGAAAGAAACATCTTTCTAAACAAATGTTTAAATAGAAACAAATATTTGCATCACAAACAGCTAAAAATATACTCCAATATGGGTCTTGATAGTTCCCATAAAAAGTGAGAACTACCAGGAAAGTCTCTTAATTAGAGATGAAAAATGTGATATAAAGGCTTTAGTTGGCATGCTTATGACCTACAGCAGTGACCCACCTGCAGGCTATACTTGTGTGTGATCAGTCTTTAGCAGAAATCACCATCTATACACCCAAATAGCCATCACTTAATGTAGGGACCTTCCTGGTCACGTGGCCATCAGAAAGACCATCTGCCATTGGAGTCTTTTGTTAAACACTCCTTGGAGGAATGCATACATCCCTTTGGACTGATCTTGCATCTCATAAGCAAGCCAGTCAGCTTAGTGCCAAAGCTATTTCTACAGATGGTTTAAAAAATATTTTGGAGTATAAAACTCTTGAGGCAAAATTTCATAAAAGATCTAATTTTTTCCAATCTTCTAGTTTTCTGTGATTATTCTAATTTGTTAAATATTACTCCACCTAGTCTCCATCCTTCCCTTCCTCTTTTTCTTTCTTTTTTCTCACTTCACCTTCTATTCAATTAACAATTTATTTAAAACCTGCCATCTGCTAAATGCACAAATAGCACCAGAAATGCAGACACAGACCCTGCCTTCAAAGAGCTCACAGTCTGGCAGAAAGTGCTGCTGCCCACCCTTGAGGAGAAGGCACTGGCAGAAAGGTGTGCACATTCTCAGCTCTGCCATCCTTGACCTCTCCCATGATGCTTCTGCACCTAGTCAAAGTAATTCTTTCACATGATCAGGGTCATTCAAATTAGAAAACAAATTGCTCTGACAGTGGAAGATCACCCAGGACAGTAGTATTTGGAGTTTACATCCCATGCAGACGGCATTTTCATCCAACTCTGTCTCCCACTGGAGCAATCCCTTAGGGCAACTAAACTTCATGGCAGGAAAGGATGGCAGTAGAACTTCTGGATATGAGTGAATGCCAGGCAGTAAGCATTCACTCTAGTTACAGGTTAGTGGAAGCTTTGTGTACATTCCTTTTAATGGAATTCAAAGTGTACTGGCAGAGGATAGTGTGACATAGCATCCCTCTTTTATGGGGCTGGGCTCCATTCTGAGGCTGTCAGCTTGTATCTGTTATATTCTGGTAATAAATAACTCCTGGTTTTACTAAATAAATAAATAAATAAAATATATGTCAACAGAATAGAGGTGGCGAATTAGTTTTCTTTTTAAAAAGGTTTATTTCATTTTTAGTTATGTGTGTGTATGAGTATGTGCCCATAAGGCAGTGGTCACAGAAGATAGAGGTATCAGATACCCCTAGAGCTGAACTTACAGGTGACTGTGAGCCACCCAATGTGGTGCTCAGAGATGAACTCCAGACCTCCACCAGTACGGTATGTGCTTATCACCTTTGAGCTATCTCTCCAGCCCAGGCATAAGTAAGGTCAGCATCAATACCTAAACATTGTTAATACCTTATGAAAACCTGTGTTGAGACTTTGGACTTTGTGATTAATTTTTTTTTGTATTGAGTACAAAATGGAGGCTACATAATCTATAAATGCCATCTTCCAATGAAGCCATTATGATTCACGTTGACATGTAATTTACAAAAGAGAGTGTCAAAATTTTATTCATTCATTAATAAGAAAGCCTGGAAGATGACAAAACCAGTTTAAAGAGGTTATGAACCCTTAACTATCTCTCTCTCTGTGTCTCTATCTCTCTTTATCTATCTATCTATCTATCTATCTATCTATCTATCTATCTATCTATCAATCTATCTATCATCTACCTATCTTTTAAATTTTAATTAAAAACTCAAAATTGAAAATAAACAAATATGCCTCTTTACTTTTTTTTTTTTTTACAAGTTTTCATGTTGAGAATTAAATACAGCACACATGTGAATACACGCATGCTAAGTGAGTATTCTATCACTGTACTATATGCCTAGTGTCTTTGTCAACAAAAAACAAACCGAAGACCCAAATTAAACAGGGACATGGACAAAATTGCTAAATTAAATACAAACCTACCTAAAGATCTGCATGTCAACATTTTAGATCATCTCTTCTACCTTTAATGTTCCACAGAAATCAAATATTTTAATTCAGGTTTTCCTTTTTTGGTGCTGAATATTGAGTTAAGGGCCTGACCCATTCTAAACAGGCGCTGAAACACTGAGATATGATTCCAGACCCTTAACATAATACTTAACACAGACTACAGGCAGAAAACAATTTAGGAGTTTAGACGAGTTAGTGCTTTTGAAGATTATTTATATTAAATGAAAAATCCTTGGGGAAGAAGTTATATAACTTTACTTTAAAATTGAACTCATTATTATTAGTGAGTATGTACGTGTATGAATGAAGACATGGGTATGTGAGTGCCATAGGACTTGGTTCTCTTCTTCCTTTGAGGGTTCTAGGAACAAAACTGAAGAAACAGGCTTACAGTGGGAGAGTGACTTTACCTACTGAGACATTTTGCTGAATGACATTAATCTAAATTTGAAAAAGAACAATTCTTAGTTTTTCAGAGTGGTCAGACAAAATATGCCCAAGAATATAGGTGATCAGACACTCTCCACTCCAGAGCTCTACCTGCTAGTTACAGGAACAAGTATTCAAGATTTTTGCTGCCCCAAGTAAAGGGTCAAGGTGTGGAAAAGGCAAGAGATGTCACTGTGAAAATTAGGAATAGTCAGTGCATACTAGAGAAAGTGAGTCAGTTAAAGGGTTAGGAGTTCAATTTCAAAATATATTTCATAGGTTGTACAATGCGTGAAATATGCCTTCAACTGGTCAAGGTGTGGGGGCAGAGAAAGGACTCTTAGATTTTCATTGCTTCCATGTTACCCACAGTGGAAGAATGCTGTTGTCATTGATTTAAAAGCATCAGCATTAAAAAAAGTCTTTCACTGTGAAAAACTTCCATTTATTTTCCTAGTCCATGAAGGAACACAGAAGATGGAAAGCCTTGAAAACTGACATAGGATGGAGCTAGACATTGTAATTCAGTGGGGTGAGCATTTGCCTAATACATATGAAGCTAAGAGGCTATGAGTTCAGTCTCCAGCACTGCAAAAGCAAAGCAAAGCAAAACAAATAAAACCAAACAGGACCCTGTGAGATGACTCAGTGGGTAAAAGTTTGTTATATGCCTGAGCAGAGTTTGATCTCCAGGACACACATGGTAGCAGAGCTGTCATGTCATCTGACTTCTACACATGTTCCTACACACATACACATGCACATAAATAAATGTAATAAAACAATAAAAAAAAAGCAAAACCCATACCAACCAACCAACCAACCAACCAACCAACCAACCAACCAACCAACCAGTAAGCCTGTGATACCAGTCAGCATGTAATTCATCTATATAATGTACAAAAGCCCCTGGAGGAGTTACAGGGTAAAGGTATCATCTGAGGTTATTCCATAGTCCTTGAGGGACAAAAAAAGGAGGATTTATGCTCATGAAAAAGGAACTCTGGAAAATGGAAAAGAATAATCTAGAAGAGCTTTTTGACCGGTTCTCTAATATCAGGGTCTTATTAGCACACACAGACTATTTATAATAGAGCTTTCTGGAGTGACTTTTATGTTACAGGCATCTAGAAAAAGGTAGATGCATCCAAAGTCTATCCAGGAAGAGTAAGATGTCTAGAATTCACATGGAAACTAGGACCCTCCTTGCTAATGGCTGTCAACAAACACATTTTTATTGAGGGTCCACTTCTATGTGCCATGCAGTGAGAGAAAGCAGGTATGTGTCCATCAACTCCTTGCCATTCAAATCTTAAAAACAAAACAAAACAAAACAAAAAAAAAACATTTAGGGCAGGAGAGATGTTCAGCATTCGTTACTCTTGCAGAGGACCCAAGTTCCATTTCCAGCACCCACAGGGTAGCTCACAACCATCTGTAACTCCACTTCTGGGGGGACCCAATGCTCTTTTCTAGCCTCCATGGGCAGCAGACAAGGATGTGGTGTACAGACATACATGTAGGCAAAAACACTCATATATAAAAAACAATTCCTCAAAACGGGACTACTATTCTGCTGCCCAGGTCAAGCATAAGATGGAGAAGAATTGGCTAATTTTGATCACCAGTAGACTGAGCTAGGAGGGAGGACATGAGGAGGGACTGAGTGTAAATAGTGAACAGAACCTCCAGGAAGTATCGAAAATTCACCTGTGTAATTTGCTCTCGATGAATACACTGAATTGCAAGAGGGTACAGGGCAAATACCAGCATGGTCTAGAAGCCAAGAGTGGATTTCTAAAGTCATAGCATTTGTAAAACTGCTTTCCACAATGACTTGTCTTAAGGCAATGAGCAGAAACAAGCTCCCCAATTTCTCCTAGATTAGGAGAAATTACTTTCCAATCTTTCAGTGATGCTTCTATGTCAATTTATTTCTAGTTCTCAAAATAATTTTCCTGTTTACTGTCTTTTCCCCCCTCCCATCATGGAATAAGAAGGTATCATTCCTTCTTATATCTACTTCCCCAGCCCATATGAGGTCACTATATTCAAAGCTGATATTATTATGGCTATGTATCCTATTCAGAGCCAAGTCATGTAGTGACCCAACAATTATCTTGCACAACTTTTAACTTCCCTTGAGTTTAATACATGTCTTATTTATCATTTGCAAATTTATTTGCACATATATCTAGGCTAATGTCAACTGTCCATCAGTTATCTAAACCTCACTGCAATATGTTCAAATGCAAGTGCTTTCTCATTTATATAGTCTTGAAGTCCTTCTTGGAGCCTTCTGACCTAGTCCAACTGAAACTAATGAATTCCTATTCCTTTTACTTTTATTCTATTCTTAATCGCTCTTATTTTCCACATACTATGCCTTACTTTTTCATGAATATATATTTCATTTTAGTTGTAGCACATTTGTCAGTAGCTTCCTGATGAAAGATTTCAGAGTATTGAATTTCCTGAACTTTGCCTGTCTGAAAATGCCTCAGATTGACTTGTGCACATAGTTTCTAGTTTAGCTGGGTATAGCATTCTTGGTAGATTTTTTTTTTCTTTTTCTTTTATAAAGTTGTTTGACTGTCTTTTGATTTCCAGCATGGATGTTGGACATACTGAAGTCTTCCTATGTCACTTTCTTAAAAACAGTTATGTGGCCTATATTCAGTATCTTTGGCTCAAATTTATTGAAATTTCACAATGATTTGTCTTGGTATGGTTTTGTCTTTACTCTCTGTTTTGGTATGAATGTTACTAGCCTGCTTGGGATAAATTTCATAAATTTATTTTTATGATGTTTTCTTATCTCAAGAACATTATTTTCTTATATTTAAAACTTTAAGGCATCTTAAACATATTTATTCATATAATTTTTCACATTTGACTCAGCTATTTCTTCAATTCTATTCCTACCTCTTCCTTTAGTGTTTTGTTTCTTCTATGCTCTTTTTAATATTCACAAGCTAATTTCTGATATCTGACATTTCTTTTGAAAACAACATCTGTTCTTACTTCAAAGACAAGTATATTTGTTACTTTTCTAAGGATGAAATGATATCTATACATGTAATTAATTCTTGCTGTATAGTTGTCTTTTTCTGCTGTTACTTTCCCCCTTATCCCTACTTTAAAAGAAGTTCCCCTCCTCCATCTAGTAACTACTGTCTACTTATATTTTCTAGTTGGCGGAAGGAGACATTCACTGGGTTATTTTAATTAATGTTGATGAGTGGCTTTGAGACTCTGAGACAGATGAGGCACCACTGTGAAAGGATCTGCCTTTGTCTCTCTAGGAGCTATGGCTCATCTTCAGGTCTCTTGCACAAAGAATAAATGTTTAGTGCCAGTAGTCTAGGCCAATTTGGGGAAAGCACACATGGGTTTCTTTGAGCAACAGTCTGGGATCTTATTTCCAAAATGGTTACCTTGCCTGCACCTATTCATTGTCATCTTCATTTAGTCTGTTCCTTTCCCAGATAGAAATTCTGGCTACATGTCAACAGCTGTCAAGCCCCATTCTATTCTCTATTGGTACTGCTTTTTTTTCTGCAAAAACGTAGCAACTTCAGTTCCTGAGATGTTTAAGATTTCTATGGAATAACTCAGGATGGTTCCCAGCATGCCACTTGGCTGATCTATGATCAGTTTCTCAGATCTTTTATAGCTGTAAGAACACAGCCAACTTTCTAAGATAATTGTTTATTTTCTTAGTTCAAACCATTTCTAGATCACATCTGTAAAATTATCTCTTAATACAGTTTAAGTGTAGACTCAAGGTAGCTTAATTAGATAAATATGTTCATTCTATTATGTTATCTTGAAGTCCCATGATGTTTCTATTATGATACATACATTCTAGTATTTTAGATAAAATTAATTGTATTAGATAAAATACATTTTAATAATTATAGAAAAATTGATTCATATAGTAGGGATTTTTTTTTAAGTCTTCTATTTTGCCAGGAACTTTTTGTGGTCTTTGTTTTTTTCTTTTTGCAGTGGATCATGCACAGTGACTAACATTTCACCATAGGTGGCACTATATGGATAACTTGTCTATCAGGTTTTTCTTGCTATGTTTCTTCCTATATCATGCAGTCAGAGTGGCAGAGGCTGTCTGAACGTGCAACTGGGAAACTGCTTGCGCCTCATGACTTCTCTTGCCAACCCCACAGGAATGTTAGCGTACAACAGGTATCGCTGGATGTGAAAGGTGCTGTCAACTCTCTGAGTTTCTAACATAATGATAACTGAATCAAGCTGGTCCTTGATGTCTATCTTCATCCATGATGGCATGGGAGGAATCCTTGAGATGTCAATCAGGAAATCGTGTGCACATTTATAATTGAATTTCCTAAATGTCTCATGTCAGGTCATCATTTCAGTTCAAAACATTGATGAAGAATTTATCCAATTATTTAAAAAAAAATAAGTCATAAGGAAATTCCAGGGACAAATTGTAAGGCTTTGAACTCATTTGTGTGCTAAGCCTTATTATAGCTGGATACTTTCTCTCTGATCTTCCAAAAGCCTGACCCTCTACCCTTCTTATGAAATAGGTCACAACAAAACATGCTACATGTTTGCCCTTGGAAAGAGAAGATGACTAAAAAGGCACATTTTCTGCTTGTTTTCTGAACACTGCTATAGCAAAGCTGCCTTCTCCTTCAGAATACAACAAGTCCTAGACATGTTGGTATCAAAAGCCATCAGATCAGAAAAGGGAATCGGGGACAATTGGGAATATAGTGAGCCAGTCTTTAAATGGTAAAAGAGTTCAGTGCACTCCAGTGCACTGCTCCTGGCAACCCCTGGATCCATGAAACGCATATTCTTCTTAATGACCTTTGCTCTGGCAGAATTTCCTATTAAAGTCAGAAGTAAAAAAAACAAAACAAAACAAAAAAACAAAAAAACAAACATCTGAAATAAATCCGTAGACTTCAATCTTCTACTTAGAAGCTTATGCATATGGCTTTCAATAAAGACCACCTAACACAAATGGATGCTTCTCATTTACAATGAAATTTCTGAGCACAGCAGATACCCATACTCCATTATATTTTGCATGAATGAGATGAGCCAGGGATGCAGAAAATATATAGTGCATGACTAAAAGCTAGTCTCGGAATAGAATTCATGGTGTATTGGTCTGGTACCCAGAGAGTCCTTTGGTCATCTCTTTCTCACTCAGTATGCATTTTTTTTCAACTGACATGTGCTGTGGGATGTTCTGTATGGCAAATGTGTTGCTCTGATTGGTCAATAAATAAAATACAAACTGGCCAGTGGCTAGGCAGGAAGTATAGGTGGGACTAACAGAGAAGAGAAAAGAAAGAGCAGGAAGGCAGAAGGAGTCACTGCCAGCCGCCACCAGGACAAGCAGCATGTGAAGATGCCAGTAAGCTATGAGCCACGTGGCAAGGTATAGATTTATGGAAATGGATTAATTTAAGCTATAAGAATAGTTAGCAAGAAGCCTGCCATGGCCATACAGTTTCTAAGCAATATAAGTATCTCTGTTTACTTGGTTGGGTCTGAGTGGCTGTGGGATTGGCAGGTGACAAAGATTTGTCCTGACTGTGGGCAAGGCAGGAAAACTCTAGCTACAGACATGCTTAATTTTACGTTTTAAGACATGGTCTCTTTATGTTGCCCAGGCTGTTTTGGAACTTGTTGTGAAGATGAGGCTGGCCTTGAACTCACAAAGATCTGCCTAAGTGCTAGGATTAAAGGCATGAGGAACCACATCTGGCTTCTGATGGTTAAGTTTTATTGTCAACTACCTTGGGCTTAGAACCACCCAGAACAGACAGCTCTGAGTATGTCTGTGAAGGTGTTTCCATGGAAGCTTAACTGAGGAAGGGAGAAGCGCCTGAATCTGTGGCATCTTTCCATGGGCCCAGACTGAATAAAAAGGAGAGCAGAAAAAAGAGAGGTGGGCACCAGCATTCATCTCATCTTGCTTCCTGGCTGTCTTCAGTGTGACTGGATGCTTCATGCACCACAGCTAGGGCTGGTAGAGCCACCACTGTGATAAACTGGACAATTAAACTGTGAGCCAAAACAAACCCTTCCTTATGTTGCCCGTGTCAGGCACTTCATCACAAAAATGAGAAAAGTCACCAACACAGAAAATAAGTACCAGGACCAGGGTGATTGCTGCGATAAATCTGATCATGGGATTTGTAGGAGGAACTTAGAATTTGGACTGTAGAGTGGAGAATGTTGTCAACAGAGCGAAACGGAGTATTCTGGTGGGAATTTGCAAGACCGGAACGCTGAGAGTGGCTGAGTGGAGACTACGCTCAGGAGCTTTCCAAGCAGAATTAGAGGACTACAGCAGAGCAGGGGCTGCAGGCCATTTTTTTGCTTTATCCTGGTGAGGGACCTACATAGTTCTAGGCTGGGCATGCCATGAACACTAGACTGGAGTGAGGCTGAATTCAATGGCCATGCACTAAACTTTTTCAGAGAGGAAAACTTAAGACAACATAATACCCAAGGTGTGCCACGGTAAATGCCACTGTTCTTAGCTCAGAGGGAGTCTGAGAGGGAGAGAGAACAGAAAGATACGAACAACAAGCACTTTAGCTAGGAAAGGAGAATCAGCAAGCTTAAAGTTGGATAAAGTAAGTGGGGAGAAAGCAAGGATAACTCTTAAAGAGATCATCACCATGAAGAGAACCCTGGAATTCTGTCCTGACCTCTACGCAAGGTGCTCTGAGATTAAGACTCTACCCATTGAAGGCTCCAGCTTGGAAACATGCACACTCACTTGAAAGGGAAGAGATAGAAACAAGAACATTACAGAACATGTCATCTACTCAATACCAGCCACTGATGGAAGTGTTTTTTTTTTTTTTTTTCATATTTGGCTGCCAAAATGTACAGAAGGCACGAAAGCTGTGGTATAGCCACAAAGTGCTTCACGTTGGCAATGGGCCTTGGCAGAATAGTCCACATGGTGCTGACTTTGCAGGCATGTGAGAGATACAAAGGATCATGGAGACTTGACCAAGATTCTGGAAGTCCACTGATTCAAGCAATTATGTGACAGGATTGGATTTCCCGAAAGAAGGCCCTGAGATGCCATTGTATGAGTCTGTGAAAGTGAGACCTATGTGGCAATAGAGATCCCAGGATGTTGGTGATGACAGGACTATTGTCTGCCTAGGAAAACTGTAGATATAGAATAGATGCAATCCAAGAGAACTGGAGGATTCTGCTGGGACAAGTTGAGCTAAGGCTGTTGAAGCCCATATAATGCCACCCAAATCCCAGATATAGAATAGGAAGCTGTAGAATTTGATGGTTTCCCTACTGGGTTTCAGTCTTCCTTCCATTTTATCTTTCTCTTTGGATGAGAATTTTTATTCTGTACCATTGTATAACGGAGGTATGTGACTTTTAAAAATTTTTACAAGAACTCACTATGTATACCAGGCTGGCCTCAACTCAGAGATCCACCTGCCTCTGCTCCCCCCCGCCCCCACCCCAAGTGCTGGAATTAAAGGCATGCACCACCATGCCTGGCTGACTTTGGACTTTTAAACAGTGTTGAAACTGTTAAAGACCATGGGGGATTTTTGAGGCTGGGCTGAATTAGTTTTGCTTTGTCAGATGGACATGATTCTTTGAGGACCAGGAATGGAATATTGGGATTTAAAGGTGATGAGGTTGGGTGTCAAGTTGAGAAGGGATGAACTTGTGATGATTATCCTTCATTGTCAACTTTACTGGTTTTAAAAATCACTTAGGAAACTCACACCTGCCTGTGTATGGGACACAGAAGTTTAACTAAGGAAGTGTGACCCACCCTGAACATGGGTGGCATTATTCCATGAGATGAAGTTCTGTAGTGAACAAAGGGGGAAAGGAGAAAAGGGAGCTGAGTCCAGCATTCGTCTTTCTGATTTGTGACTTTGGCTGCACTGTGGGCAGCTGCCTCATGCTCCTGCCACCCCAGCTGGAACCATCAAAGCTGTTCTTATTGCCTTGCCTTCCTCGGCTTGATGGAGAGCATCCTCAAGCTGTGAGCCAGAATAAACCCTTCCTTCTAAGTCACTCTGCTAGACATTTTGCCATAGCAGTGGGATAAGAAAGTAATACAGTTGCTTAGCCAGGAAATCCCCCCTCTATGGCAGTAACAACCGGTGCAGAATCGCTTGTGAACTAGGAGTTTCCAGCAAAGAAAATATGGCTGGCCATGTTTATATGCACGGATTTTCTTTTTAGATAATGGATTGTGATTGAAAAGAAAATCTAATATGTAAGCACAGGCAGGGTCGTGAATGAGGAAAAATAGCCTTTGAATAGGTTCATCAGTTTGATCTGTTTCCCATGTGCTGCTTGACAAATCATTCCTGTTCCTTACCAAATACAGAATGATCTCAGCCTGTCCTCACTGTCACTGTGGGATGGCTAGAACCTACACGCCTGTTTCATAGACAGGAAATCTGAAGGAAGAGGCTTGCTCAAGACAACATAGAACACAGAGGATTTGTGCCTTAGGTGGACAGGCTATGTCTCAATACTGTGGAAGACAATGCCCATGGTCTAGTGTCAGCAACGAAACCGTAATAACAGTGGTAATAATATGAGCTACCTGCCACTCTGAGAATGGACCACATGCCAGTCACAGGCATTCTTTGAGAGGCTGACTCATTTTCAGCTCAGTAAACTGAGGCTGAGTGGGAAACAAGTTGTCTGGCAAGTGTGGAACCTGAACTGGTAGCTCATGCTGGGGCGGTGAAAAGACAGATGGAGCTGATGAGACTGGTCATATGTATGCACCCATTTCTCCTCACACTGTCCTGAGTAAGGGCCATGGACCATGGAAAAGGGGACGTTTTGCTGCAGAGACAGTTGGCTTCCATCTGGCTACACTGCATCAGTCCTAAAAATAGCCCTGAATGTGACCAGGAAAAGAGTCTTTCCAACGATTTACTTATCTCTCTAAAATGTGTTACTTTAATCTTTTTGTTAGAAGAAGCCCGGGCTTTTGCAGATAAATGACCCATCTGGCAGAGGTGTGAGGATTAGGGTCTTTGATTTGAATTTGTCTATCAAGGTCCAAAATTCTTTTCCAGACTAAATTATGTTCTAATCTCTGTATGCAATTTAGAGGTGTCCTCCAGCATTTTCTTTCTCCAACCCATGAATCTTACATTTAGGAGAAGAAAAATAAAATATAATAGAAAATGTGTTATGCCAACACAGGACAATAGAAATGCTAAGCAGTAGGTGACATTGTTTGTGGGATTTGCAGAAACTATTCAGGTTAGCTTGAAAAGGGTAAGAAAAGCCAAATACATGCAAATATCTTTAAAGCTGTTCGGCACTGAGAAATTTTGCCTTGGAAGACAGATGGTCCACATGTATCACTGCACAGTTGAGATGGGCAAACTGGACAATGTGTCTGCCAGTTAGCATGGGCACCAAACACATTCTGCTGTGCCAAATGCCAATTAGGCAGGATCTGGCACTCATATGTTTGGATGTCATTGGGATTAGGTGGATGAAAAACCATTCATCATCATTCAATCCTCACTCTCTGTGTAATGATAGCAAAGGTCGTTGGAACACTTCCTGCCCAAGGGCTTAACACCTCCTTAAATCACTTCCAAGCTCAGCAGTGAGATGCTATTTCTTGGCTTATGTTTATTCCTGGTGCTATGACCCTTGAGGATTCTGCTAGCTTCTCTCAGGGAAAGTGCAGATGGTATCGACACCATGGCTCACCCAAATCTATTTGCCTGCTTTCAGAAATAATCATTAAATGTTCCTCTTGTTTTCTATTTGGGCACAAATTTTCCTACTACCTCGGATTCTCTATAATAGATGAGCTTTTCCAGCTTCTTTATTTTTTATCCAGATTTTCCCAATCCTGTGTTTAGTATATTCTACACATGTTCTCATCCATTCTTACTTTATCTTAAATTGAAAAGGATCATCCATTCTATTCCTTGTGGACTGCAAAACCTGCCCTATTACCATAGCTGTGGACAAGTACAAAAAGCTAAAACATGGTGTGACGATGTTCAGTCAGTGCTTATTTGCTCTGCTCCACAGTCTCCAAAGGTCAGCCTCTGTCCTTACCGCCTCAGCTCTCTACAGCTCTGCTGTTTTCCCACTACAGTGTTAAGTCGTACTTGTTGAGGTGGTTTGTGTGAAAGTTCTTAATAATGACACCAAACTTTGATTTAGCACATTCCCTTCTTCAAAATATTCTCACATTTGTGAATTTATTTACTCTTCACCTTTCTGTTTTGGCAAGTCAAAGAAGCTTTGTTATTTGACTTGACAGATAGACTTTGGCTTAAAGATTTAACTGTCCCTTAATGTTGACACAGAGAGATAAAGAAAGGGTCTAGATTAAACCTTTTGTCTAAAAGCTAGCTGTGGTGGCTCACACTTATAATTTTAGAAGCTGGGAGACTGAGGCGGGAGGATTGCTATAAATCTGAGTCCAGTTGTGCTATGCAGCAGGCTCCAGGCCAGCCTGGGCTATTTAGTGAATCTCTGTCCCCAAATAAACAAACACCCTCTAAAAATAACAAAATGAAGAAGGAAACTTTCTTATTCTCTGTTTTTCCCCTCTAGTCCTAGGGGCTCCCACATGCTAGGCATGCACGCTGACCTATGACATCATCCTCGGCCCCCTTTCTTTTTTCAATGTAGCCTTAAACTTGCATGTGGAGCCTAGGATTGCCTGAGTGTAGATCTAGCCTTTGAGCAGAGTCTTCAAAGGGCAGGGATCGCGCTCTACTGCGTTCTATGAGTACACTTGTTGTGATTCTGACTACAATGCAAAGAAGGCAAAGTCTTCTAGATCCTAGACCAAGATGTCTGGGTCAAAATGGAGGCTCCTTTACAAGGGCAAAGCCTTCACTTGCCTTAATCCCGACTACGCTGCAGCACAAAGGCAGGCCCTGCTGTGTGTTCCTCCAAGCTGTCTGATGAGGCACTTAGAACCTTCCTGGTGCTTCAAGTGTCATAAGACTCTGTCTGTCCCTCTTGGGAACCCTGCTCTGCAGAATTCTTGAAGCAGAGCGGGAAATGGCACTTTCCTCCTACAAAGCTTTCAGATCATCCAGGGATTACAGGGTTTTGCCACTATAAGCAATTCCAGCAATCCTTAAGTTAGATGCACAGTGCAGGTTTTTAAATTTTAAATGTTTGTGACCTTGCATCAGGTATCTGGTAAAGGAAACAGCTGTACTGATATCTTGCACCATGGAGAACCTCTTCTTTCACAGGCTGGAGGTTGGCTGGCTTGTTTTCTTCTGTACTTAGGCATGCTAGGTAAGTGCTTTACCACTGAGCTACATCCCCAGTCACCTTTTTACTTTGAGACAGTCCCTCACAAGCTGCCCAGGCAGGCCTTAAAGTTGAGATTCCTCCATCAGCCTCCAAAGTAGCCAGGGTGGATAGTGCTTTTTATACTGCTGCCATCAGGGGAACATCTGCTTTGCTGGTGAGGCGAGTGCAGTAGGCTGTATCAGTGTCTCAGAGAGGATATGATTGGATTTCCATTTGCATCTCTGTACCTGAGGGCTTACTAGGGTGCCGCTGGGAGTTAGAACTCCCTTAGAGCAGCCGCAAACACAGTGAAGGATGGATGTCTCACATACTAACATAGTGTTTGCCCCACTACTGAGCTCTGCTTGTGCACAGTGGAAACATGGCCGTCACTACCTGCCTTCTCCTCCCTGTTCTCGGTCCTATGCCACTGCTACTGCTTCCAAGGATTGTATCTCAAACGTTTCTGGACTCCATTTTTTCTTTCAGAGTTAGTTCCCAAAGAAATACGGAACAATGGCATACAGCAAGAGGACTATGCACCATCTTTGGCTCATATTCTATATGCTAGCTGCAGTATTAGGTAACATGGTTGCTTTTGTCTATTGTCCGAAATTAAGGATTATCTTAAGTAATACTATCTGTAAGCGTGGAGATAATTGCTTTATAATTGCAATTATCAAGGATTCAGAGTTAGACAGAGCTCCCAGAATTGCCAGAATCCATCAGTGAACTCCTCAGTATCTCCAGCTTCCCTGCTGAGGCCTTTTCCAGATCCTCAATACTGTGTTAACATGGACTGTCCAGTCTGGTTTCCTTGTGATCACGACTTATTTGCTCCCTACATGCAATGTGTCCTCCTCTTGTTTGGTGTGAATGCGAGCCTGGGGATTGCAGTCCTGGGGATCAAGGGCCTGTGCCTTAGCACAGAGCAGCCTGCCCAGCTGTTTCTCTTACTGAATGAGTCCCATGTATCTACAGCTGAGAGGGGAAAGGTGTAACAGCAGCAGCTGTCATTATCATGTTCTGATGGCAGGGCGACATGGAAGGGGAAAAGAGCTATTTGCTTAGTCTCAGTACGTCATGCACAAAATGACAGGGTCTCTGGTGAAGAGGGAAGAGACCTTAGGAAGACACAGCATACTGTAGGTGTCTTAGCCTGCCAGGCTCCCTTCCTTTCCCCGGGGACTGGCATTCCTCTTTGCCTTTTACTATTTTTACATTTCCTGAGTGGCTATTTTCTGAACAAAAGGAATTTTAGTTGTGACAAGATATGGCTGTAAGTTTCTGGCTAGAGTAGAGCTGCTAAGCAGACACTGAGGTCACCAAAGGAAAGGCCAGAGGAGGAAAAAACAGGCTTCCTGGGCCGGGCCTTTGCTTCCGTTAGGCTGAGTCCCTGCCTTCTGGGAATGAAGGAAAAGCTTAGAGAGGGAAGGTATTAGGAGGTACAGTCTGGTCTACCACGCAACAGCAAGCACGGAATGGCTATTCTGGGAAAAGGTGGGGTTTAGTCTGCTTATTTGTTTCTGTTTCCCCCATTCTGCGCCCATTTCAAATGCTTCAGAGAGGTCTATGAATACAAGAAACTCAGAGTAAAGAGGGGTTTGAAATGCACTTAGGAATGACAATGCCATCCTTCCTTAACCTTCCACGGGGGCTAGAAAGTCAATAGGTGGAATTTAAATAGGATCCTAATCAATAAAATGCTAGTGCGGCTTTCAGCAGCTTCCCCAGTGCAGTAAATTAAGGCATGAAGGATTCAGCCAAGTCATACAGTTTTCATCTGTCTTTGTCTTTTGAGAAGTTGCGTCTGTTCTTCCGATTCAGTTCTTTTATTCCCTCAGTTGCTATGCGAGTAATCTGTACAACACACCTTAACTGTGAGGCAGATCTTTAAACTGGTCAATATTTCTTCCAGATGAGCAGTTTTAAAACTGAACATCTTACATCTCCCTGGGGTTTGAGCCACAGCGCCTGGAGAACGAGGGCCTGGCCTGCAGAAGACAGACAGGAAGGGAGGGCACCCCGCCCCACCTCAAGTACACACTAGCTTCTTTTCTTGTTAATCTTCACAGCGCTTTTGGCAGTTTTATTCCCTCTACACACTGTCTTTCTTGTAACACTTTGTTAGAAGATACCCAGACGAAATAGGGTCTCGTCAAGGGCAAATTTGAGACCCAAGACTGTAGATGCCACTGTAGATGCATCTCTTTTCTGAGAACTGCTGTGGGAGGGCCCATGCGGGACTCCAGAGCAGTTGAGGGCAAGAGAGAAACTCGAAGGGGCCCCAGCCACAGGGCAGCTTCCTTTTTACCTGCTACTTCTGTGATCTGAGAGGGAGAGCTAAATGGGGATGGCTACCCACTAATTGCCGACAAGAGTCCCTGGTGGAAACTTCATGAATGGTAACACGGGAAGTCTCTAGGGAAGGTGGAGAGTGCACTTCAGAATCGGGCGACAGTTCCCAGGGATTTTCAGGATGGCTACGGCTGGACTGAGAGAAGTTCTTGGAGGGTTACAGAGGATGCTGCTTGGCTAGGGTTGGGCAGGATGTGCTGAGGGAAACGAGAGGAACACTCACGTCACTGAACTGCAGGTGTCACCTCGTTTAACAGGAGAACAACCCAAGGACTGAGGAGGGAGAGCTGCTCGCCTGGGTTGACTTGCTTAAGTCTGCCATCATGCCAGACATTTTCCTTAACTCTGACATTTGATTTCTGAAGCATGCACATGACGATAATAATGATAATAAATGATGATGATGATGTTTACATTTTTTGAGATAGTATTCATGTAGCCCAGGTGGCCTTGAACTTTCTAAGTATGCAAAGATGACCTTGAACTTCTGATCCTCCTGCCTTTGCTTCCCAAGACCTGGGAGAGTGCCACTGTCCCTGACTTATGTGGTGTTCGGATGGAACCTAGACCTCTCTGCATGCTGGGCTAGCACTCTACCAACTGAACTATGTCCCTAGCCCATCCTTAATTTTTATAAGTTCTATCTAGAAAAGGAGAACTATTGACATAGAAATGTAATTTTAAAATCTATATGGAAAACTTAGAGAAACTAAAATGAGAATCAAGTAAAAATCCTATAACAAATCAAATATAAATCTTTATGTTTATAAATTAATCATAATTCTAAATAAACATTTATAAAAAGAAATATTAACCCAGAAAAAAATATTTGGCCAAAAAATAAGAACATGTTATTTTTTCCAGGTTTTATGACTAAGTGATTCTTATTTGCCACTTGCTAAATTCAATATGTCTGTAAGTCAAGAACTGTAACAGCAATGTCCAGCTTTACCCACTACTTTTAGGACATAAACAATTAAGTAAATATCGCTAATTACTTGTTAACAGTTCAGCCAACTCTGTTTAGTAGGTGACAATCCACAGCGCCTTATCACACACTCTGTAGTTAACTCTCTGAGCATTTTTTTCACAGAATCATTTCAAAGATGAGAAGATATGGAAGGAGTGGTGCTGGGCAAAGGGGATAAAGTGGCATGAAGTGTGACAACTGGGTTTGACCTTTGATCCAGTTCTAGTGGGATATATTAGTAGGATGCATTAATTACTTTCCTGTGACCAAATTGCCTGTCGAAGATAACTAAAAGGAAGAAAGATGAATTTTGTTCCAGCTTCAATTCATCAAAGCGGGGAAAGCACAGTGCAAGGAATCATTTCACGGGTGACAAGCGCTTGTGGTTGAGGCTGCTTACACTGTGGGAGACCAAGAAGCAGATAGAGTATGGCAGGAAGCAGGAACAGAAATGACCTTTGAAGGGTCACCTCCAGTGACCCACTTTCTCCACCCAGTCCTACCTCTTAAAGGTTCCTCAGCCTCCTAAAATAATGCCACTATCTGGGGGACAACCATTCAAAATAGGAGACTGATGAAGACATTAAGATTCAAACCATAACAGGCCAGGCAGTGGTGGCACATGCCTTTAATGCCAGCACTTGGGAGGCAGAGGCCGGTGGATCTCTGTGAGTTCGAGGCCAGCCTGGGCTACAGAGTGAGTTCCAGGAAAGGCTCCAAAGCTACAGAGAGAAACCCTGTCTCAAAAAGCCAAAAAAAAAAAAAAAAAAAAAAAAAAAAAAAAAAAAAAAAAAAAAAAAAAAAAGATTCAAACCATAATGTTGATTCTTTTATTTTTTTTTTAATTTGCCTTGCAACCATCTCTCCTGTGTCTAATGAGCTTCACTTGCTTGAACTTTGAGGACCTTCTCCTCCATTATCAGGTCACATGATAGGTGGTTTAGATAAATGACCATGCATTGACTCTAGGGAGAATCATGTGTCTAGTTATTTTATTTGATCCTCCAGGACACAATGACTTTTAACTCAAGAGTGGCCTTGGGTGACCTAGACTGGCCCAGGATTCTGAGACTTTTGATGGAGCTATGAGTGAAAATAATTTCTTTAGAGTGGGATATGTATGTTGGTAGGCCTGGAGCTATCATGGTACTTCAGAGAATCTCTTAAATAGCTACAATAAATGCAGAGAAAATAATGAGAGGTGGGGAAAGATAACTGTTTTCTATTGGCAACAAATATATAAAACACTGCATAGTATATATTTGTAAAAACAATCTGATGTTAATATTATTATTTTCATTTTTAAATTATTTGACAGTTTAGTAAGTGTATATACTGAACGTTTGATTATTTTTATTCTCTCTATAATTAGCCTGTTTCCCCCATGGAAACTCTATTTCCCTAAGTAAGGTCCACTCTTACTTTGATATTTTTTTTGATTCTGTGTCTCACTGAGGTTAATTTTGGTTGCTTGCATGAATATTGTGGGGATTACTTACTAGACTAAGGGCTACTGATCAGTGGTTATCCAGTTGAAGAATACAACATCATCTCCCCAGTATCCAGTCCCCCTGGGCAATGTGATGTTTTGCTATATGGCTGGATTGCAGGGTGATGAACTCAAGCAAATCAACAGACCCATGGCCTCAGGTCCTTAGTTTGTGGTTCACAGTTTGAAAATCACTTCTTGTAGCTATTTTAAAATAAGCAGTGCATTATCATTTATTCTAGCCATCAGTATGTCACTAAAGCTTAGCTTTCCTAACTTGTATTTGGGCACTTTCTAATCATCACATTATCCCTCAGCTTCAGGCAACTATCATTGCACTCTCTGCTTCCAACAAATCACCATCTAGATTCTGCGTACAAGTGGAACCATGTGGTCCTTGAGGAAAGACAATTCTCAATCACATTATTTGAGCTCCTGGATTCTCATGTGCAGAGCCACTGAAACCCAGACTCTTTGCTTGTTGGGTAAGTACATCCCTTTCTGTGTTTCAGTCCAATTGACATTCCTGTTGTTTTCCAATGAAGGAGCACTGCCTCCTAATATTACAGTTTGCAGGACTAGAAAGCTCAGAGCCCTGTCACACTCTGCCTGCTTCCTGGTATTAATAATGTTCCAACATAGTTGGATTGTGTCTGGATTTAAAATGAAACAACATTTGAAACACAATAGAGTTATTCCTCCTGATACAAGCAACAGTATCCTGTTTCTACTTAGAGGAAAATGCGTTGTACATGAACTTGTAATGCTTTGCTTAAAACCAAATTGTTGTGCCATCCTAACTGTGAGTTTATTTTAATTCTCAAACCATTAACTCCATAGGTTCTGATCAGATACTAATGGGTATTACACAGCTTCAGTCTTTTATGATTGAACTGCAATAAAATGGGGAGGCATTTATATAGTACAGCCTATAAGTAATTTAAAAGGAGGATTCAATGGCAAAGAAGGGTAGAGCTTGAAATACCTGCTAATACTGTGTTCTGCTGTTTATCGGTTAAATTATTTGACAAACACTTACACACTTGCTCTTTACAAAGGAGTAAGAGCAGAAACAAACTGTTTTTTTTTTTTTATGTTTTGTAGTTTAAGCAAAAAGTGGCTTTCATTCATGGATGTCCATTGAATCTTGAGGTCTATATTCTGTTATCAAAAGCACCATTATAGCTGTCTTAATTTTCCTACTAATTATAACTCACTGATTTTTCTAAAGAGTGTAAGTGATTAAAAAGCATTAGTCTCCAAACTAAAACATCCATGACCATCTTGTCTGGGAGAGGCGGGGGTCACTCTGCATTCCTGTGTCAAGCATAGTTAGGTTCAGACAACTAAGCAAGAAAGAAGCAGTTGGTGACTGGGGCAGGGACATTTATAAACATATGACATTACATGCATAAACAAGACAAAACTCCCTTGAGAATGGTATTCTCTATTACCAGATTCAAATCTTCTCTTCATGGAAAACAAGCATGCAAACACTTGGTTTAGAAGGCACAGAAACCCTTTGTCTATTTGGAATGCTCCAAGCAGAAATTCCATTATGGAAATAGGGCCACCATGATCACTGCAGCTGGCTAACAGAGCAGCAAAGGCCATACTCTCTTCTGTATACTTTACACTTCCTTGTGCCGTATTCTTCAGATAACTTGTACTTATATGGTGTCGTGTTCAGGTTTCTAGTCACATTTTTTTTTTCATTAAATTTTTGTCTTTACTTAAAATTTAAAATAAATTCACATGAACTGGGCATGGCAACATAAATCTTTGTCTCAGTCCTTGGGAGGCAGAAGCAGACAGATCTCTTTGAAGTCAACTCATGCTTATCTCCATGGTGAGTTTTAGGCAGTCTAGGACTATCTTAAAACAAAATAAAACAAACAAAACCAGCTCCTCAGAAACTAAACATTAACATATATCATGTATGTGTATTATTTAACCATTGAAAAATCTACTTTAAATGTATCTCTTGGACCCTGGGAACCTACAGGCCTCACCAACCAGGGCAACAGGTAGGTTCTAATTGTGGACCTTCACTTCTTCCTACTTACCTTCAAATTTAATCCCCTTGTCTCATCTCCAGCTCTGTAGCAGACTGCCCTGCTGCAGCTTCCCCTTTCTCTGCCCTCATCTCCAGTGGGTCACAAAGATCTTCTTCTCCAACCTCCCTCCTTATCTGCCCCTTTGTCTCAGTCCCCAACTCCAGCATGCCATTTCCTAAGCGCCCACCAGCCAGGCATGACAGAGAAGCAAGTAGATCAGGGAAAGCTCTCCCTCCTCTCCTAATGCCCTAATGAGACTAATCCCCTAGTCTCATTCCCAGCTCTGTAGCAGACAACCCCCTGTGGTCTCTCCTCCCTTGCCTGTTTCCAGGGAACAAAGATACTTGATTGTACTATGTAAAGATATGTCACTGTGATTGGTTTAATAAAAAGCTAAATAGTCAATAGCTAGGCATCAGGTGTAGCAGTGACGTCTGGACAGAGAGAGCTCTGAGAAAAAGAAGGAGGAGTCGCCAGTCAGACAGAGAGAAGACCCAAAGCAAGAAGAATGGGCAATATGGAGTTTAGGTAATAAAGCCACGAGGTAGAAAGTAAATTAATAGAAATAGGTTAATTTAAGTTATAAGAGCTAGTGAGAAACAAGCCTAAGCTATTGGCCAGGCTTTCCTAATTAATTATAAGTCTGTGTCATTACTGGGGAGTTGACAGTCCCAACAAAAATTCCGTCTACAGACAGTGGTGGAACACCCTGCTTTCCTTCCTTATGTGGATCCTTGACCCCTCCCCGCTTCATGGTTCATCCCCATTCCAAAGTGTCAGCTCCCAATACCTAGAAATACACTGTATCTGGAATCCCCAGTGGCCACACCTGGTAGGATCTCAGAAGCATTCCCTACCAGGCAACCCACAGTCACTGCACTCTCCTAAGAATCAGAGAGGCCAACAGAAACCAAAAAACAAAATAACCAATGAACAAAGAAAGGCCAGATATCAGAGCTTAGAATTACAATAATCTCAAACCTAGGTGCCTAGATGCCAGCCTAAAAGCACACTCACTCAATAACAACCAGGGCAATATGTCTGCACCAGAGCCCAGCAACCCTACTACAGCAGGCCCTGAAAAATGCAACATAGCTAAAACACAAGGAAAGGACCTCATAACAGCCTTTAAGAATATGTTGCCAGGCGGTGGTGGCGCACACCTTTAATCCCAGCACTCAGGAGGCAGAGGCAGGTGGATCTTTGTGAGTTCAAGGCCAGCCTAGTCTACAGAGCGAGATCCAGGAAAGGCATAAAGCTACACAGAGAAACCCTGTTTCGGAAAAAAAAAAAGAATATATTAAAGGTCTTTAAATAAAAATGAAAATGAACAATCTATTAAAGAAATCTATGAAAAAACAAACAAATAGTGAAAGGAAATGAATAAAACTGCTAAAGACCTGAGGATGGAAATAGAATTAATAAAGAAAACCCAAGCTGGGGCGTGGTGGCACACACGTTTAATCTCAGCACTTGAGAGGCAGAGGCAGGCAGATCTCTGTGAGTTCGAGGCCAGCCTGTTATACTGGTCTGCAAAGTTAGTTCCAGGATTTCAAGGGCTACACACAAAGATACCCTGTCTCTTGAATAACCTAAAAAGAAAAGAAACAATAAAGAAAACCCAAACTGAGGAAAATCTGGAAATGAAAAATTTAGGAAGCTCAGAGGCCAGTCTCACCAACAGAATACAAAAGATGGAAGAGAGAATATCATACACTAAAGACACAATAGAAGAAGTGGATACCTCGGTCAAAGAAAATGTTAAAAATTTAAAAACCTAAGCAGAAAACATCCAGAAAATATGGGACACCACAAAAAAAGACCAAATATAAAAATAATAGGACTAGAGGAAAGAGAAAACACCCAGGTCAAAGGCACCAAAAATATTTTCAACAAAATCACAGAAGAAAATTTCCCTAACCCAAAGAAGTAGGTGCCTATCAAGAACAGAACACCAAATAGACTGGACCAGAAAGGAAATTTCCCTCAGCACATAATAATCAAAACACTAAACATACAGAGCAAAGAAAGAATACTAAAATCTGCTATGGAAAGAGATAAAGTAACATATAAAGGCAGACCTATTAGAATAACACCTGACTTCTGAATGGAGAGTCTAAATGTCTTGCAGACTCTTAAGAGACCACAGATGCCAGCCTAGGCTCCTATACAATCACAATAGATGGAGAAAAAAGAGACATTCTATTATAAAACCAAATTTAAGAAGTATCTAGTTATGAATTCAGCCCCTAATGAAGGTGCTACAAGGAAAATGTCAACCTGAAGAGGTCAACCACACCAAGTAAACACAAGGAATAAATAATTCCAGGACAGAGAATCAAAAGTGAAGAGAAGAGAAGAGAAGAGAAGAGAAGAGAAGAGAAGAGGAGAGGAGAGGAGAGGAGAGGAGAGGAGAGGAGAGGAGAGGAGAGGAGAGGAGAGGAGAGGAGAGGAGAGGAGAGGAGAAGAGAAGAGAAGAGAAGAGAAGAGAAGAGAAGAGAAGAGAAGAGAAGAGAAGAGAAGAGAAGAGAAGAGAGAGCGCATAACAACAAATTACAGGAATCAACAAATATTATTACTTATAACTCTCAATGTTCTCAATTCCCCAATAAAAAGACATAGACCAATGGAATGTATGTGAAAATTGGGTCCATTCTTCTGTTGTATCCAAGAAACACACCTTAACATCAAGGACAGACATCATCCCAGGATAAAAGGATGGAAAAAGATATTACAAGAAAATGGACCTAAGAAGCAAGCTGGTAGCCATTTTAATTCCTTCCAAAATAGACTTCAAACATAAATAATAAGAAGAGATAGGTAAGGACACTACAACCTCAGCAAAGGATAAGTCCACCAAGAGGACACTTCAGTTCTTAACATCTATGCACCAAGCACCAGGGCACCCAAGTTTATAAAAGAAATACCACTACAGCTTGAATCACATATTGACTCTCACACACTGATAGTGGGAGATTTCAATACTCCACTCACACCACTCTGTAGGTCATCCAGACAAAAACTAAACAGAGAAATGCTGGAACTAATTGATGTCATAAACTAAATGGATCAACAGATATTTAGAGAACATTTTATCTAAATGTACATTCTTCTCAAGTTCATGGAACTATCACCAAGACTAACCACATACTTAGATATAAAGCAAGTCTCACCAGAGATAAGAAAATTGAAACAGTACCCTGACCTATCTGACTACCTCTGATTAAAACTGAATATCACCAACAATAGAAAGCTTACAAATTCATGAAAACTTAATAACTCACTGACACTGCTTGGGTGATCAAGAACTTGAGACTAGACAGCCCAGGGACCTAGAGTAAAACCAAATACTACTGTCCTAAAAAAAAAAGTAGCAATAAAATGACTCTTAAGGCATTCTGCTATGCTCATAGATTAGTGTTTTGCTTAGCCATCATTAGAGAAGCTTCCTCTTGCAAGAGATGGGAACAAATACAGAGATCCTCAGTCAGACATTGTGCAGAGAATGAGAAACCTTGGACATTCAGCCCTAAATGGGAAGTCTCCATCAAATTCCTGCCATCAGAGCTCAGGGAATCCCTTGGAAGAGGAGGCAGAAATAGTATTAGAGCCCAGAGAGGATGGAGAACACCAAGAAAACAAGGCCCTCTAAATCAACAAGATTGCAGTATATAAGAACTTACCGAGACTGAGGCGGCATGCATGGGGCCTGCATGAATCTACAGCAGATGGGGCTAGAGCAGAAAGGAGAAGTGGACACATTCCCCATCTCTAACCCAAAAGCTATCTCCAATTGATAACCACTAGCAAATGAATATGTGGTCTTCTCCAAGGGAGTCGCACTGGGATACAAACGACTCTTATGAATTGGCCTCATGCCCCGCAATAGATGGCTAACAGAAAATGAACTCAATGACATCTTCTGAGGTTCCTTGTCTCATAATGTCATGTCAGGGCTCCCCCCTTTTAAAAACTAATTTAATTTACTTTTTGTTTTTATTTTATTTTATTTTTACACTATAGGTCTTTGGTGTATATATTATGACTCCCAGTTTTTTGTTTTTGTGGGATCCACGAGTGTGGGAAGTAGAGCGTTTCTGCATCTACATCTGTTTCTTTTCCCTTCTCTTGGCTGCTTTTCCTTCTATTTGTTTGTTTGTTTTCGCCACTATTGCCTGGCTATTTTTTTTTAAAGGAGAAACAGAAAGTGGATCAGGATAGGAGGGGAATGTGTGGAGGAACCAGAGTAGAGGGAAGGAAACTAAATGCTTTTTCAATGAAAGAAAAATACCTATTTCTTAAGAATCAGAGTTTATATACGTTCCTAACATACATATTGTTACATTCACAATTACATGATTTTTCTTATGCCTCACATTATAAAGTTAACTTTATGCCTCTTGATTTCCTTCTAAGACGTATCAGTCCAAGTCTGTCAATTCAATATTGAGGTTAACAGCAATTTACTTGATTCTTGGGAACACCCGAGAAAATATTAAAAATTATAGCAGCAGGAAAAAAAACAAGCTAGATATCATATTGAATTTTGGCATCTATTTTCTCACATTTTCATTGATAAAAATACAAAAATCACCTGACTTAAAGTTCACGCTGGTTTCATGAAGAACATGCCTGTATTAAGTCTAGAGTAAGCCATTTGACCACAAACTCTTGGTTTGGCTCTTTGAAAAATGGTCACATGGTTTTAAATATTTTCAATTTTTCTTTTACTCATTATTTTTGGTAGTGCTTGGGATAGGACTCAGGGTTTCATTCCTGTTAGGGAAGTGCTCTACCAGTAAGCTGCATACCTAGCCCTCACATGCATCTTTAAGTCACATGACTATAGAAACTATATCCTTAGAGCTCCACACCAGCCACATTAAAGTTGACAAAGCTTTCTGAAACTATATTTTTAATATTTACTTATACTTTCCTAATAAAGAGACAAAATGCCTTTTTCTTTTAAAAGAAAAGAAATCCCAACATCAAACTCAATAGATTAGGAACTACAAACTCAAATTAAAAAGTGATTTTCATCATCTGACAAAATATTACAGTTTCTTTCTTCCTTTTTCTTTTCTTTTTCTTTTTCTTTTTTTTAGACAGTCTTTCTATGCAGCCCTGGATGTCCTGTAACTTGCTATGTAGACCAGGCTGGCCTTGAACTCACAGAGTTCTCTGCCTGCCTCTCCCTCCCAAGTGCTGGGATTAAAGGCATGTGCCACCACACTTGGCCTCAAACCTTTAGTTTCTAAAGCATTGCAATTTCTCCACCCTATAGATAAATCTCAAAATCCTTATCCTTTTGACTATGAAATCATAGTGAATAAACAAGAAAAAAAATCTAGTCTTCTTTGTTACCATAAGCAGTGAAAACAGTATGCAAAATGCCTTGGTATAAAACAGCTGAAGTTCACCATTGTTTTCTCACTCAAGCAGCTGAGGCTAGTTAAGAAACGGATACTGTCATTGCAAAAGATTTACTCTGTGTAGCTAATGGGAAATTAAGAAAAACAACTGTCTGCGCTGTTTGTCCAGATGCACTTGTCTGTCCTGTGATGTCTTCAGACTCAGCCTGCATGACTGGGTAAGTCCTGTCTTAATTTCTCTTAGCAATAATTATATAAAAATGCTCAAGATGCCTTTGTTGAATGTATGCATAAATGGACAAAAGATGCTACCCTTGATCCCTGGAAAAATCTTCCATTCAATCCTGTTGAAATTAATTAAGCCTGGAAGTTCCCTGGGCCTTTCCTACAGGCTCCATCTTCCAGCTTTCTACTCATCCTCAGTATCTTTCAAAGTCTGGCTGCTCAGTGTGGCCACTGTAGGCTGGGCTAGGAACTGCTCAGTACCTTGTTAGAAATGAAGATCCAAGAACTTAAGTGTGACAAAGCTTCAGATGACTTAGACATGTCAGCACTTGAGAAATGAAAGTCCTTCATATTTTCATCCTACTGTTCTTGAAAAGAGTAGAAACCTTTAAGCCCTACCTTGCTGCTATTTTGCTTTTGTTTGTTGAGAAAGGGTTTTGCTCAGGCTGACCTTGAACTTGAGATCCTCGTGCCTCAGCCTCCTAAATGCAGGGATGACAGGTTTGTGCCACTGTGCCCACTGAGTAAAAGTCTTCAGAAGTGGAAATTTTATCTTTTGGTCTGTCATCTCTTGCTTTTTCATCAATACTTTTTTTTTTTTAAATGCTGAAGTCATGAAGAATACAGATTTGTGTTTGTTTACAGATTTCCCCCAGGGTCATCACACTGAAGAATAGAATCTATGTCTAAGTGGAGACATGCCATCATCTCCTGCCTTAAACAGCTGATCCAGCTCAGTTCAGTCCTCTGGGCAATGGAACCCCCCTTAGGAAGGTGGGTCTAAGTCATGCTAATAAGACAGGAGGAATAATTAGTTTTCTAGGTGTGTCAAGAGAGATCCACCTACCTTTCTGAGTTCTGCTCAAAATGCATCACTTTTCCCAATATTTTTTTCTCTTCTGCTTTTCTTTTGGATGCTGGCCAAAGACTAATATGCTTTTTTTCTGGTGCTTTGGGTTTCCTTACATTTCTCTAAGGTTTCCTTTCCCTGTGGCTGATGTTTTTGCTGGCTTAACTCAAACAGCACAGACCTCTCTCCCTCTTAACCTCCCAAATATGAATATATATATATACAAAATAAAACAACTTCTCTCGAAAACTCACCTTATCTGGTCTGTGAATTTCATTCTTCTAACTCTGAAATAAGAACCCCACAACCACTGGGTTGGACAGCTTTTGTGGCCCCTGAGTTTCCAGGACCCTAGATTCCTGGGAAACTGTCATTCCCATAAACATACTGATATTCCAGTACCATTTCTATTTTGTCCAACTTTAGATCATCATGTTAATTTATGGATATTAGCTGTTAAGCTAACACAAATCACATACTTTCACTTTGCCCTTAACTCAGGACAGTCATCAGAAGTTCTGTTTTGTGTCTGTGTTTTGGGGTTGAAGTAGCCCTACTTAGATGTTTTATACTTTGACGAGCTGACTACTGGAGAGTTGAATTTCTTCATTGGGGAAGGGTGACAGGTCTAGCTAACCAGATCTGCTTAGTCATCATTTCTGTCTCATGGGGTGACAGAAGGTACATCTTCTTGTGTTAGTAAGTGGTTAGACATTTCTCCACATCTTGGTGTTAGATGACAAATCCTTTGTCCTTCCCATGTGTCACTTGAGGTCTCTATGAAGAGGCACTAATCTAATCTCTGTACAGACTATTATGGGGGATGACGCTCATGTTGGGGATATAAATGATTTATGGAAGCGATTAGATCTCGCCTCCTAGCCTATAATAAATACTGCATCTGAAGCAGGTCCACTTTATAGGTCTTGGGGAAAACAAAAGAAACTCTAAGGCCTATGTACCTTATAATCTAGAGGGCAGCTAGGTGAAACACACCAGAGGAATTAAAACTAAGCTCCTATACTTCAATATACTGAGTAGACTTAACGCTTGGTCATCACATCACACGGCCAGATGCTTTTTAGTGGATATTATTTACTTCAAACTCACGAAAAGTCAGTCAAATACTTTCCCCTCTTCAGTTTTGCAGCTGAAGCACCTCCTCATGCACAAAGAGGTTAAATGTCAAGATGGCACTCTGTGCTGCCTCTGGCTATTGCAGTTAAGGGATTCCTGAGCAGTCATTAGATCACAGGGCGGCCTGCTGGTTTCAAAAACTTTTCCCTGTCTCACGGTTATGATGAGCTAATCACGTCCAGGAGTCATTCTGGAATTGCTCTACCACTGAGTGTAAGTTTTTCTTGGAAAAATCTGGATTTCATAATGGGAATGCCAACCTTCACCAAGAAGTTGTCCCCCAGCTTGAAAATAAGAAGAGGTATTAGAGAAAAAAAGACGTATTTCCACATGGTTGCAGGTCAGACCTGCCAACAACAAGGCTCACAGTTGGCTTGTTGCTTCCTTTCACTGACCTCACCTAAATGGCAACACTAAGAATAGTATCAATAACAAAGGCAAATTGCTTGGGCAAGAAAATAGAGGCTGAAAAAAAAGTCTATAAATTCCAATTAACAGGCTGAAGAAAAAAAATAAGATTTTATTTTATACTTAATATACACCTCCCTTTTCTTTTGAGAGGGCTGATTACAGAACAAGCACAATGTATAAAAACCTTTATGACATGCAGTCTCATCTGTGGCTTGTGATTGATTGCTATTTCTGTTATTACATGAAGTGCCTGTATGTTCACGTGTGATTCATTTCTTCTCAATAAGTGGTTCATTGTGGCTTGTTTTGCCCTGTAGACTATATAGACATTTGTAGTAAGTTCAGTCATGATGGGTCAGGCTTCTGCAGGAGGGTCTTTCAGTCCAGAAGATTTTCAGTATGAATGGTAGAGGTTTTGAGGACTACACTATGAATATAGTTGGAACATATAGCAACTAACTGTTCATGATTATATTTTGTTAATTCATTTTTCCAGAATAAAAAAAATATGTTTAAAAACAATTTCCAGGTAACTTAGAGTTGCCATTCTGATGTCATTTTTTTTTGTAATTTTTTTTTCTACCAAGATTTAAATTTAAATCTACCAAAACTTCAATTAAAAAAACTATAAGGCCAAATTTCAGAATAATCTCCCATGTGAAAAAAATTATCAGCTTCTGTAAACTGGACTAAGACATGATTCTAGCAGACTGAATATTTTCTTTAGCTATGTAGACTTGGAGAAAAACAAACAATAAAAAACAAAACCAAAACAAATTCATGGGCTACTTTAGAGAACTTTTAAAAGAAAAGTGACCACAATGAGCAACTTTTGAGCTAATAAATTCTCCATATGAGAAAAAAATGTATTAAGTTACTGAGTAAATTTGGAAAAACAAATGGTGAGAAATGTAAAAATATGTGGCATGTACATTAGCTATAACTAGAAAAGTAAATCACCAAAGTTAAAAAAAAAACTGCACAACACAACAAAAGAAAACAAAACAAAACAAAGCCACAAGACAGTTCAGACACAAAGGAGCTACAGGGTCCTACGTCCCTAACTTCCAGAGTGTGGCCCGTCACAGAGGAAGCAGGGGCTCTGCAGTATGGTGTGAAGTGAAGCATACTACCTTTCTTGGCGAGGCTGCTGTTAGGCTCATACTTCTCAATCAATACTTGGACCTGCTCTTGCTTCAGAGGTGGGTAAAGTATTTCATTGAGTCGGGGATCTCTCTGCTTAAGGTTGATAAAATCCATCATCTGCTCAACAGTAAGGTACGGTTTGCTTTTGGCACCACTGAAAGCAACGAAAACACAAGAAATCACACCGCTTTCCTCATCTTATTTACACATTTAGCTACAGAGAAATAAAATTGCATCATGTCTACAATGGAATTCTGACCATGCCCTAAAAAACATGGTGCTTCCACACCACACTTTTCCACCCGACTCTAATGCCTAGAAAACTATCAGATGACTAATAATGTCCTTTATCACTTAAATATTGCTGATTTATTAATTTAAAAAGAAAAAATCCCAATGTACTTGAATACATTTTTTCATTTCATTAAAGTTTCAGGCTTATAAAAATCTATACCTCTTTTATTTGCTTGTGTTTGTTTTTGGAGGTGGGGACTCACTTTGTACCCCTCATTATCCTGGTGCTGTCACTACAGTCCAGGTTGCCTTCAAATTCATAGTGGGACTCTGAGTTGGCTTCTTGCAGATAATAAGGATTATATATATATATATATATAACAGATGCAGAACTAAACACACAATCTCATTTTATCCTCAAAACATCGATGTTATTGAACAGTGATATTCAAATGCCCATTTCAATTTTATTGGCAACCCACAACAATTTGATGGTATAAATACTACAGATACCCAATAAATGTTTTATGGTGATGAAATCACAAGCAAAAGCATTCAGTGTACAATGTCACATTAGCAGCAGGACTTATCTGCCTGCCACTTTACTTCTTTACCAAATTTGGATCAACTTTTTTCCATTAGGTAGATTTTGGTGTATCAAGAGAGATAAATTGCAACTTCCATTTAATTGTTTCTTTTTTTCTTTTCATGTCTGAGTCTCTTTAAGAAGCAATACCTGGGCTGGAAAGATGGTTCGGTGGTTAACAACACTGACTATTCTTCCAGAGGACCTAGGTTCAAATCCCAGCACCCACATGGCAGCTCACAACTCTGGTAAATCCTGTTCCAGGGCTTCTGATACCCTCACACAGACACATGCAGGCAAAACACCAATGAACACAAAATAGAAAGCAATTGTAAAAAAAATATATATATATATTTGAGGCAAAACCTACAGGCTGGAGAGATGGCTCAGCAGTTAAGGGCACTTAGTCTTTCAAAGGACCCGGATTCAGTTCCCAGCACTGGCATGGTGGCTCACAACTGTCTGTAACTCACTTTCAATGAATCCAACTCCCTCTTCTGGCCTCTGAGAGAACTAGGCATACACATGGTAAACAGACATCCATGTAGAAAAAAACACTCATGCTTATTAAATAAAAATAAATCTAAAAAAATCAGTGCCTATAGAAGTTTGTAATTCCTAGATTCAGAGAAAATAACATGCTGTCTGTGTGGGTTCTTAGTAATCTACACTTCTTTATACTGATATGGTTCAGAGGCATACGATGAAGTGTTCAGTCAGGAATCTTTCTGTTACATGAATCTCTCTTCTGTGTGTTAAGACACTTCCTGCTGTATCTATAATATTCAATCTAAACAAAGCCAACTGAACATATGAAAATGCCACCCTGCCATCCGTGTGTTATAATATCTGCTCATTAAAACAGTAGTTGTTTGTCGAGGTCAGTAGCACATCACCACCTCCATTGTACCACCCAGAAGCACTGCTTTTGGACAATCTCTTTCTAGTCATAACAAAATCCTGCCCTAGCCACTCTGAATATAAGCATAAGCTAGAAAAAGCAGATTAAAATGCATCTTCTTACAATTCAGAAAAGATGTTATCAATTTCAGGTCGGGGACAAAGATTGTTCAGGAACACTCTGTATACATCTGGAGTGAAATCCTCTTGAGGTATGGAATCATTCTGGGAAGAAAACAACAGGGTAAACAGGGGGTCTCATTCTTTCTCAAGTTTCCTTTCTGATTTTTCTTTGTCTCCTCCCTCCCCCTCCCTCCCTCCCTCCCTCCCTCCCTCCCTCCCTCCCTCCCTCCCTCCCTCCCTCCCTCTCTCCCTCCCTTCCTTCCCTCCCTTTCTCTTTTTCTTCTTTACAAACCAGAGTAAATATTAAGAACACATCTCTGAGGCTGACTGCAGCCTTCATTTAGAACCTGTTCGGTTGTGTCAACACTATTTTCTGTTGATTTTTAATTTTAATTAAAGTGTAAGAACATTTATTTATCCTGCTAAATAGATCTTAAGATAATTTCCTAAATACATTTACTAAAGTAAGTTACATATAGGAAGACAGAATCTGTTCAGTAGAAATGTTTAACTTGCCTGTCTGTCTCTCCCTTCTTCCATATGTGGGTGTCCACACGTGTGCACATGGGCATATGGAGGACAGACCTTGGGTGCTGTTCCTTGGGAGCCTTGACCTTGTGTTTTGAGACAGAGTCCCTCAAAGGCCTGGAGTTCACCAGGTAGGTTACACTGGCTACCTGTGAACCCTAGGGATATCCGCCCCCCCCCCCCCCCCCCCCCCCGCTTTGTTTGCTTTTCCAGGTTAGGATGTCTGGATTATTTATGTGGGTCTGGGATCAAATTCAGGTTCTTATTCCCTTTACTGAGTGAAACACCTTCCCAAATCATTCTCATTCTCCCTGTTATCTATCTCTCTCTCTCTCTCTCTCTCTCTCTCTCTCTCTCTCTCTCTCTCTGTCTACCTTCCCTCTCTCTACTCTGTCTTTCTCTGTTTTGGGTTGAGTCTTCCTCTTTAAAAGTGGTGGTAGAAGGTATATGGCCTTGTTTGCCATTTTAATCATTTGAAGTGGGCAGGTCAGCGGCATGAAGAATTTGCACATTTCTGTGCCCTTTATCAGGCTTTTGAGTGAATATTTTTGAAAGTGATAACCTTAGAGACAGTGCTAAAATAGAAACATAAATTCTAACTTTATGTCGTTTCTCTCTCTCTCTCTCTCTCTCTCTCTCTCTCTCTCTCTCTCTCTCTCTCTCTCTCTCTCTCGGAGGAAAGGGTTTTACACTTCCAGGTAACAGTCCATCAATGAGGAAAGTTAGGGCAGGAACTCGGCAGGCGGGGCAGGAACTGATGCGAAGGCCACAGAAGAGAACTGGTTTACGTTATTTGATCATGAGACGCCTTTCATAGACATCCAGCACCACTTATCACTTGTTACTGATTGCTCATTGTCCTATTGTTTGGGAAGCAAGTCACTGATACAAAAAAGGCCACTTCTACGGCTTATGTTTTCTGTTTGGCTGGGCTGCCATGGAAACCGGAAGCATATATTTGAGCCTTTGTTAACAGGAAAGACATTTTTCTTGCAGCTTCCTATTTCAGGAATGGGCTTGAATGATTATTTTTATTTTCAAGTCCCTAAAACAAAGAAACACCCTTCCTTTTAAATATATTCATATATTTTAACTGTATTTTAATAGAAAACTTAGAAAAAAAACATTGTCTGAAATTGTACACTGCTTGCTAACAGAGCAGAAAATTTAGCTCATCACTTAGCATACTGTAGAGGTCCCATGTTTGTGGAATGAAAAAAAAATGTAGTAATATATCCTTGACTCAATCCACTTATAGGAGGGAAAACATAATATTTTGTAAAAATGAATTTTGAAAAAAGAATATGTAAGAATACATAAAAGATCTTTATACCAACAGACTTGGTCTCCTTAGACAGAACTTTGAAATCATGAGCTCAAGGGCTTTATTGGTGTTTTGACACTCATAAAACGGAGACATGATCAACCCAGTTACAGGATTCCAGAATTCCATTTTGTTTATGAAAAGAAATACCTTTGCCTGGAGGATGCCAGTTCCTGTCTGATCTAGACACATGTTTCTCTTCTTTTCCAGATAGGCAAAATGACTCTACTTACTCAACTATTTGACTGTGAGAAGAATGTTTAAAATTATCTGTCAAAAAATATTCAACGGCACTGTTGGCCAACTCAAGTACTGAGTTGTATTTATAAATCCCAAGTGGGCCACCTCATTCTCCTATTAAATATAGCTCTCTAACCTCACTTGGCAGATGTAGACATTGATCTTATCTAAGGATATCAATAATGGTCTTCCTTGACCTTATTGACCCTCTTTTCTTATTTCTCTCTGAACAGCCATACCTTCCACTTGGGCTGCATTTTTTCCTGACCCTGTTTTCCTGTCTCATTCTGCTCACCTCATAATACAGCATAAACATTTACTAAATGTACATTGTGAGAATGATGAACAGTGATATCAAGGGCTGAATATTATATATCATTTAGAAAAGTAGGCTTAACTACACTTGTGTGCAGACATATAATTTCATAGACATAGCTTACTAAAATGTAGCCATTGTTTACTTTTTAGCTGTGAACTGGGATTTTTTCAATTAGAGTGAACAAGCTAATAAGACAGTCTGAATAAGTGCAATATTATTTTCATTGCATGTTGAAATTTAGCACATGGAAAATTTTTTCGTGAAGCTGTTTTTCTTCATCTTGTTGCTGTCCTATCCAACTGACCAGCAAGGATATCCCATGGTCTTTGGAGTCAGTGGGTGAAAATAGGAGTAAAAAATATTCCATATAATGGATTGAAATAAATTATTATCATTGAAAGTAAGGTGCAAGCATCTTAGAGATATTTACTGCAAGCTACGGGCAATTCTCAGTTTTTTATATGTGCAATGAGTCTGTGATTCATAGACATCATTCATATACCTTCCTTTTCTATCTCTGGATTTGGTAGAGAGGAAAGCACAGATTCATTTTATCTGCTTGATTAAAGAGGCAGCTCCAAGTCCAGTGTGCTAAAGGTCATGCCCAATGTCTGTACAGTTCTCTGTACCAATTCTTTGTATTTGTTTTAGGATGGTGTTTTTTTTTCCCTTGTTCACACATTTGAGTATTTAAAGACTCATTTTACCATGAACTTGTACTTAACATTCAAAGAGTTTTAGACTACATTTATTGAAGCAGACTCTCCATAGGTTTATTATTATGATTATCATTTTTTTATCATTTTATTCTGTGTGTATGGGTGTTTTGCCTGCACACGTGTCTGTGTACCACATGCATGTCTAGTGCCCACAGACCAGAAGAAAGTGTCAGATTCCTGGGGAGTGGGGTTACAAATAGTTGTAAGCCACTATGTGAGTGCTAGGAATCAAATCAGGGTCCTCTGGAAGAGTAGCATGTGCTCTAAACTGCTGAGCTGCCTCCTCAACTCCATGTATGTACATATACATACATACATACATACATACATACATACATATAAATATATAATATACATACATATATATTGCTTATTACCCAGTAATTTTTAGATATTCAGCCCTTTGTAATAGTTTTGTCTTAGAACCATAAAACAAAAGTTGAATTAGCCAGAGCCCTTGGAATCACTACAAATACATTGCTCATTCTATACTGAGCTCTTATGTGGTTTGAAATAGAATTTTGATAATAACTCTAAGAACTACAACCATAAAATGATTATATTTCTGATTTATCTTCAGGAAGTAAGGAAATGAACTACAGTTACACAGAGATGTTCCTTTATAAACTTTATAGCATTCCTTAGTAAGATGTGTGCAAGTCTCTAAATAGAAGATAACTAGTCACCTTTTGGTTTTAATGCATACCTACCTACCTACTGTGGTAAAATTTATGTCTAAAACAAATATATGAATTTATTTCTTATTTTCTTCATTAAAGTGCAACTCCACAGGCCAATGCCATAAAGACTACAATGTAATTCCAAATGTCACCAAGCCCTTTCAAGTTAATAAGTTTTAAATCAAGGGAATTTAGTACTGATAAATTATTTTCAATTCTCAGAGAGCTTGTGGGTAGAATAGTAATTTTCTGAATATGGAAAGGTTTTCACAGGTCTCACTGGAAAATATGTTTGGATTATTAATAGAAGGACAGTAATTGCTTTGTCTCATTTTAGGTACCATATTACTTTTCACCAATTAGGGTAACTTAAGGCTAGTGACTGTACTCTCCAAAGGAAAACCCTCTAAAGCAATGTGTTATTCCATCAGATCATGTCAGCCGGGGTACAAGTTCAAGTGCATTAATTATCCCTAACAATGTGCACAAAGATAATGTTTGAAAAATCTCAACAGGATATCCACAGCATTTCTGGTAATGTGTCTATTTACAGAACACAATTAAGTCCAGTTTGAATGATGGCTGGCTAGGAAGTAGACTCTCATTTACACAGACTTACCAAGCATTTATGTAACCCCTTCCCTCTGTGGCATGTGTAAAATACCCCTAGGGAATACATTCTGAATCTTGTAGGTAAGAAGTGACTATTTCTTATACCGACTTTTCTGAACATATGAAATTACCACAAGGTACCACAATTTTTGAAAATTGGTTTTGATGTGCTGTAGACAGCTCACAGAACTATTTATTTCTTGGCTTTGAAATGGTCTTGGGTCTTTGGATCTTAAAAAGGCATTTGAATTCTACAAGTCCTCCAAATAAATTATAGTTTACAATGAAAAATGATCTTTCAAAACTATAATGGAGGTTGATTATATCTTAAAATATCTTCAGTTTGTTTTCAGAAAATTGTCATTACATTTAATTTGCTAAGGAGAAGTACTTTTTTTTCCAATTTAAACATAACTCCTACTGCTTGAATCTCATTTTCGTTCTAAAATGTCTCCAGTTGATATTGGACTGAAAATTTAAGCCTATAATAGACATAGTGAATTATAAAGACTCAATTTATGTTTATTGACTGAGTTGTCAGAATCCAATTGTTCAGAAAATTACAATTTACAGAGAATTGATTGATGGATTTGATTTTTTTTCCTATTTAGCTTCATTCTGTGCTTCTTCTTTGACTTAACTAGATGTAGAAGAAAGACTAAGTTCAAATCTTTGATCACTGCATTTCACAAGATTGTCTCAAGAAACAATGAACTTAGAGTGGTCACAAAGGGGAAAAATGCCTTCTCACGGCCTGCAACTCCGTCTCTATGCTTCCTCTTTACACTGAGTGTGTATAATGGTCATTCCTCAGCTGCTCAACCTCTTCCCTAGCTCCAGGCCTCTGGGCACTGTCTTTTCTAGAATGGACTTTTCTTCTTCTCGTTCTGTTTTTAACAGCACTTCGTTCCATTTACAAATGCATTTGGTGGCATATTTATTGACTAATTCTCCCAGAATACTCTAACTGTATTTGGAACCCAGAACCACAGCATTTGTTTAGAGCCTGTGGGTGTGCAGCAGGAACTCAGGGAACACTGGTGGAGTCAGTGACAGGAACTGCATTGTTCTATCTTTCCTACTCCAAAGCTTCTACCAGAAAAGCATCAGTGAGGTATCAAGATGGAGTGTGTAGTAACACACTCTCAAGGTGTAACAGAAATCCTGGGTTTGTTCTCCAGCACGACCTCTTCCCAGACAGGGAAAAAAAGAAAGAAAAGAAATAAAGTACAAGGACCAGAACTGTGTGCAGCTCTTCTAGCATCACTGGCCACTTGCACTTAAGAGAGCAAAATTGGCATTGGAATAGCACCCTGGCTTTCCTGTGACCTAGCAACACCTTTCCTCTCCTTTATTTTTATTTTTTGAAAGAACTTCTACTCACTTATTTATTCATTCAATTGTTTGTTTGTTTTTGGAAATTGTATCTCATTCTGCAGTCCTGAGCTGGCCTGGAACTTGCAGTGATCCCAATCTGCTCCTGAATGCTGGAATTGTATGCACATAACACCATGCCCAGCTAGCATTCTTTTTAATTTGTTTAGTTTTCTAACGTTTGGAACAATAATTGCGTGACAAAAGTAGTAAGTAGTGCTCAGTCCTTTACTATAGTGTCATCCTATGTTAAAAGTGGCTTTCTGGTCTCACTCAGTGCAACTTGAACATGGCTAGTTATCTCCAGAGGCTCAGAGTTCCCTACCATAGCCAGTGATCCAGATAAGAGTTTGATTGTTGCTTAGATACTAGGTGAATGTAATTTGGAAGAGAAAGGAAAATTCTCCATAAGCATGAGATGCAGAGTTCACACAACACACTCTGTTCTCCCAGAATCAATGGTAACAACATCCTTTTATAATCATATAGAAATGAATGAAAATGAAGAGGAGTTCCTGTCGGTGGCTAATGTATATGAAATGTCTTATGTGTCAGGCACAAAAATAAAAGAACACTTTGTGCTGGTCTTCTCCCTTGGAGCAGTAAGTGATCTCAAAACTGTTTCAAATCTGCATCCCTTTCAGCAGAACCTGTAGACACAGGCTTGAAGAGTGTTTATACTAATTTTTTTTTTTAAAACAATGTGTGTACTATGTATCAACTGTGTCTGTAACTGATATATTTTAAAACTAGAGATTTAAAAAGGTAAGTTGAAGTTTTATTTCAAAAGCTTCTAGAGCAGTGGTTCTCAACCTTCCTAATGCTGTAACCCTTTAATCTAGTTCCTAATGTGTGATGACCCCCGACCATAAAATTATTTCGTTGCTAATCCATAACTGTAATTTTGCTACTATTATGAATTATAATGTAAATATCTGATATGCAGGATATCTGATATGCAACCTCCGTGAAAGGGCTGTTTGAGCCCCAAAGGGGTCACAACCTACAGGTTGAGAACTGCTGACTTAAAGAAATAAGGGGGAGGGGTTACTTACAGGAGCAGGTTGAGAACCACTGCTCTAAAGCATAATAGTTTGACATTATTAATAGATATTATGTCAAGAGGCATCAAGAATGGGTTTATTGTAAATGATGTGTTCAATTCACATTGAGAATTGGTGTAAAAAATACATATCATTGAGTAGACTTTCCTTCATCCTTACCATCTGTCCTCAGCCTTCCCCCAACTATGTCTCTCCCTCTCTATCTCTGCCTCTCTGTGCCTCCCTCTACACTCTTCCCAACACAAAAGTCTCATGTAGCCCAGGATAGCTTTGAACTCTCTATGTGGGTTGGAACTTGTTGTATATCCTAGCATAGTCTCAAACTTGCAGTAATCCTTCTGCCTCTGCCTCTTGATTGCTGGGGTTATAGACATGTAACACCACACCCATCTCACTTCCGGATTTTTTAATTGCATCAAGCTGTGTTTAGGAAATACTAGGCAGAATACAACTAGTATGGAATTTGAAGAACTTCAATGTGGTGGGATGTTGGAGAGACAGCATGCTTACCCGTGAAGATGGAAGACTACAAGCCTCTAGTGCAGTTTCAACTCGCTTTCGGTCTGCTGAAAACAATCGATAGATGCTACAAAGTGAAAACATATAAATGAGAGTTGATTAACAGGCGATATGGTTCACTGCACACACACAGATGACTCCAACTCAAAATACTACACAGAATGGAAGCTAAGACTCTCTGAAGGTTAAAAAAAAAATCAACCATTTCTCCACACGTCTGTATCTGTTCTCAAGATCAATGTGTGTCTTGCAAAACTTATAGTGTCTGATATAAAATAAATATTCCAAGACAGTGGGGATGACCCATGGAAAACTATTGAGCCAACTAATTTTTTAAGAGATTTATTTATTATGTATATGGTGTTCTGCCTGCATGTTTTTCTGCACACCAGAAGAGGACACCAGATCTCATTAGAAATGGTTGTGAGCCACCATGTAGTTGCTGGGAATTGAACTCAGGACCTCTGGAAGAGCAGTAAGTACTCATAACCTCTGAGCCATCTCTCCAGCCCAAGTAATTTTTCACATTAATTCCTAAAATAAACAACTTCCCCAGTCTTCTCAATCTTGTCCTTATTATGCACATGGCCTCCAATGGTATTATACAGAAGTTCACTGTATGCTTCCACGTCAAAGCTTAAGCACTTCTGGCTAACATAGTCTAACCATGTACTTTCTTTGCCAGCAGTTGAATACAATGATTTGGATTTGTACACTCAATTGATACACTAGAACACTCAGTCTGGTGCTTACCACTTCTTCAGGGTAAAGGTGATCTGCCATCTTGCCTATCCTGGCTTCTCTTTGTGGCTCTCTTCCTCTTCTTACCCTGCCTTGTTACTTGAGTTCCCTGCCTGGCGCCTGTGCCTACTTGGCATTGAGAGCCTTGCCTTATAGTGACCAAAGGCATACCAAAGTCACACAATGTACACTCCTAGAATTGATCTGAACCTCCTCAAGTGAATTCAGTGATTGACACAGTGTGATTTCTTCCCTATTCCCTCTACCCACTTCCTGAACTCTCTCAAAAGTGACACCACAGGAAGTGGCGGCCAGGGAAGAGTCATGAGGAAGCCATCTGCTCTTGTCTGAGACTAGCATGACGGAGGACAGGGTCACCACATCATTTCCATGCTCCCACACAGCCTGGTGAAGAAATAAACCAGACCAATGGCACAGATTCAAGTTTTTGGGACAAAGCAGATCAATGATGAGAAACATGGCCAGAGCTTACTTTTTGAGAGGAATGCGCCCTTCTGGAGTGACCTGAAGCTTGAGCTTAGTATATCTGTTGGGAGAGCAAAAAAGTTAGTCATTCATTTTAAAAGGTACTGAAAATAGGATACAAGAAGAGCTCAAGTCCATGTGCAGTGTGCTGAATTTGCCAAACTATCCTAATCTCCAAATTGGTAACTGGATGGTGAAATGGAACAATGCCCTTTTTAGAAGCTTCCCAGAAGTTCCCCTCTTGCCTTCTTCTGGATTCCATCTCTGTAAATCATTGGCATGTTTACATTAAACAGTAGAGATTGTCTTTGCTTGTTTTTGTCCCTACATAAAATGCAGTTGTGTTTTGGGTCTTGTTTTTTCCCCCTCAGTGTTAAGTTTCTGAGATACGTCTATGTCCTGCTTAGTTATCAGAGTTTTTTTATATGATATTCACAAAGAATATAAGAACTGGATTGATCTCCTCATCAGCCTACAGACACAGAAGTAGAGAGTTAGAGCAACAGAACTCTCAACCACTGCTGGCAGACTGTCAACAGGAGATGCTGCTTTGGGACACTGCATATACTGTGACCCAAAGACCCCATATCCCGATTTGTACACAATACATTCATCAAAACTCATGTGCTATATTTCCCACAGCAGCCCTCACAAGGGTCATCCATCTGGAATAGACATTTTCAGTAGATTATGATTAGTCAGCCAGTTTCACCATGCTGTGTCTCAGCTTGAACATTCTATTTCTCTCTCTATCTCATTTATTAACATTTTGTAGAAAAATACATGTTCTAGAAATATTCGTTGGATAAAGGATGTCAAGTAAGATAAACAGGGTCAAAAGAAAGGAGGAAATAAGGCAAGAGGCATGTTGGGAGGATCCTTAAGGTAACAAAATTAGGAGAGGGGATTATTCCATGATGAAACATTTGAGTAAAGACCTGTGACTAAAAGTCACATAAGAACAAACTAGAAAGTGCCTGAGATGAGGTCTAAAACAATGGGTATGTGCTGTGGGATGGTCTGTATGTCAAATTACTCTGATTGGTCAATAAATACAACACTGACTGTCCAGTGGCTAGGCAGGAAGTATAGGCAGGACCAACAGAGAGGAGAAAAGAAAGAACAGGAAGGTGAAAGGAGTCACTGCCAGCCGCCACCATGACAAGCAGCATGTGAAGATGCTGGTAAGCCACAAGCCACGTGGCAAGGTATAGATTTATGGAAATGGATTAATTTAAGCTATAAGAACAGTTAACAAGAAGCCTGCCATGGCCATACAGTTTGTAAGCAATATAAGTCTCTGTGTTTACTTGGTTTGGTCTGAGCAGCTGTGGGACTGGCAGGTGACAAAGATTTGTCCTGACTGTGGGCAAGGCAGGAAAACTCTAGTTACAGGTATGGCTCTGGAACAAGAGTGAAGACAGAAATATATTCAGTGAATTAAAGTCATGTCTATTAACATTTCTGCCTGTGGTTTTGTTTGAAAGGTCCCCCCAAGCTCCTGAACCACCAGAGTCACCAAGAGGAACACACCCATCCCCCTGCTGCTCATCCGGCATGCATCATTATTTTCCTTGGTCAAATAATTTTTAGAACGGCTGATGCAATTCCAGGGTGATTTTCTAATCTTATTTCCTTTCTTTCTCCTCTTATTTTCTTTCTGCTTGTCCCTCTATTCTCTCTCTCCTCTATTGCTTGGTTTAATAGTCTATAAGTTCCAGAATTCAACCCATTTGAATGAAAGAGGTAGGAAGTTCTTATGGTACCCATCAAAATTGTCCAGATCTAGAATAACAAGGACATATGCTGTCCATTCTCTTCAAGAGTTAACAAAAGAGAGAACCCAAGCAGAGGCAGCAGAGCAAACTCTGAAAAGAGCAACTCTGTGTTCTGAGCACAGCTGCCAGAATTTGGAGGTATCTCCTTTTTGTACATCAAAAGCCCTGATCTTCAGGCCACCTCAGCCTGGTGTGCACTTGGTGGGAAGAGCCATCTCTCCTGGAAGTCTTCAAAACCTGAAGAATCTGTCCTCCAACCTATCCCAAAGGGAAATATATGTTTATGAATGTGAGAAGCCAAGGCAGCATAAACAGAGATTCAAAAAAGAGAAAGGGAACGGATTTAGAAGAAGCAACACCCTTAGCAGTACAATCAGCATGACTTACGCTTTCTCCAGAGATGCATCCCTGGACATGTTCTGAGCCAGTAGGTTTGTGGCCAAGCTGAAAACCTCACTTGTCCATTCCTGAAAAATATAAGTCACACTTGAATTAGCTTAAATATTATTCAGGTGTAAATTATGCTTTTAACTTGCCTTCCAGGAAGACAGATGAATTAATTCAAGTTGGATAGGAACAGTTTCCTACCCAGCATCTTTTCTCTTTAAAATGTTATAATCAAATTCAAATCCGAGTGATTCTCTTTTAATAAGGAAATGTATAAATGAAGATACAGTTTTCTGTCTTTTAAGTTCCTCATAGATAAAACTGCTGTGCTTTAACAACTATACAGTTTTAATATTTTTGTTGAATTATAAAGAATTATAGAATAACAGAAAAGTTTTAAAATGTGGTAAATCTATTTTCCAAAGAATGAGAAAAAAATCTTCTTCCTTCACCACTCACATAGTGGAGATTTATAGTAGGTTTCTACCTACTATACAAAGTTTATAGTATTAGGTATGGATTCCTGCTTGTGGAGTGAGCCTCACATCCAATCAGGGAGCACATGGTTACCCTTATACAAATTGAGCCACTGCTGCCCCCATGAGCGTGTCTTGCAGGTTTGGTATCATAGTTCCTGGATTTGACATCTGGGAAAGAGCAATGATTCTTTCACCTCCCCTTCCCTCACCCACAGCCTACATAACACCATCTGGCACTGTGCAAGATACTAGTGGGAGAGATCTCAAACAATTCTGGTGGAAAATCTAGAATCTTCCTATCTTTGTATTCATTGTAAAAATGATGTCTTTTAGTTCGGCACTTTTCCAACTTATGTTTGTTGTTATTCCTACTGTTGATTTTACTTATCTTTGCATAGTATTTTTTAAATTGTGGGTTTTCTTTTTTCTTTCTTTTTCTTTTTTTGCTTTCTGGCTTAAAACCCTAATAATGTGCTATCTTATAACAATGGGATACTTTGTACAGGACTAGAACAACAGTGGGCCAAGAGTGATTGGAAAGGGAAGGCAGACAGATTAAGACAGAAAACTAACTGAAAGAGCCAGAGGTAAACAAACATGTTAGGAGTTACAAGGAAAAGGAAATGATCTAATAGGAAAGAAGAGAGAGAGGGGGAGGGGGGAGGGAGGGAGGGAGGGAGGGAGAGAGAGAGAGAGAGAGAGAGAGAGAGAGAGAGAGAGAGAGAGAGAGAGAGAGAGAGAGAGAATTCTAAGAAGTAGAGTTGTAGGTCAGAGTAAAAGAACATTTCATGTGTGCTCAGATGTCCAAAGACAGCAAGCGAAAATGTAATAGCATCAAAAGCCCATTTCCAGGATGGGCAGTGAGGAGAGACAGGATGAGGCTGAGCACTAGGGGGATTACTTGACAACAATGGCAGGAGGAATCTGAGGCTGAGCATGCAAAGACCTCAGTCAGGAGGCTGCAACAGTGCAGGTGAGGATGCTGAAGCTTTGACCTCTATGGATTAGATGTTGGGGCTTTAGAAAGAGCAGCACAGGATAGCTATGGAAGGAAGATAATGTCATCTACTACAAAACTTGAAGCGCACACAGAAAAGCAAAGCATCAAGACAATGTTTTCAACGGCACGGAAAGCAATTTTACTAAAATTAGATGATTTGAATAAATAATAAATATTGCCACTGGTTTTAAAAAATTGTCTCTTTTATAGACTTTTCTAGAATAAAGATCAAACTTAGATTGCTCTGTGGCAACTTTATGTAGCAGTGAAAGTATTTATAATTGAAGTTGTATGGTTTTGTGGGTTTGTTTAGAACAGCTGTTTTCAACCTGTAGGTGGTGAGACCCTTTGGGGGTCTCATATCAGATGTCCTACATATCAGATATTTACATTATGGTTCATAACAGTAGCAAAATTATAGTTATGAAGTAGCAACAGAATATTTTTTTTGGTTGGGGGTTACCACAACATGAGGAACTGTATTATATGGTCATAGCATTAGGAAGATTGAGAAGCACTGGTTTAGAGCCAATTTCACACCAAATACAAAAGGAATTAAAAAGTTTCCAGAAATTTAATTTTAGTTTGATGTTTTAGGCTGAAAATCTAAGTCTTCCACTATATCCAGCCCTATAAAAATATAATGTGAGCCAAATGGAACTTTGAATATTCTAGTAGCCAAATTTAACAAAAGAAAAAAGTACATAAAATTATTTTTAGTAAGATATTTATTTTAGTTCAGTATTTTACCTGTTTGAGCACCTCTGGGGCATTCCAAATAAGAAAATTCACATAATTTCATGTACTTGGTCAGTCTAAATATAGATGTAAAAATAAAAATATCGTATAAAAATTACCTTCACACTATATATAGAAGGTAATTATGAAACATAAATTGGTTTCATGTTTAGACTTGAATTCAATCCTCAAGATTTCTCATTAGATTGGAAAAAAAGGAAAAAGTTCCGGAATCAGAGGCATATCTGGTGGCCATGGCTGCCGATTCATCAGCACAGGTTTTCTAGATCCACTGGTCTCTCTATGGTCCTTTCACAGAAGAAACTATCATGTCTTACTTGGGGATGCCCAGAAGCAGATCCTGAGATGAGGTTTTATGAGGATTTGGGCTTATTACAGTGTTCCATGACAAAATTAGCGTAGTAGGCAGGAACAGTCAGAGAGGAGGGAGAAGGGTGGGAACCAAGTGAAGTCCTAGCAAGACTGACATCAGTTTAATCCCATCCTGTGCAGAGGCTATCTCAGAGCTGAGTTTGCTGACAGGTGAGGAGTATGGGTGTGGAAATGATTGTGCTTGTTAGTTTTGGTGAAGGGGTACAGAAAGAGGCAGAGAAAGACAGGTGCAGGCACTCTGGTCTCTTTGTTATCAAAGCGTGTTCTAGCACAAAGTCCACGTGGCTGATGACAGTGTAAGCAGAATCACAAAGAACAAAGTCAGCGCCCTGCTAGAATCCTTCCCAGTACAGTAACTAGTAGGGTTTTAGGATTTTTTAGAGTAACAGAAGTAGCCACCTTGTACAAGGAAGGAATATACAAACAAGCTCTGGGGTAACCGGCCCATGTATGGAGCATTTTTCAAGTTTCACATGTATTTGCATCAGGGTTTTGTTGAAGAGAACTTGTGCCTTCAGTAGAGCTGAGGAGGGGACAGAGGTTCTGTATTAGGAGTTTCTGAGCAAGGTCTTGGCTGTACCACAACATGAGTGGCCGGCCATGTTCTAGGGTCAACATGTAGCGCTCCAGAAAGCTTGTTAGAAATGCTGATTTCAGGCTCCACACCCCATCAGAATCTATACTTACCCAGGAACTCTTTATGTGTTTTATGTGCATCAACATTTAAATATACAGCTGGGCCAAAAGCAGCCCGCTGAATAGCAGGACAGTCCAGGATCTGGCTTGGGAAGCTTTAGCCCAGTCTTTGTTTATTCCGTTCTCAAGCAAACAAATAGATGATTTGGGGCTGTTGAGATTTGCATAGCCCCCAAAGACCTTGCAGCTGTGTTAGGAACAGCATGGCTAAAGAGAAGGGGTCAGAGCATAATGAAGTATGAGGAAATAAGAGTCACTGCTGGAGATCAGAGTACTGGTTTCCTGGACTTCAAACCTGAACTCAGGAGAATATGGACGATGCTTTGCTGTGGGACCAGTGGATCTTACTGGGACTTTGCTCTCATAAATCCAGTGCTGAGCCTATGGCCTGAGAAGGGCAGCTTCTTTGGTATAGAGGATCTGGTCTTTCCTTTCAGAAACCAAGGAAGGACAGTCACTCAAGTTGGCTTGGCCCCAGCTGTTTAAATCCAGAAACTTCTTAGAGGACAGTTCCAGTCTTAGGTTGAAACTTCTTCTTGGGACAAAGACCTTAACCTGAGAAGATGACTAAAGATCAACTGTGTGGAATTCTGCTGGAGTTTCAGTGCTCCTGTTTCGATCCCTTCTCCATTCCCTCTCCTCTCGGATGCCAATTTAGACAGATTCAAAGATATTTTTCCTACCATGTCATGAAGGTAGTGCCCTTTTATTTCTAGAGATATTTAAGTTCTGAAATTTGTGGCATATGATTTCATATGTTTGCTTAATTCTACGAATACTTATTAGTCACACGTATCAATTATGCTGCTGACAACTGTTTGAATATTTATTACATTCTGAAGGGAGATCTTTGCATTCTGTAACTGGCTCTCATAATATTTTTCTAGGATATGGGTAGTTATTATCCTCATTTAGCCGAAAGAACTCACGGGTTCAAAGCACTTATAATTTGTATTGGGGCTAATACAGTCACTGCTTGGGATCAGATCACTGGTTTCTTGGACTTCAAACTTGAACTCTTAGTTGCTGGGTTCATCATTGTGTTGTTCTAGAAAATTCAAGGACAGCTAATCTACACAACTGAACAGATGAATAAACCCACTGAACTGCATTCAATTGCCAACACTGATTTATGACTTCTTATAGCCAGGCTATGTTGTAAACATTTTATAAATAACTAACTCATAGTCCTCACATTGCCCTCTGAAAGACAGTATATTGTCAACAGCACATTTTGGAGATGAAAAAGCTGATGTAGAGATGTTGAATAAACAGCGTAAGGTGGGCACAGATAATTAGGGGGCACTTGGAATTTGAACTCAGGTTTGCCTCTCAAGTTAAGCACTTTACCACCCCCTTAGAAGGATGAAGTGGATGAAGTAGGGGAGAAACAAGAAATGATCTAATGGAGAGAATATGAGGCCAGCCACAAAATGTAGAACTGATGTCTTGCAGCCCTGATGGAGATGGGCACAAACTCAACTCAAATTTCCTTTAGTTCCTGTACAGAGAATTAAAAAAAAAGATTCAGCCCTGACATGATTCATTTTTGTCCTTCATCCAAATACCATCCATGCAGTAGTTCAATTAAATGCTCCCAGTTTTGAGAACAAAAAGGAATTCTCCAGGGCTAATTCAGCCTCTGGCTAAGAAGAGTAAACATAAAAAGACTGTGTCTTTGGAAAGAAATGTCGTTCTTGCCAATGTTTCTGTTTTCTACTCTTCTGATTCATGTGATTTTAAATGTTCTAATGTATTTATATTACTTTTCATTTTTGAGTATTTTATTTTTTGTTACACATATAAAATACACAGACTGATGTAACTAACACATTATCTCTAATCCAAATTTGACAAACATTAACATTTTGCCACAATTCCTTAATTACATTTTTTTCTTAAAAAATTTCTTAATACTTAAAACATTGTAAACTGTTGCAATACAGTTTAAATTGATTCTTCCCTATGTTCTCCCCCCCACTTTTTAACTTCTCTTTCTAGGAGTAAGCTCTAGTTTGAAAGGTAAATATCAACATTGCATCTATTTTTATATGGCATTCTGAAGAGGGTGGTATAGTTCAGGGTCAATAGACTAAGGCCTGAAGACTCAATCTAGGCTGTCATCTGTTTTTCTTTTCTTTTCTTTTTTTTGGGGGGAGGGGCAGGGTTTCTCTGTGTAGCCTTGGGTATCCTGGAGCTCACTCTATAGACCATGCTGGCCTCGAAGTTTCAGAGATCCTCCTACCCCTTCCTCCTAAGTGCTGGGATTAAAGATGTTGTCAGCAGCTGGTCTACAGAGTGAGTTCCAGAACAGGCTCCAAAGTTATACAGAGACACCTTGTCTTAAAACAAACAAACAAAAAATTTTTTTAAAAACATGTCTGTTTTATAAATAAAGTTTTATTGTAACATAGACATACTTCTCATTTCTGCATTGTTTGTAGCTGTGTTCGTGCTATAATGGTAAAGGTGACTGTTTGTAATGGAACCATCCCTGAAATGTCAATACTATGTAGCTCCTCTTAGATGATGTTCTTTATCTCATACTATGGCACCCTCTATGCTTGAAATTCAGTGCATAAGTTCCTGTTTATAATCAATATTATTTCTTTAAACAAGGCTCTTTTACATAGGTCCAGTTAGTTTCAATTCCCATATTCTTCTTCTGAAAGAATGTATAACTTGAGAATCTCTACTTTTACTATAGATATTTATCTTTATTTATTTGAAAATGTTGGTTTCATGCTTCATTTTATCTTAGGACATAGCCAAATGATTCTCTATTGTGAAGAACCTAAAGAATTCTAGGATTCCAGCATTTTTATCAGTATTATTTGCTCAATGAAATGATACTGTGCATTCTTACTGGCAGAGCATAAAAACTTGTGTTTCTTGCATTAAAACAAAGCCATCTGCTCTCATTCGACATCCAGAAAAGTTGTTCAAATCTAACTGACCCAATATGAAACCCTGCAGTAGTTTTCATTGACATCCTGACCCACCAAGGTAGTTGAGCATTGCTTTATGTATTTGGGAGCTATTTTTTTTAAAATTTTTTTAAAAATGTCATACTTATATTCTTATTTTTTTTGGCCCTCTGTAACAGAGCAAGTGCCCTAAACTCTATCTAGCCCCATACTTACATTTTCAACCCACTTTTCTTTTCATTGTTTTAAAAAGGTGTAGAGTTTTGCTTGTTTGAGGACTGAGTTCAAACACATCCACTAGTTTCAGTGGCACTGCCGCTAGGAGAAGCCAGAAGTACACAGTGGTTGCAAGTTTTGAAAGGATCCCATGGCATCATGGCATGTCCGTTTCCCAGGGAATGGCTTCAACTTAATATTAACCTGGTCGAATCACATCCAAAGGCAAAGTGTAGCCTCTTTCAGAAATATGTGTTCATTCAAAATTTTCTTTGAGGAGTTGAAAATATTCTAGAAGGTCTCTGAGTATCTCCCTGTTTATACACATATGCATATAAATAATACATTATATAAGTATATACATACAGAATTATAAATCAATGCATACTGCCATAAAGGACTAACAAGGCTCATGTTCTAAAAGTAGATACTTCCAAAGTGTCCAATTTGACAGCTGTATTGTAATTATGTATTAAAAATTATTTTGTGTGTGGTCCATGCATGTGTGTGAGAGCTACACTCATCTGAGTGTATGCATGTGTACATATGAAGGGTAGAAGGCTAGAAACTGGCTTTGAGTATCATCTTCTATTGTTCTCAGCCCTATGTCTGATACAGTGTCTCTCACTGATCCTGGAGGCTGCTATTTGACTAGACTGGCTACCTGGCAAGCCCCAGGGACCTGCCTGTCTCTGTCCTTTTCCCCAGCACTGGAATTACAGATGTGTACTGTCATAACTAGATTTGTGTATGCTGAAGTATGGAAGTCTACCAGAGACCAGCTCCCACCTTGCTCCTACCTTTAGAAGGGTTCTTGGGTGGAAGAGAGAGGAATGAGGAAATATTTGGTAGAAACTTAGACCTAGACAACGAGGAGAAAGACAAAGACACAGGACAGCTTTGGGAGGGCCCTGGGTCAATACCCAGTTGCACCTAGAGCTTTATTCAAAAAGGTTTTTTATAATATGCAAAGGGGAGAGGCAAAAGACATCCCCCTTGCAAGATCAAAGCATACTATACAGCCAAGTGTAGATCCTTCAAAATACCTGGTAAACACACCTGTGGCCAAATCATCTCCTTATGCAACCCTGCTGGGTAAAGCAAGCTCAGATTTTCTGACCCTGAGTAAGGTCTCACTAGGAAGCCTCTGTAGGTCTCCACACTGAAGATCTAAAAAGCCAGCACTTCCTCTACAGAGCAGAGTCCTCAGCCCTTGTGATGACATTTTAAATAAATATTTTAATGCCATTTTAGGTTCAATGCAAAACTGAGTGGCAGGTACAAGGGTTTCCATGTTTCCTCTGCAGCACCACATGAATAGCTTATTCCATTATTAAATATTCCCCATCAGAGTGATAAATTTGTTACAATCAATGAACCTACATTAACTACTATTATCACCCAGAGTCCACCTTGTATATTAAAGTTTGTTTCTTGATGTTATATGCTCTTTGAACTTGAGAAAACCTATAATGGCACACATTGGCACTTATTTATCAGAGTAGCTCTCCTGCAGTAAGCATCCTCTATGCCCTATTTATTTACTTCTCATTTTACATAATGAGTTTAAAAAGGGTCTTAGGATTTGCCATAATTTAAAGCTAGATATTTTAACATCTGTCACATGTTTTAAATACTTCATATTCTACTTACTGACAGTTGCTAACTGCTGTCATTTTTAACAGTGATTTCCAACTAAGTCACCTCATCTGTGGCAGCAGCCTGGTATGTGAATGTGGAATAACACTTTATGGCCCCTTCAGAATGGCCTCGCCTGCCTGAGCATGTGTCACTACCTTCTAGTGTGAAACAGAATCCATGATGTAGGGTATTTTTCTTAAGGATTCTGTGAAGAATCTTTCCATGATGCGAGAAGTTCTATGTATTGCATAGCCTGTGTTCAAATCAGAAAAGACTCTAAGAGAAGTCACTGCATGTGTGCTCTGAGACAGAACACTCAGAATGTTAGATACGATTCTAGAACTCTTTTCTTGTTATTTGGAAACAGAGCAGGTCTTAGATCCTATCATCATAATGTTCCTATTTTCATCTCGTATGCAAAGAGAAGTGACTGTCAGTCACAAAACTGCAAGTCTACCATCCTTGCTACAACAAACCCCAAACAAAAAGTGTACTAGTATCAAGTAATATCAGTGTTGAGACACAAATATTATATTGCTCAGCTGATATAATATCAAGGAAAGATGCAGTATTATTTTCAAATGGCTTTAGGCTACAATTGGAAAATGTGTAACTCAAGCTAACATGGGAAATAGAAGAATTGATCAAGGACATCGAGTTATTTATTGTAATGGAAGGAAAAACCTGGACAAATTGAAGAAGAAGAAATGCATAATAAACCAAGACCATCAAGAATCGAGTGTGAAAGCCAAGGCACATTCTTTACTGCTTTTGCAATGAATTTGCAAACAGTCATTTTTTTCTAAATGACATGATTTCTTTCCCTACCAGTGAGCTCTTTCCTATGGCCCCAACTGCACCAAGTTGTCATAGATAGTGGCTCCTGTCACCACAGAGAATCTGGTTGATTTCTTTTCCTCTAGTATAGAAGAAATCTGGGACTGGTCTAGCAGGTCTACCTTTGGGGACAATCAGTTCATGTCAGAACCTTGTAATACTTAAGAGGCCAAATCTTAAGCAGTACGTAGAAGGAGGGGTGTAAAAAACACTGCATTTTGCTTAAAACCCTGGGGACAAGGGTGTGTGCCATCCCTTAACATACATGGATCTCATCATTCTCTGACTGATTTTACAAACTGGGTGATTAAATTCTTAGTCACTGAGTTAGACTGTCTGATGCACTTGTAAATGAAAAATACTTCTATGCCCTCAAGGTTTTGTCTTTGGAAGTTAACCCCTATGTCTCCCCTATAGTTCTAAGTTTTGAACATCATTTTTGGCTACAGGGTTGGCGACTTGGTTTGGTTTGTTTCCTAGCGTAATGTAAACTATACTGGAATGGGTTTGAAGAAAGTAGGGGGTGCTGGGTATAACATGGCTGTGGGAGTTCTCCAGTAAACAAAGTATGAGAAGTTTCATGTTGGGGTTTGGAGCATCTGTCCTGAAAGCACTGGCCTGCTCCATGCCTTGCTTTGTGCTTTGTGCTATATCGTAAAGAACTGATGGCCAATCACCTTTCTGCAGTCAAGTGAAGCAGCACTGTGCTAAACGGTACTCTAAAGGTCTCGGGAGGCAGCCCCATGCCTGGAAGAGCATTGCATGTGCACAGCTCCACACTTTAGTCAGTTTTTGACAGGTGTTAGGTCTAGTACAATGCCAGACTTCTTAGAAGAGTTATTTGTCTGACATACAGGGAAAGTTCAGTGCAGTCACATCAGACTCAGATTATATTGAAGAGGATAGTGTGAGAAAAATAAAACCCTTTTGTGTTAGTTTGAATATGTTTTGTCCCCTCTGAAATGCATGCTGAATTTTATTTGTCATTGTGGCATTAGGTGATAGGGTCATCAAGAAGTAAGTAGATCAGATTAATGGTTCTCATGGATTATGTTAAATCCTGGAAGTGTGAAGGAGTCCTCATTCTTATGGGACTGAATTAGTGACACAGAGTGAGGTATTAAAATGTGTGGCACTTCTCATGTTCTGTCTTTTCCACTGAACTTGCTTGCCTTTTATGTCCCAGTCTAGGGTCTTGGCCAGATGTGATTCCTCACTCTTGAACTGCAAACTTCAGAAAATGTTTAGCTAAATAAATCTTTTTTTACAAGTACCAACTCTCTATTATCTTGTTACAATGCCAAAAAATGAACTAAGAAATCCCTCAAAGAAGAGGTAGAATCGAAAAGACAGGTAAGTGTGTCTGTTAAAGTTAGACAAGGGAGGTCGGTGCCGTCACTGTGAGCTTCGAGGGTACTTTTTTAATCAGCTGGTGGTGGTGGTGGTGATGGTGGTGGTGGTGGTGGTGGTGGTGGTGGTGGTGGTGGTGGAGGTGGTGGTGGTGGTGGTGGTGGTGGTGGTGGTGGTGGTGGTGGAGGTGGTGGTGGAGGTGGTGGTGGTGGTGGTGGTGGTGGTGGAGGTGGTGGTGGTGGTGATGGTGGTGGTGGTGGTGGTGGTGGAGGTGGTGGTGGTGGTGGTATTTCTTTCCAGCTAGTTTCCTTACTCATTCCTGGTGTGTAGAACCCCCAAAGATTCACACCTATGGCTCCATGTCAACTTGCCATATTCTTGGGATAGTGCCCCTCCGTACCCTACTGTCACTTTTATGAAAACATTTGCTACTAGTCTAATCCTGATAGTGTTGATGTCAATTATTTTGCCTGTGGCTGACTCAATACTGTGTACTATGGATGATAAAAGTGTATAACCAGGTTCTGTTTTTATAGTAATTATCTAATCCTGCTTATTTTTAAAGATATTCTATTTGAAGTCATTAAAACAGAAAGTTTTTTTTTTTTTTTTTTTTTAACACAGCTAATTCTACAGTGGGAAGAACTCCAAGAAGGAAACGGGGAGCAATCACTGTTTCTTGGGAGTTAAGTGGCGCTGCTTATTTGCTAAACTGAAACGTTTGACAAAATTAAAACTGCATTCCTTGAAAATTGAGTTGTAAGTATGCACAGGTTGTTCCTCGTTAACTTATAACATAATGACGGAATTCTGCTAAAACGTAATTTTCTCATTTGGAAATCAATTTGTGTTAAATACCTTAATTATACCTCCTAACTTTATTTTAAACCCACTAGCAAACCGGTTTCTTTTCCTGGAAATGAGAAGGGGCTTGGCCCTTGTTAGGAATCTGGATCCTGATGGTCCCTCCTCTGCCATAAGAGCTACTCCTCTGCCTCTGGCTTTGAGCACTTCATTTATTTTCAGATTGTTGAACTCTCTTCTAGATGATTTGAAGGTTTTCTGCACTGATCTTCAGAGCTGCTATTCGCCATATCTGAGCTGTGGGGTTACCATTAAGTGCTGCCCTTCTACACTTTGGCCTAACTGAAGGCCACTGTGACCTATACCAGCTGCACATCAACCCAAATTTTACTCAACAACTTGCTTAGCTCTAATGTGCTCTTTTGCACATGGACAGTAATAGGAAAGTAGAAGTTGCTGGGGTTTCTGGGGAAAATGAGACTTCCTGATGTGGGTGCTCCTGAAAACACACATATGGCTAGGGATAGGAAAACATCTCATTCCTGTTAGGCTGGGTCTATCAATTTGAGAGACCATTTTACCTTCATGTATCCTGATATACAGAGGAAAAACGTAACAACAAATAATATACAGATAGGAACTGCTACCTTTCCATGTTACCATTTGCTTTAGTGTATCTTGGCCCCCTAACTCTGATGCTACACACCACTTTGGTTCTTTCCAAAGACTTTGCTCAATTTCTTAAAAGATAAACTCTAAGATTTGTGCCACTGGAAGTAACTGGCTATAAATTATTCTGCACAACCAGGAGAAGGGAATGAAGGGGACAGCAACTTGTCTGTTTTCCCTCAGTTATTCGTCTCTTTGACATCCCCCACTGGGGTACATACACACATGTTCCAGATTGAACCAAGGCCCTCATGCATGCTTCTCTGAAGTACACATCCATTCTTTTTTGCTCTCCTCATCCCAATTCCCATTCTCACTCCTTGCTTTGCTGACCAGTAGTACCCAAGCTCAAACACCCCGAGCTGTTTCTCAGCAGGTCTCAGTGTTTCCTAACGGCCCATTGAATTCTCTTAGAAACTGACACTTATATTTCTTTACCATCAATTTCATAATATCTTAAGCAGGGTAAGAGGACTCTGTGCTCATAATTCAATGTTCTAAGGCTATTTTCCTCCCTAATTAGCTGTGTGTCTCAATAAAACTACTTAAAAACAACAACCCTGTAATCATCCTTAGCATCTTCTTTTGTATCCTGTTATACAGTAAAAAAGTCAGCAAATATTTGGCCTTGGAAGCATAACAAGAATCCAGTCTTTGTTCAGAATTCAGCCCAAGCACTTGAGTATTCCTTTACCTTTTACTTTTGCACACCTGCAAACCATGATACCGTTAAAGTATGGCATATCCAACCCATCCTTTGGTCACTCATAACAATAAAGATGATGCTCACAGTATCCACACGCTTCTGAACTAGCATCACCTCTCATCCTATACATTGTTATTTCTCTGCTACTACAGAGTGTCTGCTTTCAGCTAAACTGGCCTCCGGAGGCCTGCCATCATGCTGGGCCTTCTCAGGATCTTGTCTCCCTTATCTTCTTCAGGCTTTCATTTACTGGCATCCTCTTATCCTGGCCCTCTCTCAACAATGTGTTTAAAAGCCAAGTGCTCTCCCTCCCCCTCTCCAGCACACCCTACCCTCCTCTCCATGTCACTTGTCCTGACATGTTTTGCTGTCACTCTACTCCCAATTTTAATGTTTGGTTATTTCTCTAACCTTAGCCCTCAAAACAGTGCATGACAAACAATGGGTAACTAAATATTTGTTAAATAAGTGGATATTACTATATAGCCATTAAGAAAAACTACTAATAAGTTATTTTCAAAAACTTCTTGTTCTCTTTAGTGATGTATAAATTGCTTGGGAGCACTTAGCTAGCCTCCTCAAGACAGTGACTGATATCCAGGGAGAGCCACCAGTCTCTCTCAAAGAGTGCCAAAGAACTGTTTTTCTCCAGGACTTTACATAAGGAGGGGAACATGAGACAAAGTCAGGCTGACCGTGAGCTCTTCTTCTCTCCAAAACCCAACAGTGATTCTGTCTTTTCTCTTCATTCCTCCCTCCTGTTCCTTCTCCGTTCTCTCCTTCTGCTCCCTCCCTTTCTTCCTTTCTATTATTATTAATCATTACTATTATTATTATCATTTTAAATAATTTTCCTTTTCTCTTTCTTTTACTTCTGTTTTTCTTTCTGTGTCCACGTGTCTGCTTCAAGCCCTGTGTCCAAAAAAACACATTGAAGGCACACTCAGCTGCAGTCCTCTGAAGTCAGGGGTGCCAAGGAGTTGGGAGGAGGTCCCTTGGCTCTGCACCCAGGGGTGGATGGGTGAGGAGAGATGCCACGGCTGAGCTGGCTTTCTGGATTGCATTGCTGGGGCTAGCAGGACTTGTACACATGACCATCAGAAAAGCACAATTATTTCTGTTAGCAGGTTTATATGTTCCCTTCACTTTAGCTCAAGTGCCTCTATGTGGGATCCTGATTGGCTCCATACAGCTCATGTTTAACACATGCAGAAAAGTGACTTGAAGGACAGAAGGCAAGAGATGCTTTCTTCCACAGTCCCAGCATGACAGCTGCTGTGGCTTATCTGTGAGTAAGAAAGAGATGAAGTCCAAGTTGCCCTTTCGGCTCTTTTTATTATGAATCTCTCTCCTCTGACTTTTAAATTTTTATAAGAGTGTTCCAGGTGGGTGACATTTTCACAATGTAAAATTCAGGATTTATCTGACTAACACTCCTGCAAAACTCAGGTGCAGACTGCGGGGGAAAATTGTGTTTTCCAGAGATGGACTCCCATAGCTTTCAGACAAGAGTGCAGTGGATGGAGCTTAGCCTGTGTTATGATTGCTAGGGGAGAGCTGAAGATGATGTCGGCATGGGTTGTTTAAACGAGAAGGTCAGAAGTAACAAAGAATGAAGAGCTCATAAAATACAATAAATAAAGTGTCTTTATGTCACATTTCTCAGCAGTCACTTTTGGCATATCCACCACCAATAACAAAATCACAAGTAGTGCCCCTTATATCCCTAAGCACATTATGGAATATCATTTATGGTACCTTCCCCCCTTTATTATTTTGCATTTAAAGAAAATTCAAAGTTTTAGTTATTGACTACTTATCACAAATTGGTCCTGAAATGAAAATAAACTGTATATTTTGAAGAGAATATATATTAGTGTTTATAAATCTTTACCTCAATGTAAATGTTTCTATAATAAAAAATATGACTTATCTTTGGGGATTGGTTTAAAACATATAATACTATTAATTTTGAGGAATGCCAATGAAAATTTGCAAAACTTTTTTGCATCAAGTTCTGTAGCATGAATCTTAAAAGTTCTTATTAATAAAATCAAACCTGGGGCCGGTTATTGGGGTAAATACTGGAAGATCAGAGAGACAGAACAAGCCACAGTTACCTCACCTGGCCAACTTCTCAGCTGATCTTGATTCCTCCGACTGGAAGCCTCTGTGTCCCTATATCCGAATGGCTCTCAGCTGAATTGTGCTGCTCAAAACCTAAAAGCTTAACCAGCCAAATGCTTAACCAGCCAAATGCTTCTAGTTTCTGGTCCTCACACCTTATATACCTTTCTGCTTTCTACCATCACTCCCTAGTATTAAAGGCTTGCTTCCTGGGATTAAAAGCATGAGTCACCATGCCTGGCTGTTTCCAATGTGGCCTTGAACTCAAGATAGATCCCAGATAGATTTCTGCCTCTGAATGCTAGGATTAAAGGCATGTGTTATCACTGCCTAACTAGTGGCTTTTCTGTTCTCTGACCCCAGGTAAGTTTATTAAGGTACACAATATTTTGGGGAACACAATACCACCACAAAGTTCCACAGTAAAAATGGCCCAGAAGGTCTCTTCAGCTATTCCAACTTAATTTCCAACTTCCCTCGATTGGTTGTAATTTTCCTTCTCTTCCTCCCTCTTCTTGTATTGATTTGTTAGTTATTGTAGTTCAGGTCTTGAATTTAGAGCTACCCTCTATCTCAGCTTCCCAAGTGCTAGGATTATCCATGCCTGGCTAGTTTTTTTTTTTTCTTTTTTCTTGAACATCATCAACAACAACAAAAGTCCCCTCCATGGATCAACTTCCCTCATTTCTTTAGCTGTAAGGTGTCAACTGTTAGGAAGCAGAAGCTGACTTCCATATTTTAAAAAGTGCACAGTGACTGATGGTATGCAGGCAGAAGGAACAGGGGTTCTTGATGGCAACAGGTTGGGTTTGGGGACAATTAGGAGAATGGAAGTCATTGTAACTGATAGCAAACCTGTCCTCCTACTCAGAATTTTTGCAAATTATGGACAGAAAATCCTAGGAACATTTCATGCGAGGAAGCTAGAAACAACCATCCATTAGAGGAACCTCAATTTCTTCTACCCTGAAGGATGAGATGATTAGAGTCCATGATGCTCAAAGCCTTCAGGGATTTGACATTTTCTGTGATCTACCAGTTGTTCTCAACAATTCAAATGCCTCCTTTCCTTTACCCCTTCCTCTCTCTCACCAACCCTTCCTTTTTTCTTTCATTCTTTCTCCCACCCCTAAAGACACTCGCTGGCCATCTATCTATCACATACTCAACTAGATTCCTGTGTCCAAGAGTGACCCAGCTTTGCTGTTTGCTCTTACTGGCTCACACAGCAAGGGCCCTGCATTAAACACTGCATTAAACACACCAGCAGGCAATTTCAGAATAATGAATGCAGCAGAAGACATGATGATGTTTTTGGCAAAACAGAGAGAATAGTGAAAGATTCTTTGAGATTTTGGGCTGGAAAAAGAGACGGTGAATCTCAAGTGAGGTCTACACCTTATGCAGAAAGACAGGTAGAGTTAGAAAGTAAAGAGAAGTTTCTAGAAAAGCAGGTAGCTGACAATCATCAAGACCTGTCAAGAGCTTCGATAAAACAGCCCGGAGGAAGAAGATGAGGGAAAGATGTGGGAACTCATTATAAGGGGCAGGGAGCTCAGATGCTCCTAGGGTGGTGGGCAAGCAACTGGTGTGGATGAAGTTAAGCAAGTTTCCAGGAAATCTCACATTGTAATCTTCAAATAAGTGAATTAAATTCTCCAAGACAGAGTAGCAGAGGCTCCTTTTTAGAAAGTGGAGATCCTTAAGACTAATGTTCAGTGCACACAAAGTGTTTTGGAGAGTGCATTCTCTCTCTCTCTCTCTCTCTCTCTCTCTCTCTCTCTCTCTCTCTCTCTCTCTGCAATAGCATTTAAAAATGTAGCTAGAAATTGACCATATCTATTAAGGCAGAACATAGAAAAATCTACGAGCAGCAATCATGCTTTGCAGTGTATGCCTTCGGGAAAGGCAGCTGTGTGGCTTCACTACTGCGATAGCCTTAAATTAGGAACTGTCAGGGTGTCTGTCAAGTACAGCAAAAAGTACAGAATACTACATAACAAAGAAAATTAATGAAGTCTACTCATAAAACAGAGAATACCAAACTGGTAAATCTGGAATGATAGAAGGCAGACAAGAATGGCTACATTCCATGAAGCCATTTACAGATACTTTGAAAACAAGCAAAGCAGATCAATGTAAGAAGCCCAAACAAGGGCGGTTAGAAGAGCAGATGCTTGGGATCCTGATGATGCTGGATTTTACTGGTTGGCTTTAAATCAGGGTGCTAGTAACATGGGTGTGCTTCCTTTCCAAAAGTCTACCACAGTGTAGTTAGGATATGAGCACTTTTCCAGATGCTTAGTGGCCATTAGTATGCCTACATGGAAATGCATGTGTTTTGTTTTGCCCTTTTCTAAATGCCTAAAAGAATTTAGTGCTAAAGAGAGGTTAAAAACAGTGGTATTTGCCAATGCCTGTGCAGTAAGTCACATATAATTTCCCCCTCATGGCAATTATTGGACATCTCAGTCTCAACCTATTGGGCTCCAAAGCTGTTGAGTGCACTGCTTCCCAACAGAATAGAGCAACATTAAGGCTAAAGTCTGCCAAAATAGGTGATAATTAAAAATATACCCACATGGGGGTGGGGGCAGGGGCTTACCAGTATGGCCATCAACTTAGTATTTTATATCATACCTGGACCTCAAGTGCTGCCTCTCAGGTGACAGATGACTTGACTAATTTCATGGAACAGGAAGAGGGAGGGCAAGGAGATGAGTCTCCTATTTCGCTGCCACTCAAGGATCACATATAAGACCCATTTCTCCTTAGACCACAAGCACCAGGCTTCCTAGAACACCGACCCTAGAGGTTTCACCATGGATGATTACAGAAGGAGCTCACTAGATCCCAAAGGTAAACATGCTGGAAAACATTTGGCTTTCTGAATGCAAAACAGTGAGGCGGTGCCTTTGCCTCCTCTACATAGTGGGATTCCTCTGGGCTACATTCCAAGACAGATTTCATTACTGGTTGAGCCTCTCTGGGAAATGAGTGTTCCCTTAGCAGTTGTTATCCAGGTCCCTGAGACCTGAAGGTGGACACCAACATATGGCAATCATGAGATGGGCTGCCCTTGCTCACAGCACTTCACAGTTGTCAGCTTACAGGATGCTGCTCACATTGCATGTGATCAGGACATAGTAGTAGACACACCTAGAAGTCAGTTTCTCTGCCACACCCCAAGAGAAAAACAGGATATAGGATAAAGAGTGGAAGTGGGCAGGCAGAAGAAAACTATTTTCTCTTCAGACACACTGGCCAACCGAAAATTTGATCTGATGAGTCAGTTAGCTTACTTGAAATGACAGGAATTTTGTGGGTGGATGTAAATGACCTGCTTTTTACAGTCCATAGTAACCTTACGAGTTAGGTCTTCAAAGTAATTCACTAACTAGTGAAGAAAAATGCTTGAGAAATCAAATTCTCATTGTTCTCACTGAGTGATTGCTGGCTAAAATTCGACTTCAGTGATAAGAAAATTGAGGTAATCAGAAAGAATTTCTTCTCCACTCTGTTCTGCTACTAGGACCATCAGTGTACTCTGCTTATTCACCTGAGCAAAGTGTCCACTGTTTCCACCTAAGCTCAGCCTCTCTGAGCAATAGAATAAGGACAGTCTCTCCCACACACTGTGTGTGTATATGTATGTACATATGTGGTGATATAATGTTTATAATTTAAGAAATAAAGTTTGCCTGAAGATCAGAGGACAAAGCCAGTCACAGAATTAACCACAGAGGTTTAGGCAGTGGTGTCACACACCTTTAAATCGAGCACTCAGAAGGCAGAGGCAGAGATCTGTCTGAATATCTATAAATTCAAAGCCATGCTGGGCTACATGAGATTAATCCAGTCTAAAAGAAACAGAGTGAGGCAGTGGTGGCACACACTTTTAATCCCAGCACTTGAGATCTCATGCCTTGGCTACCAGTATTTGAAAGCACACACACCATTAATCTCAGCACTTAAGAAGGTTGAGATAGGAAGTGAAATGGCTGGGCAGAGAAAGGCATATAAAGGCATGAGGAGACAGGAACTAGAGAGTCTTTTGGCTGAGGACTCAGAGGCATTCAGTCAGAGGATTCAAGGAGTTCGTGAGGTGAGAAGTGGCTGTGGCTTGTTTCCTCTGATCTTTCAGCATTTACCCCAATATCTGGCTCCAGATTTTTATTATAAGACCATTTAGGATTTGTGCAACATATATGTGTATGTATGTGTTATATATGTGTGTATGTATGTATATGTTTTATGTGTGTATATGTATATGTTTTATATATATGTGTGTGTATATGTATGTGTTATATGTGTATGTGTTGTATGTATGCATACATGTGTATATGTATGTGTGTATGTGTGTATATGTATGTGTCCATACATCTATTACGTGTGTGTGTGTGTGTGTGTGTGTGTGTGTGTGTGTGTGTGTGTATACATGTACATGCCACAGCACATATATGGAAGTCAGAGGAAATTTGTGGGAGTTGGTTCTCTTCTTCCACCATGTAGTTTCTGGGGATCAAACACAGGTTATCAGGGTCAATGGCAAGCACCTTTACCCATGGAGCCATCTTACCAGCCTAGGGGTGGACAGTTTGGAGTTACAGATCAAACAGTAGTATTTTTGAATTTTGACTACTTTTATGGTTTATATCATAGCAACTCACCTTTTTTCAAGTACAAGGAGCCCTAGATGATATGGAAGCAAATGGGAGTTGCTCTGTTCGAATAAAACCTCACTTACAAAAAGAGAGTGTTGTTAGCTCAGTTTGGCCCCAGGCTTAACTTTCTCAAATCCTATACTAAATCTTATTTCTCTTGTCTAGCCACAGACACATCCCAACAGTTCTGCTCACCTACATGGGATCTTGGGTTTCTTGTACAAGACTGGCCTCACCACTATATAAGATGGTGTCATTTCTTATACCTTAAAAGTACCCTGAGCTCACTTCCCTTCCCTTCCCAGGAGCTTTCCCATGTCCCTGCTGTTCATTACATCATGGCATCTCAAAAAACAAATAAAACTGATTTTGATTTCTTAACCTGTCTCCTTCTGAATCCCCAATGTCATTCTGATCAGGGATTTGAACCCGAGACTCCACTGATGTTGTCTTAGCAAAGCTAGTGACCTTTGTGTCGTTAGATTCAGTTGTCAATTTCTGGCCTTCATCTTACTTGGAACTGTGAGCAACAACGGCACAGTTGATTTCACCCCTGAAATATATATATATATTTTTTTACCTGACTTCCAATGACACACATTTATGGTTGTTGTCTTGCTGGCTGTTCCTTCTCAGCTTCCTTTAGTTCTCACTCTTACATAATGTTGGGGTGTTCATGACTCTGAGGTCGGCTATCTTCTCCTTCTAGCGTCACTTTCCAATTGATCCTTCACCCAGCTTCATTAAGTTCCACGATAATTTGTACTGCTATTAATTAACTAATGCCTTTGAGAAGTGTATATGTCACATTTGATGCTCAGCCGCAGGCCCACATCCCGAACCCCCACTCAGCATCTTCACATGGATTTTTCATAATCTCAAACTGAACAGGACCCAAACTGAACCTCTGACATAGTGAGGGATGCTTCTTTCTTTCCTGACACTCAAGACAAAATTCTAACAACATCTTTGATTTCTTTCTCTGATATAGAACATGGTTCATAAGTATCCGCTGTTGGCTTTTGCTTTAAATTATGGAGATTTAGACCCCCTTCCATTTCCTCTTAAATTTCTCCTTCACTCAAATAACTGGTAATTCACTTAAAATACCCCAGAGTTTGTTAAATGATCTGCTTTTTCCCATTGTTGTCTTCTCCCTGCCCTCTAGCCCATTGCTGAACAAACACGAAGTCAGATCATATCTGAACTCAGTTCAGAACTCCTCGATGGCTTCCAATTCACTCACAAGAGAAGTCAGAGCCCTTCCTGCTACTGTGTTCTCTCAGCCTTGCTGTCTCAGTTCCCGCTTCAGGTACCCTGTGTTGTTTCACCACATACCAGACACTCTCTTGCTGGAGGATTTTATATTTTATGTTTGTCTATCTGGAATATTCTATCTCTAAATATATTTCTAACCTATTCCTTCAGATGCTTCAAGTCTTTGTGGAGGTAGCACCTACTCATAAATATTACAGGAATCAACAGCCTCGGAGGCCATTGAGTATAAACTACTCCTTCAGGTTGACTTTGGACCCCAACCCACATTTCCCTGGTAACACTAGAAAGAGAAGCTCTTCCTCAGGATTGAAATTACTCTGTGAGAAGGCTGAGGTATTGAGACTTCTTTGAGGTCCATTAAGAAAAAGTAACTTCTCCCTAGTCAAAATGGAACCCAAGCTCTATCTCTCAGCTTAAGTGGAGATCTGACATTTTAAGCTCCCCAGAACATTATATGCTAAGCTTGCCTCCTCTTAACGCTTAATGCATCTGGGTCTGTCAATCACCTGGCCAGAGTCCACACCCTAAGAAGAGAGGATTATCGCCCCCAATGAGGTAACATCCCCTTCTTTCCCACAAGCCTCTCTGCTGGTGCAGACCAGTACAGTGCTTCCACCACAGTCTTTGCACTTTTCTGAGACCTAACCATGAAAATATAGAAACTTTTCTTTTCTTTCTTTCTTAAAAAATATTTTATTTTATGTGTGTGGGTGTTTGTATGTATGCCTGTGTACCACTGATGTGCCAGGCACCTGAGGAGTCCAGAACAGGGTGCTGGATATCTTGGAACAAGAATTACAGGTGGTTGTGAACCACCATGTGGGTGCTGGGAAATGAACCCAGGTCCTCTGCAGCCAGTGCTTGTATCCACTGAGCCACCTTTCCAGTCCCATCCTTATTCTTCTTCCTGTCTCATTGTTTGGATACTTGCTAAAAAAAAAAAAAAAAAAAAAAAAAAAAAAAAAAAAAAACCAAGCATGCTTCCCTGGCACTCTGGGCTTTTTCGCTCTTTCTCTGAAGCCACAAGCCTACCAAGCTCTCCTTGGTATGTTTTCTGACTCCATTGCAAATGAAATGACCATCTCTCTCCTTCAGGATTTCAACTCATCTATAATGTTAAATTTCTCTCAAACTCTATAAAATCCTTCTCAAGCCTCCTTGTGAGTCAGTTTTAAACATTTTTTTTTTATTAAGAAGGTTGAGAACCTAAAAAGGAAACCACTGTTTCCTAGGTAATAGAGATGTCTGGTGGGACCAATCTACATAATGTCTACTTTCCCATACTCCCAATCTCTACTTTGCTTGTGTTGACCTCACTTTTCACTTCCTTATTCTTTTATTTTGTTGATTGTCTCTCCCTCACTGGAATTCATGTTCCATATGGCAAAGGGTCTTTGTTTTGTTTTCTGCTATATCCTCAATAACAAGAACAGAGCTTGGGACGTGGTGCAGAGCTTAACACAATTGTAAGTCAATGGGTGAGTGATTCCAGCACCTTCCTGTTACCGATGAAAAACACACACATTGTCAAGGGGCTTCAAGGATCATATCTAATGTCGGGAGAGTGGGGCTGAGAATTCAGATCTGTAGACTCCTTAAGTGATTTCTTCCTTTTTATGTGTTCCTTCTTGTATTCCTAATTTCAGGACTTATTAATATAGATTCTGCCCCCTGCTTATTTCTTTTCTACAGTAAGCAAAAGTGGCCTCCATGCTGGAGAAATATTTCACTTACAATGGTCTTGTTTTCTCCAGCAACACAGCACCCTGCATATGTCTCCTCAGCAACAGTTCTACTGCTCATTTTGCATTTGTCTAATTAATGGGTAGAATTTTGAAAGGCGACCTTGCAGAACACTGAGCAGTGTTTGTGTTCTTCTTGACTTTTGGAATTGCCCTGCCTACATCATAATCTGTGTCCCCTCCACTCCAGTTTTAATTTTCCTTACATGCACAGAAATAGAGATTAGAGGCATCCAAAAGATTTTCTCTCATGTAATTCTCTCTCTCGCCCCAGTTTATGGAGATACCTGATTAAGAATATTATCTTATTGGAGGCACAAATAAGTAATTATTAAGAAACCCTCATAAAGTTTCCACAGTGGTTATTAAGGAGCCTAGATGACTCCATTTCTTGAAAAGAGGCATCTAAAGAGGCCGTATTTCTTAGGTATCCTAAAGACTCTGGGAGATGTTTGCAAGTTAGAGAATGCACACATGTGCTGAAGAATGTCCATTTGGCTCTGCTAAGATGATAGACTCTCCCCATTGTGCGCAGAGGTCAAGACCTGAGATTCTATTCAGCACAATGTTTTTCTTCCTTAATATGAATCTAGACTGAAAAGCTGCCAACAGAAGTCCCCAAATCACATCCAGTTCATAGTTGTATTTGTTTGTCTAACATGATATGTGAAAACAACTGGTTTCTATATTTAACATCCTATCTGGATTCTCTGGCTGCTTTTGGAGCTAAACTCAGAGGTCAGACAGTACTAGAGTGCAATGCCCAGATCTGCAGGATGCAAATCTCCTGGGAACTTGTTAGACATGCAAATACTCAGAGTCTATCCCAGACCTGCTGGGTGGCACTGTGTACCCAGTCTTTTAATAAGCCTCTGTGATGATTCTGGCCACAGTCAAGTTTTGTACCTACTGGTTCACAATTGGTAGAAGCTGAAGAGCAGCTGCGTTCTGATGAGAACGGCCTAAGGAGATTGTCAGGAGGCTCCCATCCCCCAGTCTCCTCTGCCTTACTTCTGTGCTGTGTAGTTATTAACAACTTATTAAGGTCCTGCACCGATTTGAGTCCACAACCTGTATGTAACCTATGCAGTCTCTGAGAATGAATGACTGTCCTTGTGGCTGAGGTTGTTACAGCAGTAAACTGATGGATGAACAGGGATGCTGAGTATTACAGCACCTCTTAACAGTAGAGAATCCCAAGGGAGACTGGACCAAAACTTAAAGGCTCTTCCAGACTACTAGAAAAAGTCAGAGGGAAAGCGTGTGTCCAGAGGTGATGCAGAAAATAGAACAAGGAGGTGTGATAGTTGTGTCCGAGTGACCTTCAAGTCCAAAGTCTACATTAGAGTAGAAGAGATTGGAGCAAAGAAGACAGATAGTGATGGCCAATGAACATTTGCTTCTGAATGAGGCTGGTGACTGGCATTGTGGGGGGTTTCAAGGAAGATGTAGTCATGGTGAGATGTCTAAAAACCACAGTGTGCTCCCTAGAGATGTCTTCAGTGCCCAGGCTTTTACTCAGATGATGAAACAGCCACATTTATTGTAGAGTTTATTTATTCTTGTCATCCTTCGTTTTCATTTTCTTAATGGATACCCCCAACCTTGCAGTAGATTGTGAATGCAGGAGTCAAAGTCAGAGAGGAAAGAAACAGGACATTCACTATGTCTCCTGAAGCTCCCCAGAGTGGTCAGGGATCTCAGGGAGATGAGATGCAGTCCTCAGGTGCCAAGTGATAGCAAACACAATATGACCACTGGCCTTCTGGAGAGCAGGGATGTGTAGAGAACAGTATGACTTACATTCCTATTTCTCAGACACATTGAACTCCCAGAGGGGAGCTGATTGTTAGGGCACAGGAAGGCTGATGAGTCAGGCTGTGTGAGGAAGATGTGATTGTTGTTTAACTGTAAGAGACACTATGTTCTTAGTCCAAGCACAGAGGGAAGTTGGAAGACAGTTTCCTTTGCATGTCTGTCTCTCAAAGGATTCAACTTTCTTAAGGGCTAAATTAAAAATTTGGTTTCAGCCAGGCATAGTGGCATACAACCTTAGCTCTAGCACTTTTGTGGCTGTGCAGGATAACTATGAGTTTGAGGGCAGTCTGGGCTACAGAGAAAATTCAAGGTTTGAGGTCAGATTGGCCCATATAGTATAACTCTGTCTCAAAAACAAACAAATAAGAAAACAACTAACTTCAACAAGTCTGGAATTATATATAGGCTAGTGTTTCAAGTTAGCAGATTCCCTCAGAGATTGGCCTTCCCTGGCTGGCTCATTAAGAGACAAGCTCCTTCTCCTCCCCTTACTCTGTCAGGCCTCCTACTTTATCCTTCTGCACTCAACTTTATCTGGCAGAAAGCATGTCATGTTCACAACTTCATTGGGATGTAGCTGGTAAGTTTTCCTAGAGTAGCAGAGGCAATGGCCTTGTTCATAGCTGAAGCCCTAACACTGGAAGTGTGTCTGGCACAGGAAAGACACACTTCCTGCAGATTCATGTTGAAGGATAGCACAAGTTGACGTCTACTTGCGAACAAAGTCTGACAGCTTTCAACTTTCAGAGGAGCCCGGGTTCCACTGTGCATCCTATATCATGACTGTTAGGTCTCAAACCCTGGGACAGATGGCTGAGGTGACTTATTTAACATATCAAAGCAGACCTGGCAACCAGGTTCTCCCAGCATCCCTCAGTCCTTACCTGTTACAGGGTATTGCCAGCATACCCCACACTCTATCCCAACTCTCCAGCCCAGGGGTTGGGCTGCCCTTCCTTGTATAATCCAGACATTTTGATTATCCGCCCCTTTTACCTTTTGCTCTCTTGGCTGCTGCTCTTGGTTCACCTCTAATCTCCCTCCTCATATGACTCAGGTTCAGGTCCACTCTGGACTCTCCCAGATGTCTCTGCTCTGGGCTATGTTCTCCCTTTTATCTGCAATAAACTTTCTCCTCCACTTTACCTAGGAGCAGTCATGTCCTTTCCTTTTTATTTCTTTTTTTCATTCAATGGCACACCCTTTCCTTCAGGGCTAGTGCTATGCAAGACACCTGAGACTAGATATAAGATGTGATGGACTCAGAAAACATTGACAGCCAGAAATATGGAAAATGTGCTTTAGAAGGAAAATGGTATCAGCAAATTTTAAATTTCTGACTGTTGCAGTTTCACTGGCTGGGGGTGGGGGGTAATTCTATAGAAATTTATATCCAGAGAATGTAAAATATACTATATAACGTCATTAATTATACCAAGAGCTTCAAGTATCTGCTGAAAAGCAAAACAAAACAACTTTTGCTGATACCATACTGTTGAGGACCATAATGAGATTAGAAATTTAAATTTATGGGAAATTGGTATGTGGGAACCATAGAGAGGAGGAAACTGAACATTTTAAAAATATAACTGCATAAAGGCTTAGAGCAACAGAAGATATACAGATTAGTGTGCAACATAAATAGGTCTATATTCAGTCTCAGTGAAGACCTGCCTGAATGTAACATTTATTAATGTCTTAACTAGAAATATAATGAATATCAAGGCTGGCCATTTTAGAAAGGGGAATGTAGATGTATTGGGGGAGATACATTTTATGAGGGTTTGTAAACGCTTAGCATTTGTTTGTCTGCGGTCACCTGTTTTCCACCAACTCATTCAATACTGCGAAATGGGGCTGTGCAACTCAGTGATTTAACAGCAGGACTCTAAAATCGGGAGGAAAGCAGGGCAAGTATGAAACCAGAGGGGCAGAGTTCCCTGTCCTGTATTCTCTCCAAGTGTAAATTATACTCGGTTGTTACGACAAGAAAACAGATTAGGTTTTAACACACTTGGAAAACAGTTTTCAACACCCCAGAGGATGACATCTGGTTGGTATTTTATTCACTCTGTTGTAAGGACTGAAGTTGATGTTACAGAAATGATCAGAAATAAACCCCTGCCAAAAATGATTAATAGATGACAGAACAGGCCAACACATTTGGCCATAACTCATATAATTTTCAGAGCACTAAAGATCGGACAATTATAGACCACAAGGCCCTGACAACACACCCTGACCAGGAGCGACTGTGTAGCTGTGATCTCTGAGGATATACCAATGATATATAGACCCCTCCGTGTTCTTAGATTCATGTTCTTAACCCTTGAAGGAAATTGAAAATCACTAGTGTTCTGTAATACCAAATATAAACATGGATTGGGGTGGAGACCTTCTTTAAAATGTGTTCATTTCAGTCCTTTCCAAATGGTCATTTTAGAATAGCAGTTCTCAACCTGTGGGTCATGATTCCTTTGGGGGTCACATATAGATATCCTGAATATCACATACTTACAATTCATAACAGTTTTAAAATTACAGTTACGAAGTAGAAATGAAATCATTTTATGGTTGGAGGCCACCACAATATGAGGAATTGTATTAAAGGGTTCGTAGTGTTAGGAAGGTTGAGAGCCACTGCTCTAGAGGAAGTATCATACTCAAGTCCAGGGAGTCTTAGAATGTAGAGCTTCTTGTCTACTATGTAGTCTCGCTCTTTCTGTGTAGTGGGTAGTGGGTAGCCATTCCAGCTTTCGTCTGGAAGTTCCAACCCCCATTGAGGCTTCGGTAACTATCACGCCTACAAGGTGGGGCCGAGGAAGGACCCTGAAGACCCAAGATGAGAATGCGCCGTGCTCTCTTCCTGCTTGGACCCTGGACACTAGAGGTGGATACTAGAGGTAGACCAAGGAGAGTTCTCCAGAGAACACTGCTGGACTGCGCTGTGTCTTTCCCAGAACCCTCAACCTGCCTATCCCTTCATTTGTAAGTTACGCCATTAAATAAATCTCCCTTTTAATGACGTGGAGTGGCCTTAATAATTTCACCAATATACATCTGGAAGGCCCATTTTTTAAAAGTAGAACAGTCATTAGTTACTAAGGGAAAACCTGTTTTTAAAGTCATCATTCTAGTCTACAGCTGAATAAATATTTACTAATTAAATTTTTTATGTAAAATGTATTTCTTATTTCACATATTAATTAAATAACTACTACACAACTGCTGGAAATCTGTGTGGTGTTCAGGAGAAACCAGTTTACAAATGTGTTGAAGTTGAACATCCTCAGGTGGAGAGTTAAAAATGGCAATGAAGTCAGAAATAGTGACGGGATCAAAGTTAAGATGGAAGGAAGGATGTTCATTCACCGGGTGAAATGAAATGTGGTTTTATCTACATTTTGTTTTGCAAAGGAATTTTATCTAATGTTCTATTCCTAATGAAAACAATCTCTATCACTGAACATAGATGCTTATTATTGAAACATGTTTTAAATACATGGATACTTGGCAGCTGAATTATTTTTAGATGGATGTTTAACCCAAACTGAATATTAAACAAATGAAAACCTTCCACATGTGTTAAACACTATTGCTAGAAATCAGATGGGGACAACAGCCTTTGGTGTCCCCACTTACCATACCTTGGCCACTTCCTCTTGGAAAGCCACAAGATTCAGGTGAGAGATGTTCACCAGGTCAGGCCCATACACCACTGTTATCATACGCTGCTCCAAGTGCCCGATGTTCCCAACATCCAGAAGTTCACGTAACTTGGGGTCCTGGATGAGAAATTTGAAAAAGAGTAGAATATAAGGAAAGATTCTAAAGTGATCACATACCTTTAAATGAACTCGAAGGAGAACCTAAGAGGAACTTGTATAAATGAAAGTATTCCATTCTACAGTGACTAGAGAGGTAGAGCACTTGCCAAAGAGCGGTGGGGGAAGACTTCCCAGGGCAAGACCCATGGTTTTCAGTGAAGTGCTCTTTCTGTCATATAGTCATCCTGCAACACATCTGTGTGTGTTAGAATTCTCCTTTTACTTCCTCCCATCATCTCATGAGTTACACATTGAAATGGGAAATTTCACCTTTCTCCACTCATGGCCATGTTAAAACAATTTTTTTTTTGGTTTTTTTTTTTTGGTTTTTCAAGACAGGGTTTCTCTGAGTAGTTTTGGTGCCTGTCCTGGATCTTGCTCTGTAGACCAGGCTGGCCTCAAACTCAGAGATCCAACTGGCTTTGCCTCCCATGTGCTGGGATTAATGGCTTGCACCACTACCACCCAGCAAACAAAAAGGAAATTTTTACAGAATAAAAATGTTCATGCCTGCTACAGTCTAAACAATCAAATAGCCTCTAGAAGCATATGAGTTGGTGCTATGGGAAAGTGGTGCAAAGTTTGGGGGTAAAGGTGGGGTGCTTTGCTAGAGTCTTCTGATCACTAAGGGTATCCCTGTGAAGGCAACATTGAGTCCTGTACCTTTCTTCTTCCTCTCCTTTAGTCCTTCCAGCTCATGGGATTTGGGTTTGCTATATGTCTGCTTCTGTGAGATGCCATCCCCTCATTTCACCTACTAGATGCCCAGTAGTAATAGGTCTTCCCAGCCATAGACTGGAACCCTCAAACATGAGCTGACATAAAAGCCTTTTGTCCATATAAACTGATTGTTTCTGGTATTTATTACAAAGACAGAAAGATACCTGTGGCAGAAACATGGCCAAGTCTCCTGCCATGGCCCTTCCTCTGCATTGAGTACAGATGTAAAGAAACAGGGTGTTAGCACCAACACTGCCAACGATAGTTTAAGTCCCTCACTCAGTGTGTTCTGGGATTTGGACATAGGGGATGCCTGCCATCTTTTTCTGAGCAAGCCTCATTCTTTGAGAACACTATGAGTCAGTATCCCTTGGAGATACGGCTTTGTTTTTGCCCTCCCCCCCTTTTTTTTCTGGGAAAGGGAAGTTTCCAAACTCACAGAACTCAAAATAAAACCGAAAATAGGGCTTAGTCAACTTGGCTGTCTTTATTTTCCTCCCATAGGACAGGCCCTGTAGGACTTTTCAGTCCATGCAGAAAATTAGCATCAAATCAATCACTTAGCAAATTTGCTGCCAGCTTCTGAGCAAGGACCACGCTTGCATTTCTATTTATTTAGCGAAACACCAGGCCAACAGGGCCTGATTACTGAGGCTGGATATTCTGGCCTCCTTCTGGGGGTTTTCTAAAACATTACAAAGAAGGGATGATTTTTTAAAAAAGAATAAAAACAAACAAAACCTTTCCAGCTAAGTTACTTACTTGGTATCATTAATTCTCACTTCACTTAATAAAACTTTCTCCTGTGTGGCTGCACAAAGAGGCACACTTTCGGGTTAGCTATAGAGAAATAAACCTCATTTCCAAGCTTGCCCAGTAGAGCTGAAGATTTGATTCCCTGACAAGATGAGAGCTTATCAAGCCAAGTGAAGCCTCCTGGAAAGATGAGCTGCTTCCCTCAAAGTATCAATTCCATAACCCACAGAAAAGGAGAGGGACAGAGTCAAATCATTCCCAATGATTTGAAGTCTGCAAAGTGGGGGATTTCAGCACTATAGAATCATCAGAAAATTAGAAGAGAATGATTAAGCAAAATAAACAAAGACACCGGTTGTTCTGGGAAATGATTAATTACATCATAGTTTTCAAACACCATAGAGGCAAATTTGAGAGTTGAGTGTGTTGATCAATACTTGTATACTTGAGGAGAAGAACAGTTCTCAGAAACCAACTAAAACTTGCATAATTCTCATAGGCAGTCAAAACACATTTGCTTACTCACTAAATAGTTCTGAGTTAAGGATTTCTACTTCCCAGGATTGCAGGGAATAGGTGTGGGGGTTGGTGGTTCATGTGACTTATCACTGAAATAAAGGAACTAGAGGCATGTAAACTGTCTCCAAAGGAAGTGCCTAAATAATGATCAAAGAACTTCCTAGAATTCTGTTATGAATGATATTACTACTAGATATAGTCAGCAAGAATTTAGAAGCAACACATCATCTTTGTAAGTTTTACTATTAACGGCTGTTGATACATTAAAAGTCCCTTGGTCTTTCTGCAATTGGAGTCAGTGTCTGGGCTTGGGTGGATGGAGCAGACTGTGAAAAGAGAAACAAGAACTGTTCACATTTCTTACATAAATTTTTTAAATGATTTTTGAAAATGAACTAGTGGAGCAATTGGATTAGGGATATATTTATCAATAGGAATTCTAAATCTTTAAAATCATGTAGTTTAGGATAAAAATTAAGAAATGTTTAAAAATATCTGACAAGAAAGTTGTGTCCTAACATTGATTTATTTTATTTTGGAGTGTGATATTTTAAACTACACTTTCCTTTCTCTTATACCATTGCTCATTTGAATCCCCTCTGTACTAATAATGTGTCTCATGTGAGACATATCAACATGTGAGGCGTATACTGGTGAAGATGCCTGTCTCTTCAAGTATCACAGGCTATCCCCAGCAGCTTTAGACCATCAGACTGTGCAAAGGAACAACCCGGGAACACCGACTGTATTGGCTTGAGGATCTCACAGAGGAAAAGAACTTCAGTGAACACAGAGGTCTAAAATTTTGTTACTTCTAGACCAGAGTACTGTAGGTGTGGGAAAATGAGTGGTTGTATTCTAAAAACAAACATGCAAAATCAAAATTGTAATAAGGACAAAGTCCTGCTGATGGTTTGTCTGATATTTTTGTCCCCTGTCTTTTCTCCCAAGAAACTTTATGTGAATCTCAAGATAAGTTCCCACAGACAGTTAAACTACCCAGGTTCTAGAGCACTTAAACACATGATATGGAGCCTGTAGATGGTTTTACGGAGAACAAACTATTCCTGAACTCTTAATACTGTTTAACTTTTCCAAAAATATTAAAGGATATAGGGAAAACTAAGACATGAGGTGAGCTTGGAATTTTACATTTTCACCTATTATTCAAGTCTTACTTTCTACAGAGAGAACCCCTAGGTTATCTCTATTCCTATAAGAATTATGAAGCAGATGTGGTCTGGCTACACAAGTCAACTTTTTCTCAATCAGCAGGACATGTGATTAAATTACTTCATGCTCATCCTAAAGAAAGTAGAGTTTTGTTCTTGGTGAGGTCTATTAGTTATTAACATTCCCCGGTAATAGGCTGTCAGAGAAATAAAGACTGTTCCACACCTAAGAAAGGTGGACTCAAGTATGACACAATTATGTAATTATATAATTTAGAATGTCAGAGACAGATGGAAAATTATACGTAAGGTTTTTTAAAAGAACATTAAATGCCAGTTTAGATCTTAACTGGTTAATCTGACTTTTATAGAAAAGTCATTTTATTTATATGTGAGGCTCTTGCAAAACAATGCATCTCCTCAGAATACTTAGGTATCAGAAATTTTTTTGTTTGGTGCAGAAAAATATACCTTACCCATTTGTTTTTTATTGTCATCAAATACATCTTTATCAGATTTTAGGCTTATTCAACACTTTTTATATGAAGGAAATTCTGTTCTCGGCACTTAATACAATGTTCTCAATCTGAATTATGGCTATCCATCATTCATAAGAAAGGTTAGACATGTGAAAGTCTTTTGGTCAATACCGGCGTAATAATTGTAAATAGAAAGACATATTCCTTGATATAGTTAAATGAGATTGATATAAAAACCGTGTGCATGGTTCAGTTGGCAGAAAAATAAAAGAGCACCTACAAGTCACCTTCCAAAAGTGATGTTTTAAGTCAGTTTATTAAAAATACAAAATAATCCATATAGTAAATCAAAATAGGAAAGAAAATATGAGCTAATGACACCAATTACCTTTCTAGGATAAATGAAAGCTAAAGAATCACCTTCAGTGGCCTTTAGACAGTCACCCTTACTGAAAGTATAAGAACACAAAGTATATAGATTTTTAAAATTTAATGAGAAAAGTAGTTAGCAACCTCCTTTTCTTGTCAGTATTTATAGCTAATATGTTACTCATGTTACAAACTACCCCAATCCTTTCTGCCTTCTTAGACATCTATAAACTCCCAACTGTGCTGTGGGATGTTCTGTATGTCCTGTGGGAGCCCGTTCTCAGGTTCCTCGTGGCTTTACCCAGCAGGTCCGCATAGAGGATGATTAGGACCATGGGCCCTCAGGCAGGTGTCTGAGATGGTCTGCACTTGGCTGTGCTGGGGGATGGTCTGTATGGCAAATGTGTTGCTCTGATTGGTCAATAAATAAAACCTGATTGGCCGTGGCTAGGCAGGAAGTATAGGCGGGACTAACAGAGAGGAGAAATAAAAGAACAGGAAGGCAGAAGGAGTCACTGCCAGCCACCCGCCAGGAAAAGCAGCATGTGAAAATGCCGGTAAGCCATGAGCCACATGGCAAGGTATAGATTTATGGAAATGGATCAATTTAAGATATAAGAACAGTTAGCAAAAAGCCTGCCATGGCCATACAGTTTGTAAGCAAAATAAGTCTCTGTGTTTACTTGGTTGGGTCTGAGCGGCTATGGGACTGGCAGGTGACAAAGATTTGTCCTGACTGTGGGCAAGGCAGGAAAACTCTAGCTACACAACTGCCATCAAAATTCTCCTTTTTTTAAACTTTGATTTTTAGATTTATTTATTTTGTATATGAGTGTTTTGCCTGCATGTGAATGTACACTGTATGCATGCCCAGTGCCCTCAAAGACCAAAAGAGGGCATCAGATCTCCCCTGGAACTACAGTTAAAGGTGGTTGTGACCCACCACGTGGTTGCTGGGAATTAAACCTGTCCTCTGCAAGAGCAGCAAATGTTCTTAACCTCAGAGTCATCTCCCCACCAAGGCCAGCAAAACTGCTGCAGAACAACATAAAAGCCCCTAGGCTGGAGGGGCAGAGGTGGACACACAGTAGGCGGCTCGGAGTTCTGTGTTACATCATGTTTGAGTCTCCTGTAGAGAGAGGGAAATACATCACCATTTCCCTCAACCTGCAAGGAAGCCAGTAATTTTCAGTAACCACATGGTTTCTGTGAGTTTGTCTCATCTCCCCGACAGGTAAGGTTTTTTGTTTGTTTGACTGTTTATTGTTTGTTTGGTTTTGTTTTACTGGTCATTTTTGTTCTCTTTCATCTCCATTTTATTTATCTATTTTTGCAGAAACATCTGCTTTCTTTCATGGCACTCTGTGGCAGTTGTATATTGACAAGGGAGCTTCTAGAAAATGATAACACACTCAAAAGCCTAACATATTTCTAAAGGAGGTCTGAAAATTCCTTAATAATGAGTGTTTGTTTGTTTGTTTGTTTGGTGTTCAACCTGCCCACACATACACACTAAAGACTGTACTGACCCATTGTCGCTCGACTTGGTTTATTGAGCCTATAATAGTTGACTGGGTCCAGACCCAGAGAACTACAGGGAGCAGTTTCCTAAGAGGGCATCTGTCTCAGCTAGATGGGAATGTGCAACTCTAACCAACAGCAAGTCAGACTGGATGCCCAGCAGAAAAGGACAGCATATAAAGATAGAACATCCCCAGTCCCTGCCAACTCCTTCATGCAAATTAGGGATTTAAACTGCAACAGAATATTCTTTCTTGACTGGCCAATGATGAAAGGGGCCTGGTGGCTCATCCTGTAATCCTACTACCTGCTCAGATAGAAGCTGAGTCGGGAGGATCACAAGTTCAAAGCTGCCTGAGCAAGTCAGTGAGCCCTGTTTCTGACAGCAAAAACAGACAAAAAAGACTGGGCATGTATCTTCATGGCACACCTATTCTCTAGAATTCATGAAGCTTTAGGTTTGAATTCCAGTACAGATGTGGGAGGCAGGTTAGCAAACGGGAATAAGAAGAATTGGTGATTCAAGTTTGTGATCCTGTGCAGTGTAGGGTCCTGATGGTCACCATATGATGTCAACTGCAGTTAACTCATCATTAGCTTTGACCTATAGGGTCAGGATGGTGGCCTCTCTTTCCATTTGTTTAGGATGTGTTCACAGACATGTTTTTAACTCTAGGGATGCATGGAAGCCCCAAGTCTCTGATTATGTCCTTGTGTGGATTTCCAGCGAAACTGGCAATTGGGTATGATCCCTTGGGGGCCTTTGCATCTTTTTATGGTTCTCGTCTGTCACTCAGTGAGGAAGGCAGCAGATTCTGCACTCACTCTGTTGGGCATTTGGCTCTATTTGAAGCAATGTGGTTGTGTGAATCTTTGTTAACCATCCCATGCTTCAGTATTTTCATCTGTGAATTGAAGTTGGCAGCAATATTCCATTTAAAATCCTGTCAGAGCAAATACATAAGCCTTCAGGAGAGCAGCTGAGAAGTAAATCACAGCTTGAAAATAAAAGCCAGAATGACCCAAGCACTGAACAGCTTAACCTCATAAGAACCAGAACATTCTGCTGTGTGACTTACAGTCAAAGTTTTCATTTCCATTTGTATTTATGCTTACATGGGTCATGTATAATGGACTGACTATATTTTATAATCATATATTTGAATTTAGTATTTCTCTTAATTCGCTCTTCTATCTGAAGCATTGTGTAGAGTGCTAAAGGATAAACCATTTCTAGAACTTCTCAATTTCCAGCTCCTTTATTCAACTGGTTTTAAAAAGAAGGCAACATGATTTCTGAACTTCAGCTTAGTTTCCACATGAGGCAGATACTCAGGACAATGCCAGAGATGAGCAACATTATCACAGTGACTAAACTGAAGGTGTGAGGCCTAAAGGATCCCATGTTCTTAAGGAATTAAACTCTGTGTGTGTGTGTGTGTGTGTGTGTGTGTGTGTGTGTGTGTGAGAGAGAGAGAGAGAGAGAGAGAGAGAGAGAGAGAGAGAGAGAGAGAGAGAGAGAGAGAGAAAATGCACGTACACACACAAACACACCCTGACATGATTACTGTCATGAAAAATAGGGAAATAAATGTTGGCTGCTACTTATCTTTTTTTCTCATTAAAACCCTAAATGCTTTTAGGAGTTAACAAAGAAGCTTTCCTATTGATTCACTACAAGTAATTGAAGGGGTATGGATTAAATGGGTAATTTGTCTCTGAGTGTCTGAGAAGATGCACATACTTGCTGAAAGTCTAGACATGTATCTCAAAATTAAATGTATTTTGACTCTCAGGGTTTTTTTTTCTTTAATTTTACTTATATCTGTTTTCTATTATCTCTGCTAATACATAAATATCGATATGTTATTCCTTTAGAATCCCAGGGATATAACCCCCCCTACAATTCAAAGTCTTGAGGAGATTTGATATCTACTTTCACAAGGAGTAACTACTAACACCTAAATAAGTCCTGGCTTAACTATGCCTTTTTGTGTGTGTGCTTCTCATTGGCAGTAAGAACCTATCTTCAAAAACCCATTATACCTATTCATCAAAGCACATTATGCATGAAGACCAGAGTTGTAATCTCTACGACCTTCAGTTTCAATGAGGGAAAAAACATCTTGAGAGTTCTGTGATTGGGTCTATTCAATGAGACCTGAGGTTAATGATATCTCTATGCTGTAAAGGCATCACCAGCATTCTCAGCACAGTTCTGCACAGGGAATAGAAAAAGAGTTTACAGAGCACGAAGCTCTCTTAATTCTACAAAAAAAGGATGATCACAAACAGTACCGCTCCCAGGACCTTATTAGTCAGGTCTTTACATTTTACTTGTTGCTTTGACTGATGAGCTGTTTATACATTTGTTCTCACATCTCTGCTGTGTTTACAGTTTTTTTTCTTCCTACTTTCTCAGTCATTTTTTTTGTCTCTCTCATCAAAAATTTTGCCATGATATTTTGTTAATCTGTTGCAAATCAGGAAGCCAAATGTTCTTATGTCTTCCTGAGAAGATGACATTCAGTACCTGGTATATTTTGAGATAGGACATAATGTTACCTCTTTTCATATCCAGGGAATTTTAACTACCCTACTTGTCAAGGGCTGACTGAAAATTTTCTATTTCTTGACTTTATTGGTATATATATATATATATATATATATATATATATATATATATATATAATATGGCTAAACCACGGCAAGTACTACGTTGGGTGGTCTAGAAATAGGTGTACCTGAGACTGCATATGCTCCTCTTTGTTTTAACTACTTCAACTCAATACCCTTATATGGAACACAGTTTAGGACAAATAGAGTTTACAAGACTGAGAGACTAGTTCCCAGTTTGACTCCACTCTGGTGATTCTGCAGTATTGCTGGGTAATTTCAACAATTAAGTACACAAATTGGATCGCACTGGGCTGGGAATGAATACCTTCCTGTGGTTTGCTAGCAATTGCTTAACAATAGTCTTTCAGAAATAAAAATAAAGCAAAACATCAAACATTCAAAACACAATATTCAAACAAGCCAGCAAGTTAAAGCCCCACACTCTACCGTAGAACATTTATGGATGCCTGTGAGATAAACAGTCAATCTCAAGCCACCCAATGACATAGCTAAACTTGGAGCTAAAAAGACATTAGCAGTAGCCCACTATTACATGCTATCTAACTCTACATCTGTAAGAGGAACAACAAACCTCAAGATCACAGATAATCATAGCATTTAATAAAATAATTACAAAGTGATACATTTTGAGGCATCTTAAATATAATTCATCTGGTTGCAAGTTTATATTCTTTAATGTATAATAATGTCTGAGGTTAACAATGAGGGAATTTTGTAAACATTTAACAATTACCTGTTGTGAACTAGTACAAACTGGCTCTAACACTTCATTACTTGTACCCAAAGGCAGCCCATGAAAGCTAAAAAGGGGAAAGTCTATGCTACTGGGAACATGGCCCAATCTCAATTTGAACACACTACCTTGAATGTCTAGGTGCCCATTCTTCTGTTTTTGCCTGAAGAAGAATGCTTGAGATTGGCTTCCCGTCATAGATTGCTGTTGCATTCTCTGAACTATGTAGGAGGACCTCACTGAGCATTCCCCAGAACAGTCCCACTGGGCAAATCCAACTCTCTGGGCTCCATCCCAGTAGAGTTAGAGCTGATCCAATATAAAGGGAACATAATTAGTGCATCTCACTCCAAAGCAGAACTGCTGCTTTCTCTCTGTGAAGGAATGGCTTTCTCTAGGGACATTCTCCTGGGACCCAGTGCACAGTCACCACTCATTCACTGAACAGATGTTTATCAAGCCCCTACTGTTTATGTGGTGGTGTGCTCGCTGATGGAGTTATATTAATGAATAAAACCAGAGAACCTCATCTTAGTGATGCTTACAATCTAGTGAGGAAATAGGTATTAAAAAAGCAAAACAACAATAACAAACCCAAGGGATCTAAGCACTTGGAGGCAAAGGCAGAAGGATTGCTAGTGTGAGGCCAGCCTGGGGTATGTAGTGAGACCCAGTCCTCAACAACCACAAAATAACTAAAAAGACAATACAAGAACCAAAGAGCCTCCTAACTACATGTAAGAGAGTGTAGTTCAGGAATCTAACAATGTTAATGAAATGGAGAGGGGAATCTCTCTAGATACATTTCTTACTTTTCTTTGTATTGGAGACAGGGTTGCATCCATAGCCCTGACTGGTCTGGAACTCACTCTGTAGACCAGGATGGCCTGGAACTCACAGAGATCCCCCTGCTTCTACCTGTGCCTCCTGAGTTCTGGAATTAAAGATATGTCTAAGGCCATCAAGCCTTAGACTCCCTAGAGGCATTTTGATTAACTGAATTGTGTTAATAGATAAAGTAGTTATAGTCAGAAGCATTGCAGACAAGGGGTGAGCATCATATGCAAATGCAACTTATTCCTCCTCCCTGTGACTGAAGGAAGGATATCAAGTTTGAAAAGTTTGAAAGTTAGGGGAGAAGTCTGGGTGAAATGAAACAGGAAAGATAAATAGGGTGCCAAACTGTATGTATGTATGTATATATATATTAATATATTATTTATATATATATAATAGAATATATATATATTTCTATTTATTTATTTTGGTGTTCTCAAACAGACTATCATGTAGCTCAGGCTGGTCTGAAATTTATATGTAGCCCAGACTGGCCTTGAACCCTCAACCTCTGCCTCCTGAAGTTTTGAAGTACAGTCACACCTCTACCTCATGTGCAGCATTGTAATAGCAGAACCTAGTAGCTTAGACCAGGGGTACAGTGGTAAGATGTACAGATTTGAGAGCTAGGTAAGACAAATCAGCATGACTTGACATTGGTATTGAGGTTCAAGAGATAGTGGTGCCCGTAGTATTCTGAGGTTCTGAATTGCCCAACCAAGATGGTGCTATTAGGAGTGACAGGGATGCCAGGAGGAAGTTCAGGCTTGGGGAAGTAGAGGTTATGATGCTGTGTTTAAATTCTGACACTCTAAGCCTGAAGAGGTTCAGAAGCTATACCTATATTCAGAACAAGAGTCCAGTTGGAAAACATTTTTTCCTACCAATGATAGCTACAGAAAACAAAGCCCCCAATCTCAGTTTGATAAACAGGTTTCTAAACACAGTCCAAGAAGCCTATAGTGCCAAAACATTAAGGAGATTTGTCACATCTTTTTCTCTTTCATGGGTTTCAGGTCATTATATTTTCATCTCACATTTTCTCCCTTTATTCTCAGGCTAAAACCATTTTATATTTATCAAAACCTGTCTACATAGGAAGGCCTAATGAAGTATGGCCCTGTAAAGAATAGCTTCTAACGAATTCAAAGAGAGGTGACAATATTTTGGATACGTCTCCCCAGAAGATAGATGTTAAAGATTTCTGTGCATTGTATTCAGCAGCAAACGGGGACATTGCAGAAACAAGGCACTTTATTAAAAACATTGATTTCTAAGGCTATTGTGTTTTATGTAGGTGGTTTTGAATAGTGATGTAGAACTATAAAAGCACCTTCGAAATATGATACATCAGATGCTGGTATATGTATAACAAAAGAACTATAAATCACTGACTTGTGAATTAGATATTCTCAAATCCAAGTGATTTGCAAATTTCTTAAATATTCAAGGCAACACATATGAAACAGAAATAATTTAAGTGCAGAGGATGGCATTGTAAGTAGCTTTAAGAAGTTATGCTTATAAAGAATTTTAAGTTATAATATGTATGGTGCAAGCAAAATTAATAAAGCTTTGCTGGGTGGGAAAGCTTTAAGCCCTCTAGGGCAAAAGCAGGTAGAGAATCTAAAGAGGTGATGTGTGTTGGCCAGCCCGTAATTAGAACAGAAGGATCTGGAAAACTTCAGAGTTGATGGATCCATATTACTCAGTACACTTACAGAACTTGTGACATCGATTGCTTCTGGGATATATGTCAGTGGGTAACTAGATCTTCTGGTTAAAAGCCCTGGATATCCACCAGGGTCATAAGAGATAAGAGTACTTTAGGATCTAGCAACACAGGCCAGGAGAAGGTGAAACCTGAAAGCCTTAAAGGACTTGAGTTGATGAAGGAACTAGCAGTCACGTCTCACAACTTTGTCCATTCAGTGAAGAGCCAGGACAAGGCCTTGGGAACTATCTTCTTGCAAACTCACTTTTGTGGTTTTTATGTATTTATTATTATCATTATTAGTGTGTGTGTGTGTGTGTGTGTGTGTGTGTGTGTAAATGATTTCCTCGGTGTGCAGGTAGAAGCCAGAGGATAGCTCTGAACAGCAGGCTTTCTCCAGCCACCTGTACTTGGGTTTCAAGGCTCCTTCAAACTCAGGTTGCTAGACTTGTGCCAGCATAGCGACTTTACTTGATGAGCCATCTTGCTGGCCCACTTTTGTGTTTTATATCACAGAATTTTGAGAAAATGTTCATTGAAGTACCCTTCACTCTGAGAACTGACTCACAAGTGAATGTTCTGGAGCTCTACAAATACCATAAGCATACTCCTTTCAACCTGCTCCACTCACAGTTGTCATCGTTCATTCAACAAACCACGTCTTCACCACCTTCAAGGTTCTAAGCATCTGGTAACGGAAACAAAGGCACAGCCTTGACTGTGCAAGTGGTTTTGGAACCTGCAGCAGCTGCCTAATTGTGCTGATGGGAGTAGAAAAGGCAGAGGAATAAAGCTGATGGGTTTTCAACAGAAAAACAGGAGCTTCAGGTGAACGCACCGCTTAGGAGTCCTTGCACAGTGCCAAGGGGATGGCCTGGAGACACTACTATAGAGCACCGAGTCACTGATACTCCTGTTCACAGAGGTGATGGAACTCCATAAACTGTATTTGGCCTAAAAAGTCTTTGGTAACCATGGGCCTCCTGAGGAATCTGGTTTTATGAATTTAAGAGTACAAACAAGTGTGACTGACTTGTGTTTTTGGAATTAAGAAACTGGAAATTTTTGCTGGTTTGCTTGAGATGGGGAGGAGGTCTTAGGTAACCCCATGTTGGTGTCTAACTGGATATGTAGTCAAGGCTGGCCTTAACCTCCTCAATCGTTTTGTCTCCGTTCCCCTTATGCAAGGCTTACAAACACGCACTGACATGCTTCACATTTCCTTTTTGTTATTGTTATTTTTAAATTAAAAGTGAAATGGAGGGTTCTAACATTTTAAAATAATGATCCACTCTGACTAGCCAACTTCATGCATCTAAATGCACTGGCTATAGTTGTACTTGAGATCTAGTATGCATCCCAATGGTCCATGTGTCTAAGGTGTGGCACTCAGACTGTGGTGTTTCTTGAAGTGATGGAACTTTTAAGAGGTAGAGCCTAGGAGAAGGAAGTTAGGTCACCAGGTAGGGATGTGCCTTTGAAGGGAATTTGGGACTCTGTTCCTATCTCACTATTCTTCCTGAGAGCATCAGATAAGCATCACCCCCTATCTTCTTCCTCCAGGACTTATTGCCTTACCACAACCCCAAGCATCAGAGATAATGGATCATGTCAGTCTTGTAAGCCACGAGGGACAATAACCTTCTATCTTCTTAAGCTGTGTAAACTTCATCTATCAGGCACTTCTTAGTGATGGAAAGCTAAGACAGCAGTGGTTAAGATTCTAAATGATAGTTTTGCTGATGATATTAATTTATTTTAAATCTTAACTTTCAGTAATACCCATGCTTAATCTTATCAAAAGTACAGTGTTTATTTCTCGTATTTGATAAGTAAGAATTAGATAACACAATACCTAATGCTGCCATTTTAGTTTCTCAGGTGCACAATTTGGCAGCTTCTGAACACATGGACTTCTAAATTAAAACAGAATCTTACATTCAGATTGAGCTTGGCGCATAAACATATATAGGTGCCAATATCTTTCCTAGTCATGCTTTGTTCTTGCCTTCCATAAATAATAGTAAGAATAAATAAAAGTAAAAGTGGAGGTATTGATTTCTTTAAGAGTGTGGGATGCTGGGATGCTTTTCTAGAAAGTTTAGAAAGAAATCATGGCACATTTCTTAGATGTTTAACCACTGACTTCAGGTTTTTCTTTAAATTGAAAAAATTGAAATTAAAATCCATTTACTTATGATAAACTTACCCTTATCATAGTAAATATGGATTCTTACCTCACAGTGTATACAAAAATTAACTCACAATGTGTAATGGACCTAAATGTAGGAGCTAAAACCGTAAAGACATTGGGCAACTGTGAACAGCGAGGGAGAACAAGGAATAAGAGACCATGATAAATGAAGACCACATGAGAATAGGAAGAAGCAAAGTGCTAGAGAGGCCCACAGAAATCTACAAAGACACCTCCACAATAGACTACTGGCAATGGTCGAGAGACAGCCGGAACTGACCTACTCTGGTGATAGGATGGCCAAACACCCTAATTGTCGTGCTAGAAACCTCATCCAATGACTGAGGGAACCGGATGCAGAGATCCATGACCAGGCCCCAGGTGGAGCTCCAGGAGTCCAATTAGCGAGAAAGAGGGGGGTTTGTATGATTGAGAATTGTTGAGACCAGGGTTGGATAAAGCACAGGGACAAATAGCCAAACGAATGGCAACACATGAACTATGAACCAATAGCTGAGGAGCCCCTAACTGGATCAGGCCCTCTGGATAAGTGAGACAGTTGATTGGCTTGATCTGTTTGGAAGGCATCCAGGCAGTGGGACCAGGTCCTGTGCTCAGTGCATGAGTTGGCTGTTTGAAACCTGGGGCTTATGCAGGGACACTTGGCTCAGCCTGGGAGGAAGGGACTGGACCTGCCTGAACTGAGTCTACCAGGTTGATCTCAATCCTTGGGGGAGTCTTTGCCATGGAGAAGATGGGAATGGGGGGTGAGCTGGGGGGAAGGGGAGGGGAGTGGGAGTGGGGAGAACAAGGGAATCTGTAGCTGATATGTAGAATTAAATTATATTGCAAAGTAAAATAAAATAATAAAAAAATTGAGCAGCTATAGTGATATATCTCAAAACATTTCAGGACTAATAGTACCAAATTACACAGGCCATCACTGCTGGGCAACTGATCATTGTTACTGTCCTCTGATTATTGTAATGTAATTATTGAAGCCATTCAAATGGTAGAAACTGCAGTTAAAATAAAGCTTTGTTTGGAATCCAAATAATGACCTCTAATACTTTTATTTTTCACTCTTGAGCGTTTGTTTATTTATTCAGGAAATATTTGAGCTGCTGCACTCGGCATATGGCTATGCCAATGGCCTCCCATTTGGTGTTTTGTTTTGGTTTACAAAATGCATTTGTGAAACTGTTTATGAAAGGCATTAGCATCATGGGGGGAGAAACCATCACTCTACAAATCCAATTGTAACTATTTAAACATTTGGAAATATTTTCTTATTCCTTGTTAACAGATGCCACATGACAATAATGTCAAATTTTGTGAGCAGTGGAAGTTCCCATGATGAAGGGATTCTGGAGCTGGAACAAGCTCACTTTCTGGGCATGAGCTGATTACTACCTCATTTCCAAGTGGATTTATTACCTTAAAAGAACAATTTTACCTCACAAAGTGGAGCTCAAAGTCTCTGCAGAGTCCCCAAAGTCTTTCTAAAATGTATTTTTTAAGTTTATTTGTGATACTAGGCTCTCAGACTAGGAGGATAGAAAACTTTGAGTTAAGCATATGATTTTAGCATTATTGAGTCTCTGTGTATGTTAAATACATATTTATAGTTAGAGGATAACAAATGCATTGTAAAGCAATGAGTGCATTCATCTGACACATCACAAATCATAATCATCCATGGTAGGGCACAACATATCGACTTGAGAAGTAATAGTTCAACAAAATGTGTGCTATACAATGTGTTTCATATGTATATGTGTATGTATATGTATGTTACATATGTATATGTATATGAATCATGCTATTTAACATATGCACTACCTCACATACTCCCAATTTTTTGTATCATTTTTATGTATAAACATGACTTTTGACCAAAACCTCTGTGTGGTGATGTATTGTGTCCTCCAAAATATTGTGCACCCTAATAAAGTTTATCTCAGGATCAGAGAAAAAAGCCAACCACTACATTAAACATAGAAGTCAGTCAATGGTAGCACACGTCTTTAATCTTATCACTTGGAAGGTATGGATCTGTCTGGATCTCTGTGAGTTCAAGGTCACCCTGGGAATAGAGCCAGGCGTGGTGGCACATGCCTTGAATTTCAACACTTGTTAACCATAAGGGTCTGGAGACATGAAGTGACAGAGCTGGACAGAAAGAGGAAGTGATGTAGCTGGGTGGAGAGAGGAAATGAGATGCAGAACAGAAAGGCATATAGGCGTGGGTATACAGGAAGTAGGTTTCTTTGGCAGAGGATCTCCAAGTGGTATGAATGTGATTGGATTCTTTCTACTTTTCTGATCTCTCAGCTTTTCACCCCAATATTTAGCTCAGGGTTTTTTTTTGTTTGTTTGTTTTTTTTTAACTAATAAGACCATTTAGTACTTCATCCTACATCTTTGGAGCTGTGAACTAAGAAAAATAAAACCAGTCCTCCTTTTAAGATGACAATCTCAGGCTATTTTTGTGTGTGTGATGTTTGTTTTGTTTTGCTTTTTCTTCATGTTTATGACCATTCTGCTATGTTTCAGCGACCAAAAGCTGACTAACTAAACTAAAGAGAGGGGAAATTACTGTTCCAGAGGCTGATGCTATTGCTGATGGAGAGACCATGCTGAGAATCACTGAAGTTTAAATGTATACACAGCTGGGTTGATAAGCTCTGACTGTCTTTGGCTCTGTCATCTGGGTGGAAAGTGCAGCAGCCCAGGAGGCAGCTGGTCATGCTAAACCTCACCAGCTGGAGATTACTTACAAAGCTGTTTGAATTCCACCCCAGAGTCTTCCTTCAGGGAGAGTGCAAATGTTAACCTGAGTTTGGAACAGAGCCACTTTGAAAATCTTAAACACCTGGTTTAGCCATAGATTTAGAGGGATGCGTTCATTCAAAAGGGAGGTGCTTGGTTCCTGAGGTGTGTTTGTGATGCCTGGATCTGCTTTTGATGAACTGAAGTCAGTGAGACAAAAAGAAGAAGAAAAAGGAGGAGAAACTCCGCAGCATTACTAAGGTGACAGATGAGCAGATGGGCAGCACACCTCCAGAGTTGGCTTGCCTGGAACTGGGTATGAGCCTTGTCTTTCACAGATCCCGGGCCTTTCATCTTCTGTACTTTTGGGAGCCCTTAACCGAGTACACATGCTGCTGTTACAGAAACAATGTATCTGTGGATGTATACACTTGGGACTCTCTCAAAGTAGAAAGAAAGGAGGAGCTTCCTGGGCAGGAGGTCCAGGGACCTCAACTCAGCTTGGGAAATTGCACTGCTTTGGAATATCTGCAACCTTCTCCGCTAAGACAGCATCTTTGAACCACACACCAATGTCAACAGCTCCAGAAATTAAGCTAGGGAGATAAATTAACTTCTAGCACAAAAATTCTCTACATTACCATGAACAAGAAGAGAAGAATTAAAAGCAAAATTTCAATACTCTTTACCTGCCTTGCTTGCCCTTTAAGTGATGGGAATTTTTCTGTTAATATTCTTTGACCTGTGAACACTCTCGTTAGCATTCTGAAGAACTGATTGGGTTTCAATTCGAATCTGTAACCTCTGGTTAATCATCGTGTATTACAGAGTTTGTGGATGAAATACATTTGGACAGGGATAGATAAGTCTATTCATGATAATTCAATGCTGACATTCAGGGCTTAATTCAATTTTCAGAAGTGATGATCTCCATGGCATTTCAGCAAGCCCATTTTAATTAATACCTCGACACCTCTTTAAATACCATTTTGCGTTCTATACACCTGCTTTAAATTAAAGCAGTAAAAGGTCTAGCTCAAGAGCCTCTATTCTGGGAATGCCGAGAGCCAACCTTTCTTTTGTTTGATTTTGACAAAAATAACTTGGTGTCAAATCCTCTCTGTTATCTCCACATTTTTATGGGTATTAGGACAATTATGCCTTGTTTCCTAGGATCAGCTTTTCAAACTCGCCTCACAAAGAACTTCTCATCTGAGGTAGATAAGGCAGTTGGTGTCCCAGGTACAGTGTGGGAAGTGACACTTGAGGAACCTCAGTTATCCTGAGCTATGGAAGTCACACAGGCCTACAGCATGAAGTGTTGATGGTAATGGAGGTGCTGGATGGAAAGTAGGGAAGCAATGGGACAGATGGACCTACAGAAGAAAGCTGTCAGCAAGCTTTGTCTCAAGAGCAGGAAGTGATCCCTTGCAAACATCAGCTATGAACACGCAATCACGGGTTCTGCTTCTCTATTCCTGCTTTTACATAAGGGGTAGATACACCCACTCACTTCAGGCTTATGGCTTTAAACAGTCATCACTACATCTGAGAACACATGACATGGGCAGTAAGTGTTAGCCTATAACATTGCTGGTATTACTGGAGAATGAATCCAGGGTCTAGTACGTTCTATACAAGCACTTCTTCATGGAGCTACATCACTTTTACTTCTGTATCTGTAGTGCATGCTTTCATATTGGACACCACAGTGATAAAAATACAGAGAACAGTTGCCTGTCCTTTTCTTTTGTTCATTTGGTATGTTTTTAGATTAATTTTGGTCTTATCAAGTCTTTTTATTTTCTCCTTGTATTTGGCAGAGGAATTTTAATTGCCCTTAAAAAAAATCTTTATCTTTTAGGTTGCATTAGCCTTGAAAGAAAATCCACAGACATATCTTTATTCTTGAATAAAAATTCACAGATGCCTCTTTTAAAAAGTTCTTCTGTGCTATTACATGCATTATAAAATGTAAGAGCAACCTTTAAAACAATCCAAAGGTTAATACAATAATGTGTTCCTTTACGGAATGCCCTTTTAAGCACCTAATTTGGGAGAGTAACTGTCATCTAAGAATGAATCAGTTACGTGCTTAATGTCTGATGGAGGCAAGATGCACTTAGGGAAATGGTTTGTTTCTAAAGGCAGCGATTTATCTGCTGTGCTATTTATACAGTGTATTTAAGGCCCTGAGCTCATCCTGATATGCTGTCTACAGAGTGCCATTGTTTTGTTTCCTAACGGAGATACTGAAGGATTCCTGCAACTCACATCTGCAAAGGGCTCTCTCTACAAGGACTGGACCATCCATAGTGCTCTCAGAGCTCTGCTCTTAGAAAGCCAGAACTGGGCCAGACATACAGCACCCCATCCCCTGGAGTTCAGAAGGACTCCTATCTCACCCTAGGCTGACTCATGGCCATGAAGATCCCCAGGGGGCTTGTGCATCCATGGCTGTCTAGGAAGTCCTGAACTAGGCTGTGGTCTGGAGTGAGGTAGAGCAGCTTGGGAACACCAGAGCCAAGGTTAGATAGCAGATCCCTGAATTCAGGTCAGAATGGTTTTCAAAGCCACCTCCAGCATTTTCTCAAGGCACCTCAGTTGCTCACTGGGCTGGCAAACACCAAATGGACATAGACCACTGATTCTCTGAAACAATGTGAACTGGGCTTAAATGCCTGGCCTGGCTCTGAGGAAACTTTCCCATAGGGCAGTGGTGGCACACACCTTTAATCCCAGCACTCAGGAGGCAGAGGCAGGTGTATCTCTGAGGTTGCAGCCAGTCTGGTTTACAGAGCGAGATCCAGGACAGCCAGGACTACACAGAGAAACCATGTCTCGAAAAAACAAAAAGGAAAAGAAAGGGAGGAAAGAAGGAAGGAAGGGAGGGAGGAAGAGGGGAGAGGAGGGGAGAGGGGACAGGGGAGAGGAGGGGAGAGGGGGGAGGAGGGGAGGAAGGGAGGAGGGGAGGAGGGGAGGAGGGGAGAGGGGAGAGGGGAGAGGGGAGAGGGGAGAGGGGAGAGGGGAGAGGGGAGAGGGGAGAGGGGAGAGGAGAGAGAGAGAGAGAGAGAGAGAGAGAGAGAGAGAGAGAGAGAGAGATTAATTTCCCCCAAAAGACTGTCAGCAAGCCACATGAAATCTCTCAAAATTCCATGGTGCAAAATAATTCCATGCATTTAGCCTTCCACACCCGCCCCCCCACCAAACAAGCCTCAAACCCCAATCAAATTTACCATACTTTAGGTAGGAACGATGTAACACAATCACTGGGTCATATTAAAACAGTAAATTTTACTTTTCATTTAGTGACACAAACCTCTAAGGAGAGTAAGTGACCACATGGAAGACACCAAACAAGTAAGGAACTGGAAACCAAGTAGAAGGTGCAGAGAGGGCTGTGCATCCTCCTAGCTTATCAGACAAAAATTACGAACTGTGATTTTCAGGAAGCTCTTAAAATCTGGCTACCTGATCCCACCCCCAGGTACTGATTAGGTAGTTGGCCTGGGTTCAGCATGGGATTCAGGAATTTTACAAGTGTCTCCAGTGGTTCAAATGCTCCAGAGTTTAAAGACTACATAAGGACCTGAGTGTGGCAGCACACACCCATAATCCTACACCCTGGAGCTTCATGAGATCTAGGCAGCCTCAGCTACACAGTGAGTTCCAGGCCTGCCTGGGGTATAGATTGAGAGTCTATCTCTAACCGTGACATGTCAAAAAATTTACTGTGTATAAAATCAAAGCTCATGCTGCATTACTTACATTGCTGATGTTATGAATGGGATATATGCCTCCCCGTAGCTCCAATTCACCTTTGAAGCTCTAACTCCTAATTAGATTGTATTTAGAAAAAGATATTTCGCCAGGCGGTGGTGGCACACGCCTTTAATCCCAGTACTCGGGAGGCAGAGCCAGGTGGATCTTTGTGAGTTCGAGGCCAGCCTGGTCTACAGAGCGAGATCCAGGAAAGGCGCAAAGCTACACAGAGAAACCCTGTCTCAAAAACAAAACAAAACAAAACAAAAAAAAAACAAAAAAAGAAAAAGATATTTCAACAATAAAAGTTCAATGTGGTCATAAAGATCCAGCCCTGGTCCAGTAAAGGTAGAATCATTATCAGGAGGGGAAAAGGAGCCTGGGAAGAAGTGTACACCATGGAGAAAAGGCCTCTTGAAACCATGGTGGGAAGGGTACTGCCAGCAGAGGAGAGGCTTCAGGGGAAAGCAAACCTGCTGCCATCTTGACTTTGCACTTACAGCCTCTATAGCCATTGGGAAAGACATCTCCTCTCCCTTAAGCACTGAACAGGGGATGTCCTTAAACTGAGCGCGTAAGTGCAGCTGATAGGAGCTATTATGCTAGCTGCCTTTTGGCCATTCTGGACTTGCTAATCCACCCTACTCCTCTCCACTCAGGAAAATGGAAAGTATTCATATATTTATCCCCACAAACTCCAGCAAAAATCCTCCATACCAGGATCTGTCAGAAGACCCACATTCAGTCTCCTGTGAGTTGGGGTCAGAATTCGTGATGGAGACTGCTGCCTTTTGAGAACATCCGGGATTGGCCCCAAGGAGCAGGCAGCTGGGCAGGACCAGGTGAACATCCACCCGTTTTTTGCCTTTAGGCTCAGCTGTCATCAGGACAGTGAGTAAAAGTACTTGCCACCAAAGCTTGACATCCTGAATTCAATCCCTGAAAACCATGGAAAAGGGGAAAGACTGATTCCTCAAAAGTTGTTCTCTGACCTCCACACTCACGCTGAGGCATGTGTGCACCTACACACACACATGCACATCACACAGACACAATGTAATAAATAAGGATTTTTTTTTTAAGTCACAAAAATTAGGTTTTTTTTTTTTCATACTTAGAGGGTCCATGAGGCATAAGACAGACACTAGGTCACCCTGACCTAAGCATGGCAGATGCAGATTTCATGATGGCCAAAAGATACAAAACAAAACAAAATATTAAAAAAAAATGTTTTCTGAGGAATCTGGTGTCACTTATGGATAGAACATTGCCTAGGATGTACAAGGATGTGGATTTGATCCCCAGCACTACAAAAAATAAAATCACAAACAATACCTTTTCCTGGTTATTGCACTTCACACTCAGAAGTTGTAGCACAAGGGGCCAATGACCAACCAAGATCCTCAGCTGCTTTTGTCGGTCAACACAACTGCAAAGAGTGGATTTCTCTAAACTTCCTGTTCTGCTTTCTCCTTCTTCCCATTTTAACTTATAAAATCCCACTCTTCATCATCTTGGAAGTATTGATTCTGGACAGCTAAAATTTGTGTTTCCTCCCTGGGTGGAAATCTTCACTTCGGTTTTAATCAACTTTCTGATCTATAGGTCAGTGTGCCCCAACTTGCCTTTTAGATTGACATTCCTGGGAACCATGCCAGGTTTCTGTGACCCTCCCCGCTGCTCTCACAGGTCTCTCCTTGATCTTGACCAGGACTGGTTACCCTTGTGTATTCTGACCCCACGAGCTCAGCCTAAGACCATCAGCAGGTCCTCTCTGGGCCTCAAGTCTCCCTTCTCTTTGGCCAAGGCTGAGCTTTTTCCAACTCTTCTCTGTGCAAATGAGGAGCAGATTGGCATCTGCATGGCATGGACACTGCTTCCTGCCTTCTTTTGGGGGAAGAGGAGGGTGAGCTTTCTTAGAAGGGTTCCAAAGTTAGGACACAGTCCACTCACTGCCACGACCTTGCTTCAATTTGTAACGAACATAATTTCAGTGCTGTATAAGGCATGCCTGCTTTTGTTTGTTTTTGCTTTGTGACTCTGATTTATCTTTGAGTGGGGCTGACCCTCTTGCTCTGACCTCTGGGGTAGGAAATGATGCTCTCAATAATGAAAGCATTAGTGGAAGTGCTCAGACATTGGTCCATAACCCGTAGCAGTCTCATGGGGACTTCCACCAGAAGACTGTTTGAGGGGACTTTCAGCTCAGCAGCAAGGAGCACATCAAGGCATCTGGGTCAGCTGACTTCCAGTAAGGTAATCAGGTTTCTGAGAGATGTAAATGGGCTAAATGGACTCAAGAGCAAAGGTACAGAGGGGGAGTCTCCCAAGTGGATGCTTGACTTCCCACACAGCCCAGACCTGGTCACTCAGCCCAGGAATCTAAATGGTGGAAAATGGCTCCTCCCAGCCTGACTCTTCCCCTCCTGGACGGAAAGCCTCCCTCATACTCCAGCTGGCTCTATGGACCACACTTATGGTGGCTAACCTGGCTGGTGCCTAAAGAACCATTTAAGGACACTATTAAATGCCAGTCTTTTTTTTTTTTAATTTCCAAATTGGTATATTTCTACTCTGGGTTGGAAAAACTCAATTTAAAAACAAAACAGAGTGCAAGAATCATTTTTAATGATATTTAAAGCCTTCTAAACACAGCTCAGAAAAAAGTTACCTCCTTGCAAACAGTAAATAAAAAAAAATCAACAAAGATGATTTTAGGAATTAAGTCTTCCAGAACTGCCTTTTTCCTGCCTACCTTCTCCTACCACTACTGTAGTTCAAGGTAGCCACCTTCATGAGTATTTTCTCATGTAAGTACCCCTTCCAAGTGTCCTTTTCTTTATTTTCAGGTAAACCTTCATGCTGAGCACATCCAGAGATATTTCTGTCCATCCTTTGAGTCTTTTAAACATTTGCTTCATGACTTTAAATTAAGCATGCTTCCTCACAAACATGTCTACTATATTTTCTTCATAAATTATGACTATAAACAGCATGCTCATGAATGGACCCATCCCTCCATGTATAATATGTATTTCCTAAATCCCAATAGTTCCTTGGTTTAAGAAGTGCACTTTTTTTTTTAAATAATTGGCAAGCTGTGCTTGCCTGCTACAGATATGAAATTTGTTTCTACTGTGTCTTCATTATTTTATTTTGGATTTGAAGTCCAAGCTGAGAGCCCACTATGTTCTGGGACAGATAGGATTCAGTCCTTTCACTGCTGTGGTCTGGGTTCAGTTTCCCTACAGAGGGCCATGAAACTCAGACAACCTCCATAGAATGCTGGGGCTCCCCCAAGACAACCCACCTAACTTCCACAGGGTTGCTCGGAGAGTCCCAGGAGGCCTTTTGCTCCTTATCAACACCTGAGGAGAATCTGAAAGATCTATTAATGCAACACAGTCCTTGGCTCTGGTCCATAGTGGCTGGAGAGTTCTCAATCCCATCACTTTCAATCATCCCTTTCAGGCCAGAAGCTCAGGTCAGTACTCTAACACTTACCCAGTGTTTGTCAAGATGTGTGTTCAACCCCAAATACTGCAAACAACAGATGATGCACTCCATGGAACACAGAAACCATGCAGATGATGAAGGTTTCTGATATCCCCTGACTGTTTACAAGTACTGACTCATCACCCCTCCCCAAGATCTCTTATAGCAGTGGTTCCCAACATTCCTAATGCTATGACCCTTTAACACAGTTCCTCATGTTGCAGTGACCCCTCAACCATAAAATTATTTTCATTGCTACTTCATAACTGTAATTTTGCTACTGTTACAAATCATAGTATAAATATTTGTGTTTTCCTATGTTCTTAGATGACCTCTGTGAAAGTGTCATTCTACCCTCAGAGGGGTCAAAACCCACAGGTTGAGAACCATTGTTGTATACTCTCTTCATTTCTTTTGGCTTATCTCATTTACAATACATATTCATTCAAACCCCTCCTCTCTCTTCTAGGAGTCTGCTGTGTTCCCTGGGATTATCTTGCAGTAGAGCTCAGGAGAATCTCCAGCCTCAGTCTCACAAGTAGCTATGACTATAGGTGTATACCAAATGGCTTGGCACTGTAAGGAGTTCTTTAAAATTCACTTCCTTCTTTTAAAGGGGAGAATATGTTAGGACAATAAGAACAACAAGACTAGCCCGATTTAGCCTTCTGTGAGGATCTACAGACTGTAACCCTTCCCCTGGGACTCTTTTCCTACAACATCTGAAATATCTTGGAAATTAAAACAAAAGCTTGAGAAAGCATTGGGCAGGCCCTCCCCAATAATTCCACCAGGTCAAGCCCTTACAGAAAAGTCTCTTTGTCCTTTTCCTTACGGGGTTATGTCCTGAAGTCTATAATCTAATTACAAAACTAGAAGACGAAGTACATGAAAAGGACTTAACTAATCAGTCCAATTGATATACAAAGGCTTTATGGCATTATAGTTGACTATTTTAATGCTTTTTATAAAATAAATTTAAACAAACAAAGGATGATTTCTTTTCTTTCTTTTCCCCCAACACCTTGTTCTTATTCTTTTTTTTTTTTAACTTTACTTGGGTTCCAGGATTTGAACTCAGTACTCATGCTTGCATAGCGAGCACTTGGTCCACTGAGCCATCTCCCCAGCTCCCTGTGTATTGGTTTTAAGTATCTGATACTTAGCATGAAGTGTACTCTCTTAACAAATGTTAGCTGTACACCATTATTGCTGACTTCCTTTGAGCTTGCTGCCAGGGCAAACATCTGTGCACTTTGCTTAACTGAAACTTATGCCTGTGGGTTAGTAATTCCCTATCCCCACCCCACCCCGACCCCCACAGCCCCAGCTCCCAGTAATCACCATTCAAATATGACTCTGAATTTCAGTCTGTTAAATGCCTCCTGCTGGTTTCATCAGCACCTCAACCTGTATGTAATAGGAACAATTTAAATTAAGAAAGGTTATTTTGGTCGTGGTTGTATTCCACCACACACCATGGCAGGCAGGAGCTGAACAGTGATGACAGGAAGATGGAAGGACAGGATATTGTTCTCAATGACACCCCCTTAGTGGTCTACATCCTTCAAGTTGTTCCTATTTCCCACAGTTTAGCCATCTCTCAATAATAGATTCATTTAATTTTTGACAGTTTATTCATATATAAAATATATTGTGATTGCATTCATCCACCATTACCATCTATTACACTTTCCTTCCCAATCAGTTCCCCAATGTGGCTATGCTGTAGCTGGAGAGCTTTTCTCTCCGGGTCCTGCCAAGTCCTGCCAGCCCCAGAGCCCACTTATAAAATAAACACATAGACACTTACATTATTTAAACTACTTGGCCATTAGCTCAGGCCTATCATTGTCTAGCTCTTACTCTTATATTTAGTCCATTTCTATTAATCTATACTTTGCCATGTGGCTCGTGGCTTACTGGTACCTTACATCTTGCTTGTCCTGGTGGCGGCTCCAAGCAGTCTATCCTTCTCTTCCTGTTCCCCCAATTCTCCTCTCTGTTAGTCCCGCCTATACTTCCTGTCTGGCTACTGGCCAATTAGTGTTTATTTATACAAAGCGATATCCAAAGCACTATACCACTGAAGGAAAAGACATCCCCATCCTCCAGCACCCATTATTGAACTTTGAATGCCAAATTCTATCAGGGCCCCCTTTCACACTGGGCCGTTACCTAAGACTTTGGCCTAAGTTCTATTTTTCAGTGGTAAATTTGGATCCTTGTTTTACTAGAGCCATAGCTTTAAAACTGCCAGTTTTGGACTGCCGAGCTGCTGAGATGACTTGAAGCAAAGATGTAATAAAAAGATTGCTAGTGTAAGGGAAAAACTACTAAAAAGCCAGCAAAAGATAGCCCGGGTGGTAGCTGGGAGATCTTTGTTTGTGTCTCTGAGTGGGAGACACAAAACACATATGTCTGTTTGTATGCTTACCTATTCATACGTTTGGACATTGTCTACGTGGTACCAATGAGACTTTGAAATAAAGTCATGTTTATTTCAATAACATTAAATGAAATGAGTCTTCGTATCACCTCAAGTGGCTTCCTTTCATGCATGAAAGTCCTTGGGAGGGATAGAAATTCAAACTGGACCCAGCTTTCCCTCAATTTCACGTGAAGGGATTTGGCTTTTCTCATTCTGACCCTCCACCGAATGCTTACCAAGAGTGCCATGAGATGAAGCAGTCAGCTGTTTACCATCAGGAGCTGAGTGCTCCTACGATCAGGGTTTCAGATTTCCCTTTGCCTGATTATTGTTCTGTTACAGCTGGAATTTAGTCTATCTGTTGTCTACCTTAGTGTTTCAAAAGCCAAAACAAACTAAAACAAAACAAACCCCCCAAACCCAAAAAACTGTGCTTTAGGAATTCACTGCCTTGATGAACTGTAGCTGTATGTTCCTCAGAGGCAAGGTGAGTGTTGCATCCAGTTTGACCCTAGCCCCCCAACTTCAGCCTTCTTACTCTTAGCAAAGTGCAAACATGACCATCTAGGGATGAGCCTTATCACTCAGGAGACTTTTTAACTCTGAACTCTTGAGGACCCATGAGTTGACCATTAATGTTCCCAGAGCAATACTGGTGAGACTGGGTCTTATAAAGGACTTAAAATGCCGCTGCCCTAACAATGACATTTTTTTAGCCCCAGGAGTACATGAGGCACGAGACCTACATAATGTAGTCTACAGTGTAATACCCTGGTGTCAGGAATGTAACAAATAATTTTCAATTTAATCACAGTTCTTACCTGGATGTATATGGAAATGATGACCAATGAAAGTTTTGTCCTCCTCTTGTCAATCACTACAACTGTGACAATCACTTTGTTGTTAACTCATTTTTATTATTATAATTTCAAAAATTTGTAATGATTCATATGCCTCAGACACTGTGTTCTTATTCTATGGGAATAGAATTTGGGTTTTCTATACATTTTGACTAAAGTAGAGTCTTTGTTCTCACAGTTCATGTGCCCCAACTTGCCTTTCAACATGACAAAGGCTCAACGTTTTGCAAGAGATGGTTCCCATCTTGGTTCATTCAGGAACTAGTTGCCTATAAGCAATGTATTTATCCATGCTCTGGAGGCTGGAAATTCCAATATCTAGGTAGAGTCTGTGTCTGATTAGGTCCTGCTTATGGATCCACAGACAGATATTAGCCTTTGCATGGGGCAAAGTGTGAAGGGGGGCCCTGGGATGTCCTTCATCAATAAATCTCATTTGTACGTGCTCTCATGTGAATCATTTCCCAAATGCCATTACTTTGGGGCTACAACAGATAAAATTTGAGGGACATAAATGCTCTGTCTATTGTATTTTCACAAAATGTGGATGACTTCAGTACAGTAATAAAAGTACAGAAAAGGAAGTCCAAACAGGACACCCGAAAAAGACCTGGTAGGAACTGAGTTGAGCTATTTCTGAAGGTACCAAGGAATAGCCTGCCTATTATGAATTATGAAACAGTATCTTTGGAACTAATTCTGCTTTATTTGCAACTCATTATTTAAATATAAAATATGCCAGCAATATTAGGTGAGTTATTTTGGGCTCCTTTTATCTTTATTTATACAATTAAATTTAGCTCAGTAGAAGATAAAATTGGTATAGACCCTTTATTTGCTCTATATTTTACTATTTCCCTTGCTGTGTAACAAATGACTATACTCAGAGGCTTAAGCAACACACATTTAATATTTTACAGTTTTATGGGCCAAATTTCTGACTTGGATGCTTTTGAGAGGCCTAGGGGTGGGGGTGGGGGACTCTGTGCCTTTTCATTGTCCTGTTTCTAGAGACAGCCAACATTGGTTGGCTCATGACACCACCTTCCTTCCATCTTGAAAGGCAGAAACATTGAGCCTAGTCCTTCTCTTTCTTATATCCCTCTGCCTCCTGATCCACCTTCTTCTTTAATAACCCATGCCATTCTACTTGGCCCACCTGTAATATCCAATGTGTTAAGATCTGGTTCATGTTTTGGTGGTTTCAGTTCATAATTATTTGACCACATTGCTTGGGGCTGGCTGGTGATGATACAGTACATTATGGAGGGAGTCTATGGTAAATCAAACTGTTGACTTCATGGAAAAGAGGGCGAGTGTAGCAGGGTTTCTTTGAGACCATCAAGCAGCTCCCAAATTATGACATGGAGAATTCTTACTAGTGTTGCCTTGGGGATCTTCACAGTTCCTTCATTCTGTATGTCCTGCTCTGTGTCTATCTGGATAGTGGCTGCCTGCCTGGCTGGTCCTGGGTATCCCCCTCTTTTTTCTCCCTCGTTCTCTCTCTCCTCTCTGACTAGATTCCTTCTACCTACTCTCTCTGCCCATTTGCCCCACCCACCTATCCCTCTACTGCCTAGCTATTGGCCATTCTTCTTTTTTCAGACCAATCAGGTGCCTTAGGCAGGCAAGGTAAAACAGTACCATATCTTTACATAAACAAATGCAGCATAAACAAACAAAACACCTTTACATATTCTGCAAAGCCACATTCTGCAACACAAAAAATGTAACACATCTTTACATAGTTAAAGTAATATTCCACAAAAGGATTGAGAGAGAGAGAGAGAGAGAGAGAGACAGGAGAGAGGGAGGAGAGATACTAGTAACTTAATGACCTTCCATTAAGTTCTACCTCTTAAATTTTCTACCACCTCCCAACACAACCAACAGCACAGGTCAAGAAAATAAACCTTCAACATATGGGCTATTGTGGGGGACACTCTGAATCCAAACTATGCCCTCCAAGTTATTAACCCAATTTTAAAGCAATCTGACCATTATCCTTAATTTCATATGCAACTGTAATATCCATTTGCCATGAAACCTAACACATCTCCAAGCTCCTAAAGACAAGACAGAAAAACTGCTGGGGAGCTGGTTATTTACCCAATAGCACACCAGTTTAGCCTAATGCAAAGTAACACACACCAATAAATGAACAAAAATAGACTGATCTCCTACAATAAGAGAAAACAAGAGAATCAAGAACTTTAATTACCATACTCTCTATTTTGTCATTAGACAAATTTAGAACTTAAAGTAAAGGAATAGACTTTTAAAGGTAAAATTAAAATTTAGCTTTATCCTAAGTAGAGAGCAATGCGGTATGGCTGTGATCACCCCACAGGCACGAAGGAGACATTATCTTCTGAGTGCTTGTATGAGTATGTATATCATAGAAACTACTTGAGAAATGTTCACTGGAAGAACTTTTTTTTTTTAAGCATTTGCTTGTTCACTTTTAACATGGCAGGCAAACCCTTCATGGGCAGATATCTTTACTATGTACAGTCAACACTATATGCTTTGAGGGAGTGATTGAAAACAGTTTATGACAGGCAACTTTCTGGTCACTCAAAAATATGATAACAGTATCTGCTGTTTAATCATTGAGTAGTTACTAAGTGTCCAAAACTCTACCCTAAGAGCTTGTGATATATTATCTCATTTAGATATCACAAATTACAAGGAAATCTATAACCACCATCTGGTGCACGGCAGACCACTACAGAAAGACCATCAGATTACAGCAAGATATTTGTAAGTTCTTGTGGAATTCCCCTTGCTCATATCATCATGTTATTATATATAAGAGAGCAAAAAATCAAACTGCCACCCTATCTCCCTGAGATGGTCCCAGGGCAGGCTACATTAAGAACAGTGTTGTACATGATCTGATAATTGTCTTAATTCCTACTAATTAATAATAACCCAACTCATTTAGTGTAAATCCTGGGAGAATTCCCTGTTGGTACTGTTCAAAGCTGAGAAAATTCAACATCCTCCCTTTGTGAGTTCTTACTTAGCTATTACACTGATAGCTCGGGCATCAGTCTTAAAGAGATCATTTTCTGATCTTAAAATTTTTGAAACAATTTTATTGATTTAATTAAAATTCTGTTAGGTAGAACACTTACACCTACCAAAGGTATTTTAAAGCCTGAAATTTTTATAAAAATACTATTGTTATGAAACTTCGATCTAAGTCATATACTCTATCCAGAGAAATAAAAATGTGTCTGAGGCTAGGGACTGGTAGTCTCAATGAATTCCCCCAGGCCACGCAGTCCTGTTGAGGGAAGCCAAGGCAGGAACCCCAGGCAGGAGCTGAAGCAGAGACCATGGAAGATCTTTGCTTATGAGGTTTTTCTCTATGGCTTGCTCAGTTTGCTTTCTTATACCACCCAGGGCCACATGCCTGGGGTGGCACTGTGCACAATGGGATCCCAATCAGTAATCCAGAGGATGCTCCACAGACAAATCTGATGGAAGCAATTCCTCAACCAAGAGTCCCTCTGTCCAGGTAACATCAGCTAGTGTCAAACTGTCAGAAAACTTACCAACACAGGGCCTCAGCCTTTGTAGCTTAGGCTTTTGAATTACTATATTAATTCTGGTTATTGGAGTTGAAATTTGGGGATCTAAACACAAGTCAGTGAACACACATTTACAGGATCCTTTAAACTTATTTATTATTTATTTAATGTGTATACAATGTAAGGGATTGGACACACACACCACGGCACACATGTGAAAGTCAGAGCACAACTTCTAGAAGTTGTTCTTTTCTTCTTCTACCACATGAGAGGCAGGATTGAACGTAGGTCATCAGGATCTGTAGCAATTGCCTGTCCACTTATGAGAATCTAAATTTCCTTAATCTGATTTATATGAAAATGAATTTTGCAGAATATAAGGTGTGGGTATTTTGTATGTGTGCTTGTGTGTTGTCAGGGATCAAACAGAAGACCCTGTGTATGCTGAGCAAACACTCTACTACTGAGTTATAGAATTTAAAATTTAATATTCTCAGTTAGTTTGGTTTGTTGCATTTGTGAGTAGCCCTGAAAGCCCAGTGCATTTTGATTTGTCACTATGAATATCAGTCCTCTATAAAGACTGATCAATATTAGAGAGTAAGGTAATTAGAAAGCAGCTTGGTCCTGCCACTGGCCCAGTATCAGCTTTTAAAGAATGTATTTATTAATGCTAGAGAAGGTGGAGCATGCCTATAATATCAACATTTGGGAGGTGGAAGCAGGAAGATCAGAATTTCAAGGCCAATCTCAACTACATCATGAGCTTAAGCAGCCTGGGCTATATACAAGCCTTGTCCCAATCATCATCATCATCATTTAATTAACTGATATTTTGGTATCTAGAATCAAATCCAAGGCCTTGACTGTGCTAGACAAGACAAGTGTTTGAACACTCACCTATATCCTTAATCCCACGCCTTCTTTTAATTTTTATTATTCGTTTAATATTGCTCTTCCTAATTAACTGAAGTAGAATTATATCTTTCTCCATATAACCCCTGTCACATCCCCCCACCACTCTTAAGTTGACAGCCTCTTTTTCTTTCAGTATTATTCCTATACATGTATATAGGTAGATGGATGCACAAATATATAAATACAACTTGCTGAGTCCATTTTATTGTTTGTGCGTATATGAACATGGTTTCGGGGATGACTATTCTCCATTTGCCAACCACTGAGGGAAATAATAATGGGAAAGGCTAATTAATCCTCCTTCTCTCAGCAATCATAAGTTGCCTATAGTTCTTTGTCTAAGGGTGAGAAGATGTTAAACTCCCTTCTACATTAGCTTATTCACTGATAATGCCGTTTTCTGGTCTTCTTGTTGCTATGTAGCCATTTCAAGGAGAGACTGTTTCACAGCAGAATTCTTGTTATTCTGGCTCGTAAAATCTTTCTCCTCAGAGGAGAGGTGGGATGAGGAATAACTAACACCAAGGCTATTTGATAAAGCCTCAAAGAATAATTCTATTTTATATATGGATAAAGTAGAAGTTATACCATTTAGGCTGACAATGCTCCCACAAGAACCAGAGTTTAACAAAAGCCCTATACAAATCAGGAGGATACCCCTGTAGAACGGCAGGTCAAGGTAGCCCAACTGACTCCCAAAACAATATAGACTATTGGTATTGTCCTCGGTTGCCACATTGAACACTTAGGAGGTGGATGATTTGAACTGAACCTGATCTGAAAGCCTCCTTCCTGTGGTCTAGCTTCCAGTGGAGCAGAAAATACTAAGCAAATTGTCAAGGAAGTGAAGCAATAGTCCTACCCAGATGAAACACCTGTGAACTGTGACAATGGCCAGTATGGTAAGATATCCCTAAATGTGCAATAAATAAGTGACACTCACATGTTGACAGTAGCCAACAGCTCTCTAATTGGACTTGAGGCCCACTCAACAGAAGAGAAATACTGCTTGGTACTGGAATCCTAGCCAATAACTTACTACTATCACTTTGCTAGGCCAGCATAATTCCTCATTGCATTCTAAGTCTTAACCCTATACCCACAAATACATGTAGCAACCACCTCTCATCAAAGAAACCTCTCTTTAGGGCAGATGGCAACCATAATGGAGATGATCTGGTGGTAGGAGCCCACCCCCAATGGGTACATCTATATCATACCTCCTGCATCCACTCTCAAATGCAAATGCATTATTTCTGCTTTTAGCATTGATGTCAGCTCTGCTACCATACCTAAACAATATTGTTTCCTTGTGAAAAATGTTCCTGGAAAGAAGATGAAGGCTAACATTGGTAAACTGACACACAACAATGATGCTGAGTCAAGCAAAATAAAGAGATTTCAGAAGAACTACAGCAGTAGTTTTCAACCTGTAGCTCTTGAACCCCTTGGGGGATGAATGATCCTTTCCCAGGGGTCACATACCAGATATCCTGCACTTCAGATATTTATATTATCATTTGTAACAGCAGCAAAATTACAATTATGAAGTAGCAATTAAATAATTTTATGGTTGGGGGTCACCACAATATGAAGAACTGTATTAAAAGGTCATAGCATTAGGAAGGTTGAGAATCACTGATGTAGAGAAACAACCTCAAAGTGGCAGTTTCTTTCCCTGAAGGATAAGTCAGCCACATATCTGAAGCATAAACCTGAAATACTAACTGGATATTTGAAATGAGATACCCCCTTTGTCATTCAAAGGGCTTCTCAAACTGCCTGCCTTTTAACTGACATGGTTCAAGGAGGAGCTTCCTACATGCCCTGAGGACTGCTTGTGTTCATTCAGTGTGCACTTAATGACTCTGGGGTATTGATTTTGAATGAGACAAAATTCTCTTCAAGGAGTTTTCACAACCCAATTGGAAAGGTAGAACCACGAACATAATTTGGAGGATTAAGAAATTGTCAATTTCATGTGGAGAGGAAGCAGTGAGTTTTCCTAAAGAGAAGACAGAAAGATTTCATGGATGCATTGTCTATATGTGAATTTAGAATAGGTTTGGTAGTCGGATGACAAGCTGGCAAAGAGTAGGGACTGCCTCAAATTTAGGAAACACAGGGAGGAATACTGAAGAAGCACATTGGGGCTAAAGGTGGGGAATTCACCAGAATGAATGTAGCATGTTCAAGGCCCCGGGTACAATCCCTGCTTCTCAAACAACAACTAAACCAAGCTAGGCTGAAATAAGCTAAAATACAGTACACGGAAGCTGGGCAAATTTAGGATTCTGGAATACAACAACTTCACGGAGACTTGAGAGGAAATGAGAAGCATTTGAAGCTGGGTGTGGCGGCACAGCCAGCCTGGTCTACAGAGTGAGTTCCAGGAAAGGTGCAAAGCTACACAGGGAAACCCCGTTTCGGGGGGGAAAAAAAAAAGATAAAATTTTGATAGTTCTGTTGAGTGTGAAATGTGTGTGTATGTGTGTGCACATGTATTTTTGTGTGTCTTGCACATATGTGTTGGTGTCTGTGGAGTCAAGAGGTTAATGGATTAAGGCTGGGTACTTTCCTCTATTGCCCTGCACCTTGCTTTTTGTGACAGGGTTTCTCACTGATCCCAGAGCTCACTGATTTGGCAAGACTTGTTAGAAATCTTTCGCTCTCTAGTGGTAAGATTGCAGGTACATGGAGCTACCACTGTTTTTTGTTTGTTTGTTTGTGGGTGTTAGGGACCTGAACTCGGTTCTTTATACTTTGAAAAAGAACTTTACTGATGGAGTTATTTCCCCTGCCGCAAATTTCAGTAGTTAATAAAAGAGATAATAATGTAATCAAGTGCAGGGAAACATGCCAATGAGGAACTTAGTAAGTATTCTTGAGGTAAACAGAGTAAAGCCTCATGCAGGAAGCACATATCATCTCAAACAACCAAGGCAGAGACAGGTATAGGAGGAGAAGCATCACTGTGGGATCTAATGAGCTGTGAGCTGTTATGGGAAAGGCCTGTGGCAGTCAGCAGCATGGCCCCAGTGCTGGAATGTACACTGAGATGGTCTTGCCTTTGGAAGCTAAGAAATACGTGAAAAAGTTTGTATCTTAGAATATGCATGTAGACATGTGCATGCCCAGAACAGTAACACTGAGCCTTGAGAGCATTTGCTTCCAGAAAGTGAGCAAAGCCAAGTGCCAAGCATCATGTAGAGAATCCTGTCTCAGTATGAGCGAACACCTGACAGAAACAGTGCAGGGCAAGGTATTTTTTTTTTAAGTAGAAAAAGACCAGTTTCTTGGGATCATGGTGACTTACAGGTCAGAAAAGAGAACACTGTGACTAGATTCATCTTGATGGTATTTGGGGAACTAGTCCTTCCAAGGCAACATGCACTGTTCAGTACTATGATGGGAGGTCAGCAATGGTTACAGTGGTCAAGTACTCAAGGAAGCCTGCTAGAGGACTAGAAATCCTATTTCAATATGGGCGGCATCTCTATGGTATTGTGAACATGGGTAAGTTAGTGAAGATACAGATATAGGCCATGTACACTGTACTTTATGCAAGTTATATTTTAACAGGAAGCAAATAATCGGAAAAAAGAAACCAAACATGATCATTTACTGACACATCCCTGCTCGTCTGAATCCTATGCTTGCAGTAAGTTAGATACAGTGTCCCCACAGGATGATACCCACCATAAGATGCAACATGCTTTATCAGTTCTGTTCTTTTACATTATATATTTTGCCACTTGACTATGATCCTTCCTAAATAATCTAACCTCATTTAAGAATAAGAAGTAAGAACGTGTTCAAAATCATTGCTATTAATAATTAAACTAACTGGAGGCATTATTTCTGCAGTTAATTTACAAATGCAGATGCAAACCAATATTGTTCTCCACTGCTAAAGTGCTTCATTTCATTTCTCCTAGGTCCTTGTTTCTGCCCCGGAAATACTCATTTAAATGCAGGTGTGAGGACGCATAAGCTTCTTAGCGGTGACTCAGAGTGCTGACGGGCCCCTTTTTATGATTTTTCCAGACAGAGAAGAATGGTTCCGCATGTTAAGTAGCTACAGCGGTATAATTCAGTCATAAATGGCTGCTCCACATGACTGCCTATTGCTCCTAAGTTTCTGAGCATTAAATGTCATGCTAATACACTGGAATTTCATTTCTTCTTCCCTTACTTAGCTAGATAAGGGCAGCTCCAAAGTTCATAATGCAAAATGGAAAGTTCCCCTTGAAAGCATTTTCCAGGCATGCAGAAAGAATAGAGACAGTCACATGAAGACATTCCAGTAAGCAGAGGACTCAAGGAGATGTTCTTTGTTCGAAGTAAGCTTGCAGATTATAAAGTTCTCAGAAGAGTTTGCTATTTCGTATGGGAGATCCATGCTGGAGACTCTGAATTCCATGACTATTCTCCTGGGCTAGGAATATTAGGTCAGGTTGCTAGAAGCCAAGCCTCAAATGAAGATCCTTAAAACCCTCATTTCTTGAGTCGGGCTCTCAGGGGAAACATATAAGGGAATAAAGGACGAATGTTTAAAAGAGGAAAAGGTAAGGATTCAGTTTCAGCTGGAGACATGTCTTGGCCTCTTCCGGAGAAGATTTTAGAATTTAAATGTGCCAAAATACAGTCTCAAACTGGGGTTCCTTGATTCAATAATATGGAAAAAAATTAAGAGATAATGGCTAAAACATCTGCAGCATTTTACAGAAAATAAATCCTTTGATTTTTTTAAATTAATTTGAAATTACGTCCTAAGAATAAAATCATGGACACATTCAAGAACTTGCCACTCATGACCCTTGTACTTGAGATGCAGAGGCAACAGTTAAGTCTTTAGAAACCAAGGTTTATCAGCCAGGTATCAGCTCATGAATGCCACATAACAAACTGTCCCAACTCATATTATCTGATAACAATAAGCAATTTTTAGCTTACACCCTTATGGGTTGGCTTCATGGTCCTGCTAGTATTCACGGAGCCTGCCACATACATGGAATGGATTTGCTGTTGCCTCATTGAGAGTAGGTTGGGTTGTAACAAATGTACTCAGTTCTGGGCCACACTTCCCCTTCCCAGCAGGTTAGCCTGAACATGTTATTTGTGTGACAGTGTCATCTAATTGCAAGTCCAACTGCACAACTCCTTCTTTCATATCATTGTGGGTGTCACCTCTCTCAACATCTCATTTGCAGTATTAGTCACACTGCTGAGTTGACTGGAAGGCAGATATTAAGCTCCATGTCTAAGGGCACAGATTCCAGAAGTAGAAATGATGAAGAACTGGGGTCCATAATGCAATCAATCTTCCAACAAAGTCAATGCAAAGGATGCTTCAAGGAAAATAAATGCTCCAAAAACAAATAATATTAATATTCTATCATCTGTCTTCATGCTTGAGAATTGAGACACATTTATTAAGCAATTTCTGCTGACCCAGTATGTTTTTCTATTAAAATCAACCGCTGTAAGAAACTTCCTTAGTCTGTGTATGAATCTCCCTCTTATTGATCTACTGAGTTGTGATACATGGTAGGCCTAAAGCAGAAACTGAATCATTCATACAAGTTATAATGGAAGTGCTGGTAAACTGTGATTTATTTGTAGTGATCCAGATTGTGATGGATTTCTGTTCAAATCACCTTGAGTGGTAATGGACAAAGAGGAAACCTACAGTGTATAAAAAGGCCAGAGAAACCACTAGGGGGAAAAGTAAGACTTTTCTATGAAAAAATTTAATAAAATTTTTGCTCTCTGTGTAGTTCTTTAAACGATATCAGTTGGAATTATTACTTGAAACTTTCTGTCTTTAGTATATTCAGCTCTCGTATGAATAACTTAGGCAGGTTCTCTATATAACTTCTTGCTACTGCTTTTGTAACAAACCACTCTGATTCTTCATATTCCATTCTTCTCCGGGAGAGGGTATCTTTTATTTTAGTTTGATGGATTAAAAGTTTTGTTTTTTCACTCATTATGCTTCCCCGGATCGAGGGCCATTCAGCTCTGACAATTGACTGTCATTACACACAGAAATGCCAATGTCACTTCCCTGCAGAGAGGAATCACACAGAAGTGACTGCCTCAGGAGCATCCACCCCCCGCCCCCAAAAAAAGCTAGCTCATTCAACAAACATTGATGGCAAATATAACATATGACAAACACTCGGTTAGTGTTCATGTAATGTGTACAAGTTAGCCTGGTCTGTGTCCCTCACTGAGCTATTAATCAGTAAAGACTGAAATGAGCACACCAGAAATAAATTATAAAGGGTAACAGAGGTTAGGATTATGAATAGTAAGTGCTTTTAGAAGAGAGATGGAGGCGGTCCCTGTGGACTGAAGGGGTCAAGTTTATTAGCTACCGGGGAGGCCGTTAAAGACATGCTCACAGGGTGGAGATTTTGGAGCTCACATGCACAGGCAGGTTTCTAATGAGAATCTGGTACATACAGACAGACAATGCCTCTATAAACAGCCAAGTCCCAGAAGGGGTAATAAGCCCTGTCATCTCAACATTACAAACAAAATCAAACAAGGGACACGTAAGGAGAGAAAACCTGAAAAGCAACTGAAGAATGGTAAGCATAAAAGACTGAAGGTAAATGCATGGAAGCAGACCATATGATTTCTTCGTTTGAAAATGTCAGCTGCCATAAGACTGCTGAGATATGAGGTTCATGATCCAAAAGTAAGACATATTTCACAGGAGAATGTTTAAAGGTTTTCTTTCAACAGCTAATATTGCTTAAGTTAAAACGTCATGGAAGAAAATGTGAACTGAACTGATGGCTCAACAGGATTGATTATGTTCAAAACTCTTTAAAAAGTATGTATTTTTTGTCTACAAATAATAGAAAATTTGATTAGTTATTTTATTGATATAATTTGAAAGAACCAAGCAGACCCCATAACAGGCTGCTCAGTCTTCTCTCAGAGATCAGGCCTCAATTTCAGTTTACTGTGACTTGAGCAAGCAGTTTCTGGGAGGGCCGTGAACAAAAGACATAGTCCTTGCAGTACCTCCCTTTCTGCCTGTACTCTGACCACTCAAGGTCCAGCCAATTATTTACTGTCTGGGACCCCTCACCAACTTAGAGCTACATGCATGGGTCAATGTGAAAGCCTGGGCCACTGAGTCAGCCTCCACAGTCAGTATGTGCTAGGCCAGCCAGCCTCCATGGCAGCTCAGACAATGCCTAGGACTTGTCCAGGCCTGCCCTCGCAAATGGATAACTGTAACCCCCAGCTAAACCTAGCCAATTAAAAGTTACTAACATGATTTCCACTTGCATAAACCAATTCTGGGTCTGCTCTATAGACCCCAAAACTCCTTTGCTTTAAAAACCCAGCCCAATTGCTACTCAGGCTCTCTCCTGCTCTGTTGCTGCATCAGACAGACAGACAGTCTTCAGTTAACTTGCAATAAAATGACTCTTTGCTTTTTCAGAGGATTTGGTCTCTTGGTGGTCTTTGTGGGACTCTGGGTACAACATTATTTATCATGAAATTTTCTTGTTTGTTTGTTTTTCACCTACAGCTCCTCTAATAAAAAGTTGTATTCTTTCTTACAACTTGGGGACAAGGAATTATTGTAAATTCTCCAATTTTCCTCTTGTATTTTGTGTGTGGTTTGCTCTTATTTCATGTATAAACTGTTCTCACTGTCACACACAGTCTTGGAAAAACTCATAGAAATGTAGGTGATATATGGATTGCTGTATAACAATCATTAAATTGTAGGCTAAAATAAAGGTGAACATAAAAATGGCACAAAACACAAGCATATAGTTTATTTCAATTTAGAAAAAAAGGAAAAGGCAAGTTAATCCTTTAGAATATACCCTTAGAATGTATTCTGATGAAATGACAGAAAGGGAACATCCTTTAGGGAGGGCTTGATAAGTACCAAATTATATTCTTTTTAGATGAACATACATATGTCCCCAAATACACTTTAAATGACTTTGCATTTTATAGTAACTATATAGGAAGATCTCTATATAAAACCAACTATGTCTGTATGCATTTAAATAAAAACTGGAAATAAAATGTATTTCAATCATTACCTGTGTGAAGTATCACTTTCAAACCATTTGGTAAAATGAAAAGAGGGATTCTGCATGTAGAAATAGGTATGGCAGTCAGGCAGCATTCTTTGCTTCTCCTTGGTGACATACTAACTGCTCTATAGTTAGTTCATTACAGAGTAGAGGAATCCCATCAATAACAAGGAAGGACTCGTCACAAGTGTGCACAGCAGAGCACAGTCCCAGCACTCTCCCGAGCATTGCCTTATTAAAATGTGAAAACAGGCTAAGTGCTTCTGGAGGGCAGGCTACCTGACCAAACACCAGGCAGAAGTACTCACCAGCTGTGTGAAGATTGCTTTTCATTATTAATTTGGCCAACTGAGAAGTCATTTACAAAATTAAAGAAGAAATTATCATTTTAAAAGTGCTTGTCGCACTTTTTAAACACATGTGAATGTGTGTCAACTAATTTGACATTCATTTTAACTGTCATGTTGTTATTGTATCTTACAGCCTATGGAGATCATGACTTAAGTAAGACACAAATCTCTGAAGACCAAATGCCCTTTCTGAAGCAGGAGCTTTTGTTTCTGACCAACCCATCCATTGGTTGTCTCTGATGCATCTGTCTAAGCTTACTCTTGGTATGAACTAAAGAGTCACAGCAAGCAGCAGTGACTACTGTCCATAGAGGGATGTGGATTATCAACTCTCACATGAAATAAAATCAAGAATTCTTTAAGTTGAAGCTTTCTTCACCATCAGTCCACACAGGCAACTCACATCAAGGAGAAGCCCTCTGTGACACTCTGGAGTGAGGCCAGAAACAGGAATTTTCCTGCATACAGTGAATCAAACCTGCCCATCAAAAGGGGATTCATCTCCAGCTAACTGCTATGAGGTGTTTCTGCTCACTCTGGACCTAGTTCAAAGGACTTCCATCACTCCTACTGCTTAGTCTATAACTGAGCGAAGAAAGTAAACACAGGAGTCACATGGACTCCATGTATACACATGTACTCTATATGAACAATTATCTCCCATGCAAAAAGAAAAGCTGTTGGGATCTTGGTAATGTCAGCCTAGTTCCATTTTGAAAGACTGCACTCCATTCTTTTTCTCTGTCTAAACATCTAAACCATTTTGCTAGTGCTCTTGAAACACATATTGGCAGTAAGAGGTCCAATTTTCCTACTGTACTTGTATATCCTTGAGTTGATCACTTAATGTTTCTGTGGCTCCCTACCATGGTGATCCAATCAATGAATTACACTAGATGGGTATCTCCACAGGGGAACACGAGAAGTTTCTGTTTGAGTGAGCATCACACACAAGTTCTGGAGGAACTTTTATCTAACCACTACTGTGCCCTCTACACCTTAGCACCCTCATCCCAGTGTTCCACTCTTTGGTCATCTTTTTATTTCTCTGTCATTGTCTTGTATTTGGCATCTAACTCTCAATCTTTGTATCTTTCTGACTGGAGTCATTTTTCTGTGGCTAGAGTCTGCTTAATGCCTCTCCTGCTGAAAGTACCACAGATTTGATGTATCCAGCAGACTGTCCTTAGCCAAGTCACTGTAGAAAGTTGTTAGGTTAAACATCCTAACTCGCTTTCAATTCATATAGGGACACTGACCATGGTTTCCAGTGGAATTGGCTCCAACTGCCCGTGAAATAAGTGTCATGACAATGTATTCTTTGTTGACTGCATTCCTACCTTGTCCTGCTTCCTACCGCCTCTAAAGATGTTTTCTCCTAACTCCAAAAGGAAACTATTCTGACTCAAGTCTTCAACTTGGGACCAACATCTGAACATCCTGAACTAAAATAACTCACACTACTGATTCCTGTTAGAAAAAACAGAACAAAACAAAACAACAAAAGATTAAGACTCATACACCTACTTTGTTTCTGATCTATTGCAAAATTCTACTTTCTTAGGACATTGTAATCTTTATGTGGGAATTTACAAAAAATCATTCTGGTCTTGATATTTTCTCTTTTGTTGTAGAAACTGATTACTGGAACCTTCTGAGATCCAATTATGAGCATCAAACATGAATCAGACTTTTAAACTGAGCCTTAGAGGAAACTGTAAGAGATCTACATTCATCTTTTTATATTCTTCTTTTGTCCGTAGGACAAGTCCATTAGCCACTAACTGCAGAAATGTTAATGTTCAATTACCCTGAAATAACAGGTTTAGAAAGGCATGGAATTCCTGGCTTTTTGTTTTGTTCTCACTGGATCTTAGCCTGAAAGCCATGAAAGGAACTACTACTGTAATCACCCATTGATACTCAGGAGCCCTGGTCTGAGAAAGACAGTAAATAAAATGGGAAGGATTTTATGCCTTTGAAAGCTTAGAGTAAAAATTGATGTTGCTGAGATCAAAGTGAATCACGGGCATTTAGAACTTGGGCTTTTAGTAGAGGGGTCAGAGAGATGTGTAGGTAGAATCCTGCCCTCCCACCCCAACACACATACACTCATACCAGTGTGAATAACTCGGGATTCTTCTCTCTGCTGATGAGAGAAAAAGTTGGCAGAATGCTATGGAAGATAGACCTATATCCAGAAACTGGAAAGGATTTAAAATGAACAAAAGCTTCAGAGCCAGAATCTTGCACAGCACAGGGATGAACTAGTGCCACGCTCATCACTGTCAGTCTTTAACAGCACAACCCTCTACAGTTGCTGTCCTAAGGATTTGCACGTTTCTTAGCAATGGTTCCTTAAAAAAATGTCATCCTTCCTCACTGCTCAAGAGAATGCCTGTGCCTATTGTTTCCAGAGACCACCTTCACGAAGGTCACCAATGATGTCCACAGACCAAATTCACCTTTTTCCAACCCTCCTCCTTTCTTCCTTCCCTCTCTCCCTCCTTTTTTTAACCTCCCTTCCTGTTTTCCAACCCTGGTTGATGAACCTAGGGTCTGTCATGTGCTAGGTGAGTGTTCAATCAGAGTTAAATCCCCATCCCACTCTTTTTGTTCCCACCATAACTGATTACTCAGCCACGTCCAGTTTTATTTTATTTTTTCATCATTTTGAATTTCTGTGCTATCAAGGATGATATAATCCAAGGCCTTCCATGTAGTCAGAAGAAGAACAGAAAAGGGGAAGTGCTGTGGGATGTCTTTCTGTATGCTGTGAATATGTGTTGCTCTGATTAGTTGATAAATAAAGCGGCATTGGCCTATGGCAAGGCAACTCAGAGGCAGGTGGAAATCCAAGCAGATAGATAGAAAGAGAAAGGAGAGGCAGAGAGACATCACCCCACCATTTAGGGAGCAGCATTTAATGGTACCCAGGTAAATCCATGGAACACACGGCGACATATAGATTAATAGAAATAGGCTTATTTTCATTATAAGAGCTAGATAGCACGAAAATTGAGCCATAGGTCATATCCATACAGTTCATAATTGATATAAGCCTCTGTGTGCTTATTTGGGTATGAGTGGCTGCAGGACTGGGTGAGACACAGGAAAACTTCCAGCTACACTTGCAGATCCTCTATCTTAAATATTGCCTTTGGGTGTTTTCCTGCTAAGTGACTGTTCATTCCTTCTCAATATACCTCACTGGTCCACCCCATTTATGTCACCAGTGCCTAGTTTGCCTAGTGTTCTTTATATTATTCATCGATACCATTCCCCCAAGTGTCCCTACTTTGTCTATGGTCTTAAATATTTTATCCATGAGTACTTATACTTCTCAAGTCTGTTTCCAGCAGTGAGTATGCTGAAACTCTCCAGACCTTATATCTACTTCTAACACATTTCATGCAAATGCAGAGTTAGCTTCATGACAGGAAACTTGAACAAATGCAGAAATAACCACACCAGGCTGAAGGTTCTGTAGACTGTCCTAAAATTCTCAATGATTTGATATTTGAACTTTTTAATTTACTTTACAATTTAATTTACAATATTTTACTTCTCAAGTCTGCTTCTGTGGTGGTTTGAAAGACAATGGCCCCTGAAAGGAGTGGTACTATTAGGAGGTGTGGCCTCATTGGAGTAGGTGTGGTCTTGATAGAAGAAATGTGTCACCATGGAGGTAGGCTTTGAGATCTCATATATGTTCAAGCCACATCCAGTGAGTCAGTTCACTTCCTGTTGCCTTTGGAGCAAGATGTAAGGACTCTTAGCTCCAGCACCATGTCTGCCTATGTGCTGCTTTGCTTCCTGCCATGATGATAGTGGACTAAACCTCTGAACTGTAAGTGAGCCACCCCAGTCAAATGTCTTCCTTTGTAAGAGTTGTGGCGTTCATGGTATTTCTTAACAGCAATAGAAATCCTGGCTAAGACAGGTTCTCATAAGAAGACACAGGAACAGGGCTGTGTACACTGTGCATACCTATGATTCCTCAATGCCCAAAGGTTCATGTGCAGATTCATGGGGAGGAGATCTGGAAGCTGAGAGCTGTGCTTCCATTTGGATCAGAGCCTGATTCAAAAGCATAAAGAAGGCAATAGCCATCAATCATCAATAAACCTGATCTTACTTGTTCCGTCCTATATGTCAGTCAATCACTGTGCCAAAATAAGTGACAGAGAAGTGGGAGACCCAGGACACCAACAGCTCCCTTTCATTTCATTCCCTCGTGACTCATCTGTGCCATCTCCTCAGTTCTCCATGAATTTATTTTATTGCTTGTTTTCCTCTACGGGATGCCAACGTCATATAGTATGTAACATTGGATCTGAAACAAGCTAGGTCCTCAATAAATATACGCCAATGGGGTAAATAAATGAACATATAAAAAATGAGGTTGGTAGGTATAATGGTTAATCTTGATTGTCCACTTGTCTACATCTCGAATTTTCTACAACCCAACCAGCTGGGCACCTGTGGCAGATTTTTCTTGATTGGATCATTTGAGGTAGGAAGACCACCCTAAATCTGGGCTAGACCTTCTGGTGACAGCCCACATAAAAGGACATGGAAAAAGGATACTTTGGCTTTTTGCCTGCTTGTCCTCACTCTCACTGGCAAATTTATCTATCCTGCTGCTGTAGCATTCCTTCACTGGTGTTAGAACTTACTTTTTAAGGATTCCAACATAGACTGAAGACCAGCTGAGACATCCAGCCTGTTGGGCTCAGCAACCACCAGATTGCTGTGGATATCTCTCTGTATAATTAAAATGCTGATGGGCCAGTAACCAGGTAGGAAGTATAGGCAGGACAAGCAGAGAAGAGAATTCTGGGAGCAGGAAGGCTGAGTCAGAGAGATGCAGCCAGCCGCCTCCATGAGAAGAAGTTAAGATACTAGTAAGCCACAAGCCACATGACAACTTATAGATGAATAGAAATGGGTTAATTTAAGATATAAGAACTAGATAGCAAGAAGCTTGCCACGGCCATACAGTTTGTAAATAATATAAGTTTCTGTGTGTTTACTTGGTTGGGTCTGAGTGGCTGCAGGACTGGTGGGTGAGAGAGAATTGTCCTGACCGTGGTCCAAGCAGGACTGGAGAAAACTCCTGCTACACCAGATTCATAGCCATTCTATCTGGAGACAGCCACTATTAGACTAGGGAGTCAATAGTCTTTAAGCTACTTCTATCAATTCTGTTCCTCTAGACTCCAGATCAGTGGTTCTCAACCTGTGGGTCATGATCCCTGAGGTTGAAAGACCATTTCACAGGGGTCATATATTAGATATCCTATATATCAATTATTTACATTACAATTCATAGCAGTAGTAAAATTAGAGCTATGAAGAGGCAACAAAATAATTTTATGGTTGGGGGGTCACCACAATATGAGGAACTGTATTAAGTGGTAACAGCATTAAAAAGGTTAAGAATCACTGTTCTAGAGGAACTTAGAGTCCCAGGTTTGGTTACACTTCCTCTCTGGATGTGTGTGTATTCTTTTGTCTACACATATGTGTGTGAATATGTGAAAACACAGATATACAAATATTTACAAATATACATATATTTACAGACTATCCTAGATATTAACATAAATTCCACACCCACTTCTGTGTCTCTTTCACTGTAACAGGCACAGATCAAAACAGAATTGGCTTTAGCACTATGGAAAAGGATTGCTGATTGATTTAATTTATGGTCAATCTTTTTTTTTTCTTGAGACAGGGTTTCTCTGTGCAGCTTTGTGCCTTTCCTGGAACTCATTCTATGGCCCAGGTGGGCCTTGAACTTACAGAGATTCACCTGCCTCTGCCTCCCAAGTGCTGGGATTAAAGGCATGTGCCTCCACCGCCTGGCGATTTATGGTCAATCTTATCCCTCAGCTGCAGATTTTTGCTCAGTAATGATCAGGTAGCCTTGAAATAGAAGCATTCATTCTGACCCTTGGTGTCAGCAAGAACACTTAGGGTTCTGCTGGCACAAAACAATCTTTTGGTACACTGTGAATATGTATTGCTCTCATTGGCTAATAAAGAGCTCACTGGCCAATAGCTAGGCAGGAAAAAGTTAGTCATAGCTTGCAGACAAAAAAAGAATACAGGGCAGAAGTCAGAGGAGTTGCCAGGAGATGCAGAGAGAAGCAAGATGAACATGCCATGCTGAAAAAAGGTACTGCCACGTGGCAGAGTGTAGATAAAAAAAATGGGTTAATTTAAGTTGAAGAGCTGCTTAGTAATAACCTTAGGCTCTTGGTTGAGCATTTATAATTAATATTAAGTCTCTGTGTGGTTATTTGGGAGCTGACCAGCAGTCCTGAATGAAAAACTCCACCTACAGCAGAAGGTAGAATGGTAAAAACAAAAACATGATG